>NW_005368305.1:1292918-1305392 GCF_000412655.1 Myotis brandtii | reverse complement strand
AACTGCCCTCCCCTGCTGGCCTGGTCACTCCTAACTGTCCTCCCCTGCAGGCTTGGTCACCCCTAATTGCCCTCCTCTGCTGGCCTGATCGCCCACAACTGCCCTCCCCTGCCGGTCATCTTGTGACGGCCTTCTTTGACCACATGGGGGCGGCCATCTTGTGTGAGGGTGTGATGGTCAATTTGCATATCACCTCTTTATTGTATGGGATTAGGAACTGTTGCCCAAATATCCCTGCCACAAGGAAGTTCTCACAGGCTCTTCCTCCCCTTGGCATGTTAACAGGATCCCCCTACAGAGAACTCTTCCTTAGAGATCCCTTCTCTACAGTTGAGACCATTTCAGCTCACTCTCTGTTGAACAAATGGAGTGTGTGTATGCATGCACACACATAATGAAGTATTGATGGGAAATACACTTAAAATATTAAAAATGCCCATCTCTGGATGATGGAATTACTTAGTAATTAATAAATCTTCTTCAATATTATCTGATATCCTGCCTGAAATGTCTACAGGATAAACTTTTTTTAAAATAACAAAATATATTTTTTTTAATATTCAATACAAGAACGTGTCTGGACACCATGTCTGACAATAGGATATAAAATATATTCAGGTTCCATGTTTGACTTACTGACATTTGTCATACAGCAATAATAATACCAGAGTCTTGGCATGTTCTAGCACTTCCAAGATTAAATGCTGAATTACCCATCTCTTTCCAGAGTTCTCTCTCCTTTCACCTACACAGCTTCCTCTTTCATTCTTCCTCTTTGCTCTTCACACTCATCACAATCTCTGGCCTTTAGGAGGTTCTCTAGAGTGTGGTCTTCAAGTACTTTGTTCTTGATCCCTACCAGTAAAAATATTTGAACATGAGCCTTAATAAATATTTGTCTATTTATTTAGAAAATCTTTGCATGTACAACTATAACAACAACATAAAATACAAATAAACATTAAAAACTAAGGAGTCAGATGAAGACGAAAGAAGATTTTTAAATTTAATTGATATAATTTAGTGCATTAATCATAAAAAATATTATAAATTGATAGTGCTTTTTTATTTTTTAAAATTTTAGTTCCAGCCTTTGTGATTTAGCAATTTAAAAGTTTGGTTCGGTTTACCCCAATATTTGATTTCAATAACTCATTCTACAGCATGCCTACTCCTACTCCAAAACTTTGTCAGTAATAATATTTCAGAGGTTAAATAAAAATATATAATTAATTCTACAGGGTGGGTACTCAGAAGTAGAACAGACACCCCCTCAATCCGGATGGACACAGGTTGAGAGAGCTAACTCCAAATTGTCTACCAGCTAAACGTCAACCCGGGTTTCAAGGCAAAGACAATGGCACTACATTTTACTGTAGTTTGCTCTTAAGCAATTATTTTAAATTAAGTCAAAGAAGTGCCTTTGAGGCCAGGCAGCACCTTTGAGGTAAAGATACTGTTTTCATAAAAACATGTGCAAGTAACTGTTTTTGAAGAGACTTAATCTGTGGAGGAAGCATTTGGAAAAATGGATATTTGGGAAAAATTTTCCATTGATACTTGATTTTTTTGGGGGGGGAGTCGGGGTGACAAAACTGTTTGTCATATAGAAAAGCTTTAAAACCAGATTTTATTACTGAATTGGAGGAAGTAATTAAGAAATGTATATCATGGTCTGGTAAACATTGTCAGAATTTCTATTTTGGGCCTACTTATGTTTTTGAGATATAAAGCCACGGCAGTATCTTTTGATAAACTTTTCTGCTAAATCAGCATATCAACTTCTGTTTCTTGCAAAACGGGATTCTGTCTAGAAACTTAATTACATGGCTAGTTATTAAAGTGTATATTCACCCTTTGTAATACTTATAATATTTTTTTAAAAAGAATAAAAAAAAAATAAATAAATAAATAATTGGTAACTATTTATGTTATAGTGCAATAATTTTTAAACCGTACCATTATTCAACATTTCCTAACCATTATCCCATAGGAAACTACTGTATAACAAAATACAAATTAAACATTAATTTTCTATTGATGTGTAACAAATTACCACAAATTTAGTGGCTTAATACAAAACCTATTTATTATTCTACATATTTATAATACCTATTTATTATCTGGCTCTCAGTTCAGGTTCTCACCAAGCTGAAATCACATGGCCCTCATAGGTAGTTCACAACATGAATGTGTTTCTTCAAGGAGAAAAGGACTGCATCTCTGGCTATTTCTAACCTCAAAACCCCTATTTAGAAGTTCATCTGATTAGGTCAGGCCCACTGAGTATGTATATTACTTCTTTGATTAATTTGACTCATTAGAGACCATAATTATATCTGCAAAATTCTTCTTGCAGTCATGGGAGTGATGTCCCAACATAGTCACATGCCAGAGTAGCTCCCCTAGAAAACAGGAGCATTTTCTGTGACATTGTTTAGAATTGCTGCTCAATGATGATTGGTAGAGAAGAATGACTTTTAGTTAGTTTCAGGATTATATTTAAATTCACCACAGAGAGTTCACTCCCTCATTGCCTGCCCTCTGGGTGGGCTGGTCTGACCATTTTTCCCATGGTGCATTACTGTTTGTGGTATCAAAAAATTACCCCTATGCTCAATTAATATTTGACAAAGGAGGCAAGACATACAATGGAGTCAAGACAGTCTCTTCAATAAATGGTGTTGGGAAACTTGGACAGATACATGCAACAAAAAAAATGAAACTAGACCACCAACTTACACCATACACAAAAATAAACTCAAAATGGATAAAGGACTTAAACATAAGATGGGAAACCATAAAAATACTAGAGGAATCCACAGGCAGCAAGATCTCAGACATATGCCAAAGCAATATCTTCACTGACTCAGCTCCTGGGCAATGGAAACCAAAGGGAAAATAAACAAATGGGACTACATCAAAATAAAAAGCTTCTGCACAGCAAAAGAAACCATCAACAAAACAACAAGAAAGCCCACTGCACGGGAGAACATATTTGCCAATGTTATCACTGATAAGGTTTTCTCCAACATTTACAAGGAACTCATACAACTTAAAAAAAGGAAGCTAAATAACCCAATCAAAAAAATGGGCAATGGACCTAAATAGACACTTTTCAAAAGAGGACATTCAGAAAGCCAAGAGACATATGAAAACATGCTCAAAGTCACTAATCATCCAAGAGATGCAAATCAAAACGACAATGAGGTACCATCTCACGCCTGTCAGAATGGCTATCATCAACAAATCAACAAACGACAAGTGCTGGTGAGGATGCAGAGAAAAAGGAACCCTCGTGCACTGCTGGTGGGAATGCAGACTGGTGCAGCCACTGTGGAGAACAGTATGGACTTTCCTCAAAAAAACTCAAAATGGAACTCCCATTTGACCCAGTGATCCCATTTCTAGGAATATATCCCAATATACTAGAAACACCAGTCAGAAAGGATATATGCACCCCTATGTTTATGGCAGCACAATTTACCATAACTAGATTTGGAAGCAGCCTAAGTGCCCATCAGCAGATGAGTGGATTAATATAAAGAGAAAGCAGAGCTACATAAGATAATGTTAAAATTTTTAAAATATATTTTTATTGGTTTCAGAAAAGAAGGGACAGGGAGAGAGAGAGAGAGAGAAACATCAATGATGAGAATCACTGATTAGCTGCCTCCTGCATGTCCCCCACTGGGGATCAAGCCCGCAACCCGGGCATGTGTCCTTGACAGGCCAACTCTCTACCCACTGAGCCAAACTGGCTAGGGCAGATACTGTTAAATTTTTTACCAGTATTTAAAGAAAATATAAAGAACAGGATTGCTCCCTAAAACACAAAATTGTTTTTTATGCCTAGTCTTTCCAGACAGCAGAAGTTTTTCAAAGTAAGAAACAGCATTTGGGCAAAGATCAAATTCAGGGCTTTTTTGTGTGAAATGTGGCCTCAGGATAAATTTCGGATTGAAAGAGTATCTGTAAGATCCTTTGTTAAGGCTTCAGTAAGATTTAAGGCAATTCCTCACAGACTTTCTCAGCTGGAAAAAGAAATCACTTCTAAGAATAATAAGGGCAAGCTTTCTAGACCCTCTCAGCTACATAAAATGTTTTCCAATATCTTAAGGGTATGCTTCTTAGATTTTCTTGCCTAAAGAAAAGGTCTGCTACGAATCTGAGGAACTTGCCCTTTAGACCCTCTTTACTAGACAAGGACTCTTAAAAATCATGAGAGTGATCCCAGCTAGAGAAGGGCCTGTCTCAGAAAAAAAAATGTGGATGTGGGCCTACTGTAATGGAGAAGATTTGTAATTTGATACATAAACACAAGTGAAATATTAAAATAATTGTACCAACTTCTACTGAAAGGGACAATTAAGATGAAAAGATGTCTCAGGCCCTTCAAATTCTCTAAGCAGGATGCAGGCTGAAAAATTTACTCAGCTGAGATCATGAGGCATTTCTTAAGGAAAAGAATGAGTGACTCAATTTGGGGCCAAGGGTCCAGATAGCGTCAAACCAAAAGTTAAAAAAAAAAAATCTCAGGCGGCACGACTGGGATTTAATGAAGCAAATGTTTCCTATACCCAAAACAGGGTGAATTTCCCTGAGCCCAGCTGGACTTCAGATTGCTATAGAACAATGACTTTGATATGCCTTCTTTCACATTTTAGATGGATATACCTATGGCATTAATCATGTCATGTCAACCCCCGTCCCCATCCTGAGTGTGTGGAATGAAGGTAAATTGTCTCTTTGATTGAAAGACCTTCATATTTTTAAAAAATATATTTTATTGATTTTTTACAGAGAGGAAGGGAAAGGAAGAGAGAGTTAGAAACATTGATCAGCTGCCTCCTGCACGCCCCCCACTGGGGATGTACCCGCAACCAAGGTACATGCCCTTGACCGGAATCGAACCTGGGACCTTTCAGTCCGCAGGCCGACGCTCTATCCACTGAACCAAACCAGTTAGGGCAGACCTTCATATTAAGAAGCATCATATTTCTGGAATCCCATTCCCACCTGCACCTGATTAGATAATAAAGTTCTAGACTCTAAACCAGGGGTCCTCAAACTTTTTAAACAGGGGGCCAGTTCACTGTCCCTCAGACCATTGGAGGGCCGAACTATAGTTTTAAAAAAAAACTATGAACAAATTCCTAAGCACACTGCACATATCTTATTTTGAAGTAAAAAAACAAAACGGGAACAAATACAATATTTGTATTTGCATGTGGCCTGCGGGCCGTAGTTTGAGGACCCCTGCGCTAAACCTTATCAGGATAACAACATGAGATAAAACTTTGAGAGTCTTAAGAGAGGCTGAGCATAGTTTGTACTTGGGAAGGAAAAGAATCATTGGGATCCACAGGGGAGAGTGTGAAAGTTAGTCTCAAAAGAATCCCTCAATCCCCGCCAGTGAAACACACCTCCCAGTATTCAACTCCCAGTGTGATGGGACCCTCCCACACTGAATCTCAGCTGATGGTGCATATTTAGTAGATTCTTGCAAAAATTACACCTTATGACTTAAAAAAGAAACAACCTTGCATCTTCTGCATAGATCTCTTAGAAGGTTTACCATTGGGATGCTCCATTTTAAGCATCCAGATGCCATGCTATGAGACTATGAAGTGCAAGCCACATAGAAAGACCACGAGTAGATTTCTGAGAAACAATCCCAGTTGAGTTCCTAGGCAACAGAAAACATCACCTTCCATGTGAATAAAGAATAGTTGCACCCAAGTCAAGAGCTGACTGACACCACATGAAAGACTCAAAGTAAGAACCACCCATCTGAACTGAGTCAACTCACAGAATCTTCAGAGGTAATAATGATTGCTTTTTAAGCCTGGAAACAGAACATTTCTTTTGTAAAGGGCCATATAAATAAATATTTTAGCCTTTGCAAGCATATTCTTTGATTTTTAAAATAATTATTACCCGGCCGGTGTGCTCAGTGGTTGAGCACCATCCCATGAACCAAAAGGTCACTGGTTCCATTCCTAGTCAGGCCACAAGCCTGGGTTGCAGGCTTAAACCCCAGTAGGGAGTGTGCAGGAGGCAGTCAATTGATTATATTACTCTCTCATTAATATTTCTATCTCTCTATCCTTCTCCCCTCCTCTCCATCTAAAATAAATAAAAACATATTAAAAATTTTTAAATAAAATGCATTATTGAAAATGTAAAGATAATTCTTAGCTCACTGGTCAAACAAAAATAGGCCACAAACAGGTTTGGCCTGTGAACTATATTTGTGAATCCTGCTTTACTCTGAAAATATAGAGTGTTTTGTTACATCCGAAGGGATAAATGGAAATGAAATGGTGTGCAAAAGAACTAACATATCTGTTTTTCCATATAGTCAGCTTCTATAAATTAATATCATGTCTTAAATATATATGTAATCCCTTTGTTTATACCAGAGCATGTGTACCATAAGTATTTGTTGCCTACAAATTATTAAACATGACTTGGTTATATTTCAAAATCTCCTTAAAATACTTTCAATGATATTCAGTTCAGATTCATGAAAATAAGTCCTCATGTCATACACATGCCATGACTACCTTTAGGTTGATTTAGAATGCACCCTAAAGCAAAAGGGAGCAGGCTATCAACCATGCTACCATATGCATGAGCCTCAAAAATACTATACTGAATGAAAGAATTCAAATTCAGATAATTATATATTTTACAGTTAAATTTTTATAACATTTCCAGAAAAAGAAAATCTAGAGAAAGAAAGCAGATTAGGGGTTATCCAGACTTAGCATGGGAGCAGAGTTACCTGCAAACTGGTGTTATGCCCAGATTTCAGGATCCCCAAAAAACCACCAGGGAGCCAGCCGAGTCCGATGCAAAAGCAAAAGAGTCTTTATTCGAGCTAGCTCGAGCTCCCCGTCCATCACACTCACCGACGCAGCGGCAGGAGGCAGAGAGAGAGAGAGCTCTGTGGGGAGAGGGGTTTTATAGGGGGGTTGGAGTAAGGGGAGGAGAGAGGACTGTGGGCCCTGCCGATTGGCCAGGCACAAGTTGGTGTCTTGTTACACAGGATGTGGTTGTGTCTATGGTGCGCACTTCCCTTGATTATCATTGGTTAGTTTAAAGAAATCCTAGGTGTGGCTAGCAGAGACTTGGGCTTCCGGGAAGAAGCTCCTTGCTGAGCACATGGCTAATGGCTGCTGCCCAAAAATGCAGAATCCGGGGCAAGATGGAGGGCGTAGCCCTCGCCCTTTCACTGGCATGAGACAAATTGGGGGTTAATAGATGTGTTTTAAAGCTGGAATATACTGATGGTTGTATAAAGTTACTAAAAATTCTTAAATGTTATCATTAAAATGCATTAATTTTGCCCTAGCCAGTGGTTAGAATGTCAGCCCAAGAACTGAAGGTCCAAGGATTCAATTACTGTCAAGGGCACATGCCTCAGATTCAGGTTTGATCCTCAGCCCCTGGTCGGGGTGCTTGCAGGGGGTAACCGATTGATATGTCTCTCTCATATTGAGGTTTCTCTCTCTGTCTCTCCCCATCTCTTCCACTCTCTCTAGAAAATCAATGGAAGAAATATAGACTGGTAGGAAGGGTGAAGATGCTAAGAGGGCTGGTCCTGCCCCCAGGTGGAATGACTGGGATTCCAGAGAGATGTCTCAAATGCAAAAGTCCCCCTTGAGGAGCATGGGGGGTGGGGGGTTTCAACCCCAAGTATGGCTCCCCAGCCCAGAGCAAGAGAGCCAAGAGGGGGTGGCCACATAACATCAGGCACCCTCTTAAATGTTTTTCATGATTTGATTTTATTTCTTTCACTCTTAAAATACAGTGGGGCCTTGACTTATGAGTTTAATTCATTCCAAGACCGAGCTCGTTAAGGAGCTTGTTAAGGAGCTTGTTAACTCAAATTACTCTATCAACTCAATGCAAAAAATCGGCCTAGAGACAGCTGGTATCTCAAAAAACTCGTTAGTCGGGACACTTGTAAGTCAAGGCCCCACTGTATGTAAATGTATTTCCAGCTAACTGTATAAACATTTGCATTTGTTGAAATCTTTGTTCTTTTCTTATGTCTAGAACCACAATGATTTTATATATTTTATAATATTAAACTAGAGGCCCAGAGCACAAAATTTGTGCCGGGGGGCGGGGGTTGTCCTTCAGCCCAGCCTCCATCCTCTCCAATCTGGGACCACTCAAGAGATGTCTGACTGCCCTCTCACAATCCAGGACTGCTGGCTCCCAACGGCTCACCTGCCTTTCTGCCTGATTACTCCTAACTGCTTCTGCCTGCCAGCCTAATCACCCCCTAACCACTCCCCTGCCAACCTGATTGACACCTCTGCCCTTCCCTGCAGGCCTGATTGCCCCCAACTGCCCTCCTCTGTAGGCCTGGTCCCTCCCAACTGCCCTCCCCTGCTGGTCATCTTGTGTTGGAGTGATGGTCAATTTGCATATTACACTTTTATTAGATAGGATGATTGAACTTTAGATATATTTTATTGCTCTGGATGATTATTTATTTATAACTTCCAAGGTCATCTGGATGACATAAAAGAAGAACATTTAATAACATTTTCAGCATTAATATTTAACTCACTTAAAAACTGATTGTCCTTGTACTATGTAAAAGAACATACACAAAAATGTGGAGAAATAAATGGTGACTCATGATCTGGTTTTTCAGGGAGTTTAAATTAAAGAGGAAATACACAAACTCCTTAAAGTAGAATTCAAGTACAATAAAATACATAGTGTTTCTATAGATATAAAAAGAGTACTGTATAACAGAATTTTTTGAAAAGAGAACTTATTATTGACTAGGGAAAACTAGACCGGCATCTTAGAGAAAGAAATTTATGGCTGAGTTTTGAATAACTGGCAGACAGATAAGAAAGTGAGAGGTGGATGTTATGGAAAACTTTGAAATAAAAGACCATGAACAAAGCCAAAATGTTAGGAGATTACAATATATATTGTGGAAATCACTGTATGGAAAAGAAGAGATGAAAGTGAGACAATATTAATGAAGCATGTAGTTACCTCTACTGAAAATAATTTTGAATACCAGGTGGGCAGAGAGTGTAAATTTCATTCTATATGAACAAGGAGCATAAGTTTGACAATAATAAATTGGGCATATTTGAGAGTGCTATTTAACCAGAAAGTAAGATTTAGCTTTATCTTTACCTTATCTATTATTCACTGCTTGATTTTTTTTCTATTTTTTGTATATTTAAACATTGTGATTACCACAAAGTGATATATAGCTTTTAGAGCTTATTGATCATATTCAAGAGTTTAGAGATGATTTTTTAAACCTTTCATTAGTAATAAGATTTCTGCTATTATTTTAAAGAATGATTGGGAATGAGGACAAGTAAGAAATAACTGGCAATTGTTTTTTTTTTTAACTAGAATTTCTGCGCCTCATCAAAAGTTTTTGTTTTTGTATGAAATTTCAGTATTATTCAGGAGGAGGTCACAAATTTCTCCACTCTGCAATATGCTTTTCCTCTAGTAATGATGATATGGTGATGATATCTGTAAGTGTACAGGGCACATTGATTCCAAGAAAATGATTTTGGAACTGCAAAATGGTGTAGTAAATAACATTAAACCTTTGGCAATAATTACTAGGATATGTTGCATTTTACATATCCTATCTAATAAAAAACAAACAGGGTAATTAACCATACCTCCGCTACGCTTCCCATTGGCTAATCAGGGTGATATGCAAATTAACTGCCAAGAACGATGGCGGTTAACTGCCAACAAAGATGGCAGTTAATTTGCATACATAGGCGCAATGATGGGAGGCGAAAGGGGAAGGACGGAAGAATGGTGATAGGAAACCCAGGCGGCAGGCAAGAGCTGGGTGGCAGGCCCTGGATCGGAGAACCAGGGCGCCTTTGCCCATCCCCAGCTGGTGATTTGCAATCGGAAAGCCGGGCCGCAGGCAAGGCGGCACCCCCGGGACCTAGGAGCTGCCTTGCCTGTGGCGCGTGATCCTGATCGCAAAGGCTTGGAGGCGGCTCCGACTGGAACAGACAGGGACAGGGACAGGGGGCTGGCCTGCAGCCTCCGCAGCTGAGCGCAGGCCCAGAGAGGAGACAGGGGGCCTGCCTCCCGCAGAAGCAGCGTGGGTCCCTTCCACCTCCCACGGAATCTGCACGAGTCCCTCCATGCTCCAGCAGAAGTGGCGTGACTCCCTCCCACCTCTCACGGAATCAGCGCGGCTCCAACCTGCCTCCAGTGGAAGCAGCACAGCTCTGTGCGGTGCACTGTGGTTCCTGCCAGCTCCCACGGAAGCAGTGGGCAGCCTACTGCGCAATATTGCACAATGGGCTACTAGTAGGATAATAAAATTTTGTTTATATTTAAAGGCTTAAGAACCAGTCTTGTTTAGAACTTCAAAAATTGAAGATTAATTTCATAAACCAAAATTTATTTCTACTCATTTACATGTAAAACTACTCTCAAGGATACATGCATACACACACGGTGTCACAATTAATATTTCATTAATGATATGGAAACTAAATATAAAGAGATTTACTCAGGTTCACATAGCTCAACATTTACTCAAAGTCACTGAAGTGTCAGCATCATAAGAAGAACGTAGGCCTCAGGAAATTTATGTCACTCTTATAATGCACTGACTAATTTCCCAAAAGTTTACTAGTAATTAATTTGTATAGCAATTTTAATGAGCTACCTCATTAACCAAA
The DNA here is from genome assembly GCF_000412655.1 of Myotis brandtii. NCBI lineage: Eukaryota > Metazoa > Chordata > Mammalia > Chiroptera > Vespertilionidae > Myotis > Myotis brandtii. The sequence goes on along the minus strand of NW_005368305.1, from coordinate 1,294,671 downwards.
ATAATGTCTCTAAGTGAGGTTGCAGAATGAGGAATTAAAATTACATATGATTTTTTTTATACCTAACCTTCTGGACAAACACATCCTTAGCTTACATGTAGTATACCTTTTCTTGAGGAAAGCAGTTGTTATATTAAGGAAAGTTTTTTCAGAACCATTGGCACCATTTGAAAAAAATTATTTAATACGAACTGAAGCTATTTCATAAGAAATTGGGCTATTTCATAAGAAATGGTCAGCATGGCAAGCATCTCCCCTGAAGGAGGCAGAAGTGTCTGCAAGCACTTAGTAATTTCAAGGGACTTCTGCTGCTATTACCTAAAGCCATAAAGCTCAGAGTTCAGGGAAAACAGTTTAACCTATAACACAGATTTTTAATATTTGATGAAAAAATATGTACCTTATAAATGGGTGATCAAATAGTGAAATTACTATTGAGAAAGATCATCAAATTTTCATCTTAGAGATCCTGCAGGGAAAACAAGCATCTGTTTGGGAAACTGAGAGTAAAATTCTCCTTATCTGCATAAGGGTGAATTGGATGATGGTCCATGTCACAACGGTGACTCTTTTGCACAAAAGAAATGGGATGTAGAAAAATTAAGGTACTCACAAAAACTTACAGAAAAATGCTACTTAATGTGAGGGGATATTTGGGAATGGTTATAGTAACAAAGCATTTTTACTTCAATCAATTTAAGTTGATACTGTCAAATAAACGACACCATAGACCTTATAATGACAGATATGATGGAAATTTTTTTCACTTATACACATTTTTGCTAAATGTGTGACAAATTTTCTTCCTTTAATAATTTAGATAAACTCTAATTGGCAACTCACTCATAATTTTTCACAGTGAATGCAGTCTCCTGAGAAAACCAGTATTAGATGTTATTGTTTAATGCATTTAAAAATATTTTGCTAATAAAAATGAATTATGTGATTTTATTCCATTGTGTATAATGATTTTCATTTCACCTGAAATCTGAAAGTGTTTCTTACCATAATTCCATTGAACATCATCAAAATCTGAGAGGCAGAAATTTCCCTGCGACTGGCTATTATAATATCTCACTGGATCTGTTTAGGGCTAATCTACTAATTGTACAGCAAATGCTCATGCTCAGTGAATTCCTCCAAGTCTTGTCATTCAGAGAAATTATCCTCTAGGTGATTATCATGAAAAGTCTTTTGTCAATAAAATTATAGATAGTCTAAAGGCCTGGTGCATGAATTCGTACATGGGTGGGGTCCAGTTGGCTCACCCTGATGGGGACCCATCGGACCAGGCCTGGGGGAGTGGGGGGGCCATGTGTGGCTGGCCAGCCGGCCCTCCTCTTATTAGGGTGCTGGGGGCCGATTGGGGCCCAGATCAGGCCAGTTGGCTGCCACAGTCATGTCATAGCGACCGGTCATTCTGGTCATTCTGGTCGTTCTGCTGGTCCAGTCGCTGGGCTTTTAGATATACAGACTAGTGGCCCGGTGCATGAAATTCGTGCACGGGGGAGGGTATGTTCCTCAGCCTGGCCTGCACCCTCTCCAATTTGGGACCCCTCGAAGGATGTCCGACTGCCAGTTAAACCGGCAGTCGGACATCCCTCTCGCAATCCAGGACTGCTGGCTCCTAACCACTCACCTGCCTGCCTGCCTGCATGATTGCCTCTAACCACTCTGCCTGCCAGTCTGCTTGCTCCCAAATGCCCCCCCGCCAGCCTGATCACCCCAAACTGCCCCCCCTGCTGGCCTGCTC
>NW_005368305.1:1291050-1292126 GCF_000412655.1 Myotis brandtii | reverse complement strand
ATCAATGATTCTCTCTCATCATTGATGTTTCTATCTCTCTCCCTCTCCCTTCCTCTCTGAATCAGTAAGAATATATTTTAAAGAGAGAGAGAGAAGAGTATATATGTTTGTAAATAAGAAAACATGTATTTGATGCTCTTAGAAAGTCTTATTTTCTTTCATTAAAACTTGTGCAGTATAGGGAACTCCATAGATTCTCTAATTTGAAGAAAGTTAGAGGGAAAGGTACTAATTCAGAGTTCCTTGGGAAAATGTGTCACTTATATATTTTTTTGTGTTTATTTTTTTTAAATCAAAAACTGAAATATTTTCTATTCAGAAAATATATTTGGATCTAAATATCTTCTATAATTTTAACCCTAAAATATCAATTTAAATATTTTAAAAATGGTTGGAATGTTTGTTTTTTTAAAATAAGTTAGGTTACTGAAGTTCTACATGTTACTGGATCACCTGGGGTAATTTTCTCATTGGAAAATTAAGAATTATAGTCAGAGGGGAGGACATGAGAATTGTTAAAGAACATATTCAATTAACTTTATAATCCGAACCTCTCTTATCATGTCACCTGTTTTGTATGTTTGTTAAACTATATTATCACATAAGAATTGCCCGCCCCCCAGCTCTTGCCTGCCACCGTTCTTTCGTCTTTCCCCTTTTGCTTCCCATCATTGAAACTATGTATGCAAATTAGCCGCCATCTTTGTTGGCGGTTAACCGCCATCTTTGTTGGCAGTTAATTTGCATATCATCCTGATAGGCCAATGGGAAGGGTAGCGAAGTTACGGTTAATTACCATGTTTCTCTATTATTAGATAGGACTAGAGGCCCGGTGCACAAAAATTTGTGCACTGGAGGGGGCGGTGTCCCTCAGCCCCACTTGTGCCCTCTCACAGTCTGGGACCCCTCGGGAGATAACGACCTGCTGGCTTAGGCCCGCTCCCGGGTGGCAGAGGGCAGGCCCAATCCCTAGGTGCAGCCCCTGGTCGGGCTCAGAGCAGGGCTGATTGGGGAGTTGGGGCGCTGCCCCCTGTCATGCACAGAGCAGGGCGGATCGGGAGGTTGCGATGCCACCC
>NW_005368305.1:1271359-1288514 GCF_000412655.1 Myotis brandtii | reverse complement strand
CTTCTATATTTGTTAGAATGTTTCAAACTGCCAGCTCAGAGGCCGGCAAGTCAGGTGGGGAACGTTGGAGTCTGCAGTCACTGGAGCAAGCCAGCCTCATGTTCGCTTCCAGCTGCCTGGCTGCCGGCCGCCATCTTGGCTGACAGTTAATTTGCATAAGGATATGCTGATTAGCCAATGGGAAGGGTAGCGGTCGTACGCCAATTACCATGTTTCTCTTTTATTAGTGTAGATTACTCTAGTGTCTTTAGGGTAAGTAGACATCTTTCAACCTGTCCACTAGAATCCTGTTTTCTTATCCATTTGGCAAATTATATATGCATCTAAAATATATCTGGCACTGACTAGGCATTAAATCTAATCTCTGAGTGATTCAACCTAAAAAAAAATCCAGAAAATATCAAATAAAATGTTTAATTTATAACCTTTGAAAATTTACACTATTTCCAAGTTATCTATTGGGCTTAAGCACTCTTGACAGTAATCACATTTCAAAAGAACTTACATCAAACATCTTTTTAATTATCCAGAAAAAGTTAAAATTCTACAACTATCAGTATAAATATGACTTTTATTAAGAGCTGCAAAAAATATTTTTTTAAATATATATTTTATTGATTTTTTTTTACAGAGAGGAAGGGAGAGGGATAGAGAGACAGAAACATAGATGAGAGAGAATCATTGATCAGCTGCCTCCTGCACACTCCCTACCAGGGATGTGCCCACAACCAAGGTACATGCCCTTGACCGGAATCGAACCTGGGACCCTTGAGTCTGGAGGCCGACGCTCTATCCACTGAGCCAAACCAGTTAGGGCTGCAAAAATTTTTTAGGCTCTCTCCTCTTTCCATCATAAAGTTGCAAATTTAACAGTTGGTAACTTTTGAATGTAATGTTGAGAGACATTTATGGCTGCCTGCAATCAGTGTACCACAGGGTAGCCTGGTAAAAAGTCCTTTTGTGGCTCATATTCTTCCCTCCCTAACTCTTAGTACATCGTTTGCTACTAATAATCTTGGTTTCTTCATCTATTTTTCTCTGAATTATGCTTGTATCTCATTAAGAAGCAGCTGGAAACCTATGACTAACAAAATGGACTGTTATACCAGAAAAACAAAGTTATGTCTCTCAAAAATGCTTAGTTTGACTATAGAATATGGCAAATAAGTGCTACAGACATTCAGTCCTTATATAGAGTTTTACTATAGAGTGAAAGGCTTTTAAAATCTGACCTGTTATCTTTAATGTAGTATATAATTGATATTAAACATAAAGCTACTCTAAACTTTGCTTACTGTTCTTTTAGCTCCTCAACAAATATTTTCCTTTTTATGAAGCACAGACTTAATTCTAAGCCAACAGAAACAAGCAAAAACATATATGTAAAATGAAGAGAATTAAGAAACAATATTAGAAATAAAAAACAAAAATTCATTTATTGTAGATACTAAATAGCAGAGATTTATACAAGGCTGTTTATTATAACAGCATTCTAAACTCTTCTCATTCTATGAACAGTAAATTAGACCACAAGAGTATAGCAGTCAAGCCATCAACATAGATCAAAAAGTCCTCTTTCCTTTAGTTAAGAAATATTAAAAGTTAGTCAAAGGCTGCTGGAAATAAAGAGTGAAGATCATCATTGTTTCAATCAAGAAGTTATGCGAAGATGAGAAAAAGAAAACTGCCCTGAAAAGAATATTAATTGAATATACAATAACTGTATTTTTCATGTATGTGGCCTTCACAGTCTGCTACCATAGCTTTATGGCATTTTAGTTGTTCTGTTTTATTCATGTGACTATGCTTTGTCCTTACTGCCAGGTTGTAAGACTTTTGAGGGATAGCAGAACCAATTATGGAGTTGAACTTAACTTCATTTATCCCAATATGCAGTCAAAGAAATGCTTATGTAATAGTTTTCAATGAAAAAACATTCTGTACATTAAGTAGTAAATCTTGCTAAAACATCAATTGCCTGTTTTATGTACAGGCCAAGTAACAATTTGCAGGTGTGCCAGCTTCTAAAATTCCCTGAGTGGGAGGAATTAGAATACATTAACTTCACTAGTACATTCTGTTGTTCTATACTTTTGTAACTATTTTCCTCAAAATATCTGTATTGTCAAAAATCACATTTAAAAAGCAGTTCTTTCTAATTTTTTGCTGCAAAAGCAATAAAGCTCCAAGTAAACTCAGTATTTACAACTGATATAATTTTTCCAGGAAAGAATGGCATGTCTTTTCCTATCATTGTAAGGCCAGCTTTATACATCCTTGTAACCTCTTGTTGTTCTAAACAAAGCTCAAAGGTGCTCAAACAAGTGGTTGTGTTGTGAGAACACCAGCATTTTTCATAAGAGGTGCTATTTCTAGATTGCCAACCTATTACCACAAATAGCCTCCATCGTATAAAAGATGTTTCCAAATAAGCAGTTGTTTTATATATTGCTTGCTTCATGGAAATTCATTCCGCTGAACATTTATAACCATCCCGACCTTTTAAAAATCACAGTTCACAAATTTAGCCTCCTTCCTATCACTCTCTTCCATCAGATTAAAATTAATCAAACTATTTTAAAAATAAAATAAAATCAGGCACCTCAACATTAATCTTTTTTTTTAAATATATTTTATTGATTCTTTACAGAGAGGAAGGGAGAGAGATAGAGAGTTAGAAACATCGATGAGAGAGAAACATCGATCAGCTGCCTCCTGCACATCTCCTACTGGGGATGTGCCCGCAACCCAGGTACATGCCCTTGACCGGAATCGAACCTGGGACCTTTCAGTCCACAGGCCGAGGCTCTATCCACTTAGCCAAACCGGTTTCAGCAACATTAATCTTTATGAAGATTATTTAAGACAAATGGTTTCTTAATTTTGCTACTTCTCTTGAAGTTCAATCATGGTATCAGATCTGAGAAGCTTTGCTTTCCTGCCTTACTAAATTCCTCCAAAATATCACATCTTATTTGTCTGTATTTCCCATCACCTACACATATAGGCTGTATCAGAACTGATTTTCTGTAGTGCTGCACTCCAGGCCGTATATGACCCTGGTGGCACATGCAATAATTCAAAGTGTTCATCGAAATGGCAGAACCCAGGGCAATGCAATTTGGCATCTCCAAAAGGTCCGGATGCAGATGCAGTGGGGGACATTCTCTACTCGTCCATTAGCAGTCTGTCATCATAGCTCATGAATAACTAGCGATGCTATTTTCCAAAACTTACTTTATAAAAAGACAAATTTTCCCAGACACAGCAATTAAGTGAGACTACATTTGCACATAAACCTAATGCACTAATTGGCATGTTTATTTGCATCTCCAAATAGCACCTACACCTGTTTCTCAGTGTGCGGAACAAATAATTACCTTTGCTTCCAACTCATTTCAATGATTTTTATGAGAAGACGACTCACAAAGTAACTTTTTTGGAAAGTTCTAGATTATCAAGGCATTGACTTTAATTGAATATATCGGATGCATTTGCTTTTTAAAAAGATCTTTAATGTAATTGAAATCTCACTGTCTTCTAGACTAGAGAAGAGGAGGTGGAGAAAGCAGAGCAATAGGGAGAAGGAGATAATATTTTACATCAAAGGAGGACTTCCAAAACCCTGTCAAAAAGCCTTCCAAGAAAATGGATGCGAATTTACTGCCCGAATAAGTCTGACTCTATCTATCACCTTCCAATGAATGATAGATTGTTCAATACAAGATGTTTGCTTTCTCTATGTTCCCATATTTGACACTTAGAAGACAGATAAACATAGATACTCTTCAAAGACTAACCTTTTGCTACAGCCAATTGCTTCTGAAATATGTGTGAATGACAGAAAGAAAGCTTAGAAGACAATTTTCTGGGGGGAAAAAGAGTGTGGCATTTTATAAGGAAATTAGATCATGAGGTATTTCACTTATCTCAGATAAATTCTAAATCATTGGTGCCATGTACATAACACTAAATTATATAACACAAATTATATTTTTAAAGTAACTAATAAAATAATTCATTTTAAATTGCTATAGAAAGTTACTTTTCATTTTATAATCTTAGTGAAATGATCAAATAGCGATGTAATTATACAAACTCTATGGGATTGGCACAAATAAGTTTTTCAGATGCAACGGTGACTTCATAAATATATGTACTGTTAATAGAATTTGGCCTTTGATATTTTTAGCTCTGCAGTTTAGTTTCTATTAGATGTTTCCAATGATACTTTTCTAAGAAGTTGAAGTTCCTTCAGACTTTATGCCAAGTTTTATGCATGTTTTGTTCTTGATTTTTTTTAAAATGAAGTTTCTGAAGACTCCTAAATTGTAGTAAAATACCAGTAAAATATCATAACTTATACTTTCTGCTAAAGATCTAACAGATTCCAATAAGAATGCAGTGTAAAATTGTTACTAAAAATTCAATACAGAAAACCATTGTCTTAGTTCAAATTCCCCTGATAGAAATACCTGAGATAAGAACTGGGATGAAGGAGATTTATTTGGGAAATAATCTCAAGAAAAATAAAGTGTGTTTTATTGGGCTGGTTATCTCTATGGACATCTGGGTCTCAATCCCCAGGTGCCCTTCTGAGGAACCAAATATGTGCAAGGTGCCTCAGAATTGTCCCTCCAACGGAGAGAAGTTTGGGGCCCTCTTTACCAGACTTACCTCATCCTCCATTGGGTAAGAGTTACTTTAGAGAGTGTTACAACCCCGCACACTCATCCAGGCTGAGCAAATCCCATTGTTCCAGGGAAAGACCTGAGGCAGAAAAACATGGTATGGTATCAGTGTTTGCAGAGCAGCATTGGTGTGCACTGGGACTGAGCCCCTAGCTGCAGCTGAAATCAGAGGTGGCCAGTGCTGCCAGGCTCAAGGGGCAGCTACAATAATCACTAAACTCTTAACAACTCCTTGCATGCGTGTTTAAACAGTAGTGAAGCATTAGCAAAGGAAATTGGGATAAAAGATATTTTGATCTCTGAACTCAGACCTGTAATTGAAAGCAGTCCCTATCTGATTCTCTTCAGGAGTGGAAAAATCCTTCAGTCTTCTTAGGGGATATTATGCATGTTCTCAGGACATGGTTAGGATTAAATGGATTAACGTTTAAGAAATGTCTGACACACAGCAAATGTCCAGGAGTGATGTTTACCATTGGCTTGAGCCACCTGTAGTGAAAACATCACTTTTCTTAAGATGATTCCTATTCACTGATACTATTATGCGGCTTTTCTGATGCCAGGAAGTTTGCTTTGCTCAACTTGCTCACTTTATGTGTGTAGATACAGGTCCCCACTGTGCTAGAGAGAGTGCCCTCCACCAACTTAACTTGTTAAAGAACTATCAGGCTTTGTAAGTTTCAGTGTAACTATTAGTGACTCAGAAAAGATTTCTTTAACTCTAGACTGATGAAGCACCTTAAAAGAGACTACTGAATCTGTCAATAAGCCTTCTTTTGTTACACTTCAGGTACTTGTCACTAATTATATGCATTCATGCTAAACTGTAAGCTCCATAGCAGAGGAAAATATTCATCTTGTTTTCCAGGCTATCAATTAATATTTATTGAATTGCATTAATATATGTGAATCATATACTAAGAAAATTCAATAGTTTTTACCCCTCATCTTTTTCTAAAAGCAGGGATCATGTGAAATCCTGGCTACTAAGAACACTTACATTATTACATGTGTTGGCAACAATATAAGCTTTCTTGCCAAAAATGGATCTGGGTATAATTTTTATTTTTACTTTAGAGCACACAGTTGAAATCAACTCCAAGATTGTATTTGTTATTCTTCTGCAAGCATCTGCCTATCTCATTCACCACAGAGCCACTGCCCCATTCCACTATGGTGAATAGAGAGAGAAAAGGTGGTCAAGAGCCAAAGTGAGGACAAGTACCAACATTTAGTAGGAAAGGAATTTTGAATGGAATTTCTGCCCTAAATTCTCTAAAATAATAATTTTTCCAAACCCCCAGATGAATTGGAACAGAGAGGACAACCTGCCCACCCTGCTACCCACCTCCCCACCCCATCCAAACCCTACTTCATTCCTGCTTAGATGCTGGAATGGGCACAACCCCAGAGATTGCTTTTTTCAGGGGCCCAGAAAGAAAAAAAAATATATCACATGCATCAGTCTTGAATCTAAATTTCCTGGGTAGTCCCAAAAGCCTAACATTTTTTTTGCATTAATCTCTAAATGTAAACTCTAATGTTTTCCCCTCTTCTCTGTCTTTCTAACCAGCCATTAACTTTTGCCCATGTCATTCTCTTCTCTAATTTTTTTCTGGATTTTATGAGTTGGTTTTTAGTCCAAACTTGGTTTTTTCTCTTTATTCACTTGTTGGTGTTTATCAAATATCCAGGATGGTTTGATTCAATTCTCAGCCCTGTCTCCTTCCTGAATCGCATCATGACATCAGACACTGTTCTAGGTGCCTCCACATCTGGACTCATTTGAGGACTCAAATTGCTGACATTGGATTTATTCTTTATGTTCTCTCCTGACTCTTGGAAATAATAACACTGCTTAGATAAACAATTCATTCTCTGTTTTGTTTTAATAACCCAGTTACCAATTCATTGGAAATTAATCAATATTGGTGAAATTATTGGCATATTCCTCTGTTAGGATCCAACTCTATCAAAACCACATATCTGACTTGCCTTACATAGATCAAGTCAAAAGGGAATTGATGTGGAATTGGAGCGGCTGGCATGCCAGCATTGTTGATCATCTCGAAATTACACTCATTCAATTATCTTCACTCATCGCTCATATGGCTTGGATGAATGTTCACTGCATAGAATTATAGCGGTATTGAAGGGAACTATTCTTCTGGGTTTCCAATAAATTATTTGCAGATTAATCTTTGAAACTGTTACTTTGCTCCAGGGATTAGCATGAACAAACTCGTTTGCATATAATGGGCATCCAATAAAAATTTGTTAAATTAAATCAAGTGTTTTCTAAATGTTCAGCTTTAAACAAGTCTAAAGTATAATAGATGGTGGCACTATCTGGTATTTGATTTGGAGTCAGTCCTTCTGTAGCCTATAACCTTTTATGTAGGCTATAATCACACTCATTTTATTTTGGAACTCAGATAATCACAAGGCTGGAGATCACTTTGAAATCAACCAGCTTTTCACCCAGCTGCTATACCGTCTTGTGCAGTATTTCAGATATGGAAAATATTCAGTTGGAAAAGCAGCCTCTTCCAAATGATGTGTTGAGAATGCAGATAGTCCCAAATGGGGGTTAGCAGAAAAATGTTTCATATTTGCAAAGTATTTTGATCATATCACAGCCCTAAAAATACCTAAAGTGTTTGGCAAAATGATTACAATAGTTTCAGACCATCAAAACCCACAGGGAAACTACTCTGGTATAAACAAAGTGGCTTCTCAAAATAAATCACCTCAGTTAGCACTTGATGATCCTGTGAACTACCAGCTGATACATGTCCCTAAATAAAAATAAATGTGGGATATACCAATGAAATGTGTGTCTTTATACTAGGTCTGAATAACTATTAAGGCCTTGAGTTATATGAAACTAGTTTTTGATATAGCACATGGTGCCAACCATGAAGAATGCGAGCTAAAGCCAGGGTCTCTATGATTGACACCTTTTCCCCAGAGACATATGTCACATTAAGATTTGCTGTGCATGGAGATACCTGTAAATTGTGAAGTCAATACTTTGAGAAGTCTAGGTGCCAAAGAAAGACAAAGAAAGAAGAGAGGAAGGAAGGAAGGAAGGAAGGAAGGAAGGAAGGAAGGAAGGGAGGGAGGGAGGGAGGGAGGGAGGAGAAAGTGGTTCAGTAAATAAAATCTTTGGAAGAACACAGGTTCCTGTATCTATTCCTTGATGAATCCCAACATATTAAAGACTATGAGAAATCCTACAGTAAAGAAATCATTTTAACTTTATTTCACTTAGTAATTCCTTTTTGTTTCTTTTCATTTAACCTTATCAATAGCCCATGAACATAGTTCTTTTTACACACTTTGGAGATGTTTCTCTGGAATATAATCCCAAAATGAAAAGGATCTCCTGAAAATTTCAAGTTATTCTCCCCTTTTCATTGACGTGAGTAATACTAAAAGGCCTTTTAGGTCCAAGAGTACCTTTGTTATATGCCTTCGGATTTGCAAACAGGTGGCGTAATTGAGTAATAACTATAGCTTCTAAAATGCTCCTTTCTTGCTGAACACAAAACTCTAAAGATTCTCTATCTTAAATTTTCTAATTAAATATTTTGGCCTGTCAACTTTTTTTTAATCTTGAATTCACCTCTAAGGAAAAAATAACTTTTACTAATACGTCTCAAAATAAAATGTATGATTCACATGTAATCAATACATACTTGGAATTATTTTAATGGATATTACCCAAATGCTTACTATGTTACAGGCAATATAATATACACACAGAATACAAAAATGATCATGACAAGGACGCTGACCCAAGAGAATTCACATTGTGAAGAGTAAAGAAGAAAGTTAAACAACTAAGTACAATCCATTGATATTATCATTGCAAAACACTATGGTAATACATGGATATTAATAATTCTACTTTGCATAACTTGGGAGCAATCCAAGAGGCTGACAAAATAAAGAAGAAAGTGTATTTGCAAAGTCAAATATCTATTCATTTTTAATTAATATTAATTAATAGATTTCTATTGAACCTTGCATCATAGAAAAGATTAGCACTTCCACACAGAGAACTTAAAAAGATACAAAAGAAAAAATCAATAACCTGGTAAAAAATATGTAAGAGATATAAACATAGAGTTTTCAATAAAATAAAATGGAAGATGGTGAAGCAGGTGGAAGCTGCACTCATCTCCTCCCATAACCACATTAAAATTACAACTAAATTATACAACAATCAAGCTGGAAAACCAACTGATGACTAGTGGAACAGAAGTCATGTTAACCAAGGATATGCAGAAGAAGCCATGTTGAGACTGGTAGGAGGGGCAGAGACACGAAAAGGGTTGGCCCTTACCCACAAGCAGCAGTTGATAATTAGAAAGAAAGCTCAGCTACATAAGTCTCTCCTGAGGAGCAAGGGGTCTCAGGCCTACTCTAGCATCCCCAGCCAGAAGCACTGGGAAGAAGGGCCCACATAATATCTGATTGTAAAAATCAGCAAGGATTCTATCTGCCTAGGTGAGATGGAAGGCTGCTAGAAACCCAGGCTTCCTCTTAAAGGGATAGCACATAAGCTGATGCTCAAAGGCATTCACCCTGGGCTTCTGCAGATGGACAGTGGCTAATATGATTCCAGAATCATTCAGGGAGAGACTGAGTAGAGTGGCTTCAGGGAGAGAACTGAAGAAATAGCTTCCAATGCCCCTGTGGTGAGTCCTCCTAACACACGGTCCACAGGTACCATCTTACTTGGGTTAAACACTCCCCACACACTAGCTCCACCCTGATGATATCCTGGGTCCCACTATAGCTAACAAGCACATACTTGGGGACTCTGTCAGCAGCCCCCAACCTGGATCCACACTGCAGTGTTCCCTGAAAAGCTCTGAAGGAATTCAAATCAAGCTGGAGAGTGTCAGACACAAAGGAACAAACTGAATTTTGTGGCTTCAGAATGAAGGCCACCTTCCCGCATGGCCAGAACCATCTTTCCTGGTTAAGTTCTCTCTCCCCCCCCCCCCCCCAGAGCCAAATAGCTTTAGCTTGGGGAACTCTATTAGTTCCACCCTGATAACCCCTTGAGACCCTGCCCCACCCCACAACAAAGACCCTAGAATGGTGGTGGCTATGTGTGTACCCTGATACTTTTGCTGAGTGGCCTCAAACAAAGCATTGGCACTGAGATTGAAAATGTATTAACCTGTGAACACCACTTGCCCTACCTGGTGACTCCCAGAGAACCCACGTTATGCACTCACATACTACCCAAGTCTTTTTAAGTATCTGAGCCTAACAGACAGCTGGTAGGCAGCAGTGGATCTCAGAGTGCCTTGGACCTTCTTATGATATGCCCCAGGCCTGGGATTGGTGACAGCCAGACTTGGTTGGAGGCTTAGCCCTTCCCACATGCACCTAGGCCCAGCAGAGACATCTACCAAACATGTATCGCATTAAAACCCCTAACAGGTAGCCCAGGAGCAGTCGTAGGGAGTATCTGATATTGATCTGAACCAAGTCCCTCCCAAGAGACCCTAGAGCTAACAGCATACCTAGGAGTTGCTTCAGACCACAACAGAGCACCACCTAATTAGCTCCACAAATGGCACAACCAAAGGCAGGTATTGGCAAGTATCAGCCCTTACTGGGAAAACTTCAGCGTCATGGGGTCAACCTCCACAAGCAGCTCATATACTGTGGTTGTGGCCAATTATCACAGCCAGCCTGCCTGAGAGTCAACTCCACCCACAGCGATGAAGGATCAAGTGCAAGAGGAAGGCAAACATAACCCACATTCCTGAAGCATCCAGCTCATGTGACCAGGGAAACGATGCAAATGAATTCCACAGGACATGTACTACATAAGGCCACGCTACAAAGCCTGGGAGACATAGCAGATCTACCAAACACAGAGAAACAAACAGATACAAGCAGAAGAAAATGAGGACATAAAGAAAAGTGTCCTAAATGAAAAAATAGAAGAATTCTCCGGAAAAAGAACTAAATAAAATGGAAGCAAGTAATCTACCATATATAGAGTTTAAAATAATGAAAATGCTTAGAGAATTTAGGGAAAGAATGATAAAATCAGAGACAACTTAAACAAAGAGACAACAAACATAAAAAGGACATATAAAACAGAATAAAGAACCATTCAGAAATGAAGAATAAAATAACAGAAATGAAAAATATACTAGCCCTAACCAGTTTGGCTCAGTGGATATAGCATCAACCTGCTGACTGAAGGGTCCCAGGTCAGATTCCAGTCAAGGGCATGTACCTTGGTTGCGGGCACATCCCCAGTAGGAGGTGTACAGGAGGCAGCTGATCGATGTTTCTCTCTCATCGGTGTTTCTAACTCTCTATTCCTCTCCCTTCATCTCTGTAAAAAATCAATAAAATATATGTATATAAAAAAAGAAAAATATGCTAGAAAAAAACAATAATAAATTAGATGAAGCAAAGGTTTAAATAAACAATGTGGAAGACAAAGTAGCAGAAAACACCCAAATGAGAACAGCAAAAAGAAAAATAATCTTAAAAAATGAGTATAGTTTAAGGGACCCCTGGGACAATATCATATTTAAAAACATAAGATTTATAGAAGTACCAGAAGTAGACAAGAGAGAGCAATGGATTAAGAACCTATTTGAATAAATAATGGCTGAAAACTTCTTAACTTCGAAATGGAGAGTCCCAAAGTGAACCCAAAGAGGCCCACAGCAAGACATACCACAATTGAATTGACAAAGAGAGAATCTTAAAAGCAGCAAGAGAAATATAGTCAGTTAGCTGAAAGGGATCTTCCATAAGACTGTCAGCTCATTTCCCAACAGAAACATTCAGGCCAGAAGAGAGTGGCATGAAATATTCAAAGTGATGAAAAGCAAGGACCTACAATTAAGATTACTCTTCCCAGCAATGCTATCATTTAAAATTGAAGGTGAAATAAAGAGCTTCCCAAACAAGAAAAAGCTAAAGGAGCTCATAACCACTAACCTAGTCTTACTAGAAATGTTAAAGGGTCTTCTTTAAGATAAAGAAGGGAACATAAAAGGAACATAAATATGAATAATAAAATGGTAATAACTTCATAGCTATCAATAATCACTTCAAATGTAAATGGGTTAAACACTTCAATCAAGGACATAGAGTAGCCAAATGGATAAATAAACAAGGCCTATTTACATGCTGTTTATAAGAGACTCAGAATGAAAAACACACAAAGACTGAAAGAAAAAATATGGAAAGAGATATTTCATGCAAATGGAACCAAACAAAAAGCTGGGATAGTAATATTTATATCAAACAAAATAGACTTCAAAACAAGGCTATAAAAAGAGACAAAAAAGACATTATATTATGATAAAGGGATCCATTCAATAAGAGGATGGCTGGGATAGTAATATTTATATCAAACAAAATAGACTTAAAAACAAGGCTATAAAAAGAGACAAAAAAAGACATTATATTATGATAAAGAGATCCATTAAATAAGAGGATTATAACCCTTGTACATATTTATGCATCCAACATAGGAGCACCTAAATATATAAAGCACATATTGATGGACATAAAGGGAGAGATAGATAGTAAAAGTGTTGTAGTAGGAGAATTTAATACCCAAGTAATATCATTGGATAGATTTTTCAGACAAAAAAACAATAAGAAAGCTGTGGCCTTAAATGAGATGTTAGACCATATGGATTAATTGATATTTGTAGAGCATTTCACCCCAAAATAGCAGAATGTAAATTTTTTTTGAATACTCATGGTACATTTTCTAGGGAAGACCACTAGTCTAGAAAACAAATCTAAATAAATTTAAGAGGAATGACATTACCTCATATATCTTCTCTAACCACAATGGTATAAAACTAATAATCAATTATAAAAAACTAACAAAAACACAAAAACATGGAAGCTATATAACATGCTACTAAACAATGAATGGGTAAATAATGAGATCAAGGAGGGAAAAAATATATACCTTGAGACAAATGAAAATAAAAACACAGCAGCAAAAAAATCTGTGTAATAGAGCTAAAACAGTTCTAAGAGAGAAATATATAGTAATACAAGCCTACCTCAAGAAATAATTTTTAAAAAAACTTACAAAAACCACCTAACTTTATACCCAAAGGAATTAAAAAGGAACAACAAACAAAGCCCTAAGCCAGTAGAAGGGAAGAAATTATAAATATCATAACAGAAGTAAACTAAAAGGAGTCTATAAAAACAAATCAAGAGATCAACAAAACCAAAGCTGGTTCTTGGAAAGAAACAAGCTAGATAAACTTTTATACAGACTCTCTCTCTCTCTCTCTCTCTCTCTCTCCCAAATAAATAAAATCAGAAATAAAAGACTAGAAGTGACAAATGACATGACAGAAATACAAAAAATTATTAGAAAATACTACAAACAATATGCCCCCCCCCAAATAGACAACCTGGAAGAAATGGATAAGTTCCTAGAAGCATACAATCTTCCAAAACTGAAAACTATATGGCAGCAAATTGGACAGTCTGGAAGAAATGGATAAGTTCCTAGAAACATACACTCTTCCAAAACTAAATCTAGATGAAACAGAAAATCTGAACAGATGGATTACAACCAATGAAATCAATTCAGTAATCAAAACCCCCCAATTAACAGAAGTTCTGCACTAGATGTCTTCAGAGGTACATTTTACCAAACATTCAAAGAACTAATATGTATATTCCTCAAACTATTCCAAAATGTTCACGAGGCAGAAAGCTCCCAAACTCATTTAACAAGATTAACATTATCTTGATTCCAAATTTGAACAAAGAAATTAAAAATAATAATAAGTTATAGGCTAATATTCCTGTTGAATATAGATGCTATAATCATCAACAAAATATTAACACAAAAAATGCAAGGATATATTTTAAAGATCATTCATCATAATCAAGTAGGATTTATTCCTGGGATGCAAGGTTGGTTCAACTTCCACAAATCAATTAGTGTGATGTCACATAAACAAAATGAAGGATAAAAATCATATGATCATATAAATAGATGCAGAAAAAGCATTTGATGAAATCTGAGACCAATTTATTATAAAATCTCTCAGCAAAATGGTAATAGAGAGAAAACATCTCAACATAATAAATGCTATATTTGACAAACCCACAGCTAACATCATGTTCAATAGGGAAAAGCTAAAAGCATTTTCCTTATGATCAGGAACAAGACAAGCATGTACACTTTCACAACTTTTATTCAACATAATATTGGGAGTCCTAGCCAAAGCAGCAAGAAAAGAAGAAATAAAAGGCATATGAGTTCAAAAGAAAGAAATAAAACTCTCATTATTTGCAGATGACATAAGACTATATAGAGAAAACTCTAAAGATTCCACAAAAAAGTCTATTAGAACTGATAAATGAATTCAGTAAAGTAGCAAGATAAAAAATAAATTATTCAGAAATTAGTTGCAATTATATATGCCAATAATGAACTATCTGAAACAGAAACTAAGAAAACTATTCCATTTACAATTGCTTCAAAAAAATAAAATATTAGGAATAAATTTAACTAAGGATGTAAAAGACCTCTACTCAAAAAATTGACACTGAAGAAAGAAATGAAAGAATATACAAATAAATGAAAGCATATACCATACTCATGGACAGGAAGAATTAACATCATTAAAATGTCCATTCTACCTAAAGCAATGTATAGATTCAATGTAATTCCTATCTGTTTCACAGAACTAGAACAAATAATCAAAAAATTTATATGGAATCAAAAAGACTGCAAATAGCCACAGCAATCTTGAGAAAGAAGAGCAAAGCTGGAGGCATCATTCTACATGTTATCAAACTATGCTGCACATATTGGCATTAAAATGTACGCATAGATCAATTGAACAGAATAGAGAGCCCAGAAATAAACCCACACCGGCCACTTAATATATGACAATGGAAGCAAGAACATATAATTGGGTGAATACAATCTATTCAGCAAATGGTGTTGGAAAAATTGAATAGATACATGGAAAAATGAAACTAGTCCATCTTTTTATGCCATATACAAGAATAAACTCAAAACGAATTAAAGACTATTAGAACCAAAACCATAAAACTTCTAGAAGAAAACACAGGCAGTAAAATCTCTAATGTTATCTCTTAGCAATATTTGTTCTGATATATCTCCTCAGGCAAGGAAAACAAAATAAAAAAATAAAAATGGGGCCTGGCTGAGGTAGCTCAGTGGTTGAGTGTGGACCTTAGAACCAGGAAGTCACGGTTCAATTCCCAGTCAGGGCACATGCCTGGGTTGTGGGCTTGGTCCCCAGTGGGGTGCATGCAGGAGGCAGCTGATCAATAATTCCCATCATTAATGTTTCTATCTCTCTCTTCCTCTCCCTTCCTCTCTAAAATCAATGGAAATATATTTTTAAAAGAAAAGAAAAGATGTTCAACAGTCACTAATCATCAAAAAAATGCAAATTAAACCACATCACGCCTGTCAGAATGGGTATTAATAATAAACCAACAAACAACAGTTTGGCAAGATGTAGAGAAAATGGAACCCTCATATACTGTGGATGGGAATGCATACTGTTGCAGCCACTATGGAAAAACAGTATGGAGGTTACTAAAAAATTAAAAATGAAACTGCCTTATGACCCAGCAATTCCACTTCTAACTATGTATTCAAAGCAACAAAAATGCTAATTTGAAAATATATGTAAAATTCTATGTTCATTGCAGCATTATTAACAATAGCCAATATTTGGAAGCAACCCAAGTGCCCGTCAATAGACTTATGGATGAAAAAGTGGTGGTACATATATACTCAGCCATAAAAAGAATGAAATCTTACTATTACAACAACATGGAAGGTAGTAGAGGGTATTATGCTAAGTGAAATATGTTGATCAGAGAATGACAAATACTATATGATTTCACATATATGTGGAATCTAAGAAATAAATCCATGAATAAACAAAACAGAAACAAGGGGTCCTCTGGGCCAAGATGTAGGTCAGGCTATGTATTTCTGGGGCACCAAGTAGACGAACATTCTCAGGGTCTTAACTGTCTGTGGAATTGTTAAATGATTTGCAAGAGAAATGCTGGGGGTTGGGCTTCCACATGGATGACCCGATTGTGGGTTATCCTAAAGGGGCTAGGATATTTTCAGTTCCAGAGGCTGTTAGGCTGTTAAAAATGGTTCCTTATTGAAATATGAAGATGGAAGCCCAGAGTTGCTTAAGAGAGCTTGCCTGTGAATGAAGCCACACATGAAATAAGAGGGCCAAGAGATGGAGCGTGCCTAGATCCAGCCATGCCTGAAGCCAAAATTACCTCTTTGAACATGTATTTATAAAAACCATGGGTGTAACGTCACAACCAAGGCTTGACTAATCGGAAGGAAGTCAGTCCTGCAGGGGTTGTCTTGGCAACGGCTGTGCCCTCCCCAAGCTGTTTCCCAGAGCTGTTTCCGGTAAGGGCAAGGTTTGAGGCAGGAACCGGCCCTCAGAGCCTGGAGGCATATCTTTATAAAGTTTTAATACATTGTATTAGAGGTCGTGGTAGTACTGTTTTACCCACAATGTCTACAGGAATTGCTGCAAATTTACTTCTCGGTGGAAGCACCTTTCATTTGCAATATAAATTACCCATTCCACTAAATGAAACTTCAATTTCTAGACTTGATATAAACAGTGAAGTTGCTAAAACTATTAAAAAGGCCTAACTTCTCATTATTGATGAATGCACCATGACATCCAGTCATGCTGTAAACGCCATAGACAGATTACTAAGAGAAATTATGAATTTGAATGTTGTATTTGGTGGGAAAGTTCTCCTTCTTGGAGGGGATTTTTGACAATGTCTCAGTATTGTACTGCATGCTATGCGATCGACCATAGTACAAACGAGTTTAAAGTACTGCAATGTTTGGGGATGTTTCAGAAAGTTGTCTTTTACAACAAATATGAGATCAGAGGATTCTGCTTATAGTGAATGGTTAATAAAACTTGGAGATGGAAAACTTGATAGAAGTTTTCATTTAGGAATGGATATTATTTAAATCCTCCGTGAAATGATTTGTAATGGATCTATTATTGAAGCTACCTTTGGAAATAGTTTATCTATAGGTAATATTAAAAATATATCTAAACATGCGATTCTTTGTCCAAAAAATGAGCAAAAATTAATTGAAGAAATTTTGGATATACTTGATGGAGATTTTCACACATATTTGAGTGATGATTTCATTGACTCAACAGATGATGTTGAAAAGGAAAAATTTCCCATCGAATTTCTTAATAGTATTACTCCTTCGGGAATGCCGTGTCATAAATTAAAATTGAAAGTGGGTGCAATCATCATGCTATTGAGAAATCTTTTTTTTTAAATTAAATTTTTATTGTTCAGATTATTACATTTGTTCCTCTTTTTTCCCCCCCATAACTCCCCTCCTTCCAGTTCCC
>NW_005368305.1:1246327-1271049 GCF_000412655.1 Myotis brandtii | reverse complement strand
CATGCCTCTGTTGTTGTTATATCCTTTTGTTACTGTGTATTTATTAATAAATTTATATATTATTTTCATATACATTTTAATTTTTTCCTTTCATCTCTCACACTTCTATTATAGAGAAAGGGCAAATAGCAATATTAAAATATTTCCGCTAATTAATTCCCTTATGTGCATGGTTTGACTTATTATTTTACTCCTTATAAATAAAAAACCTCCTAATAAATGACTTCTCAGTAGAAAAAAAAAAAACAGAATCAGACTCATAGATACAGAAGGGAGGGAGGTGGTGGGATTGGGTAAAAAGGTGAAGGGATTAAGAAGTACAAATTGAAAGTTACAAAATAGTCAAGGGATGCAAAGTTCAGCGTAGGCAATATAATCAATAATACAGTAATCCTATTAGAAACCATTTACTGTCAACTTTTGAACTAACTTTTCTTTCCACTCTTATTATTCTTTATTGTAATTATTAAAATAATCTCTCACTTAATTTTTTATATTAAAGAGAATCAAAGGCAATTGATTTCAGCCTTTAAGAACTGAAACTTTTTCCTCCAGCATGGTTGGTATCAAAATTTGATTTTGTAATATTTATTTTAATTAGTTTTAATATGATAATTTAGAAGTGCTTCAGTTTTATAGTTTATTAATGATGATAATATTTAAATATTTATGATTGTTGTCAAATTTGGGAAATCCTCTCAAGTTTCATACATAAGTTGTACATTTTCACAGCTTTCAAGTTTTCTTGTGCAGTTGCTAATCTTAAATATTCTTTGAATTGACAACATTCATTAGCATGTGTGCCAATAATTTAAAATGTTTCCATAAATTAGCTGTGCTGTCACACAACTTAAACATAGTTTTTCTTCCAATACCCATGAACTTCTTTTCCCAGAGCCATAAGACATGGTCACATTGCACTGGGCTTTGGTCCTGCACCAATACCACAAAATCAGCCAAGTCAGCACAGTGAGTATGGGAGTAATTCTGTGCACCATCTTATATGAGAATAGCAAGCAATAATTTAATTATGTACAAAATAACTGTAAAACATAAATATATCCACTCATTTTTCCCTTAGCTGCAACCCTTTTCTTAGTTAATGGAAAGTGTAATGAACTAGAAGATAGTGGATCTTGACGAATAGCAGTTAAAGAGTTTATTTTTGAAAAATTAATAAATATATTCAAGCACATGAGTATATTACTAGGACCTTCCCACTAAATCCATATATATATGCATTTAGAAACAGGAATCAGAACTTCTATTTATCAACTTTGTGCTTATACAAATTCTCCAGAAGATAATGGAATATTATGCAATGAAATAATTCAATGTGATGCTAAATTAAGAATGTATAAAGCCTTCGGATGGATTGGGAGCAGGGCCAGGGTGAAGACGTGGTATTGATAAGAAAGGCAGCAAATAAAGAAAATAACTCCAGCTTCATGATTCTAATAATCAAAACATTATAATGGTTCCGACCTAGTTATTTATTTACAGTTAACCCTAAAGCAAGCCACTTTACCTTCCTACACTATAAAATTGGGGAGAGGCAACAATCTCCAAATTTACATACAAACTCATGCCCCTCAAAGCATTCATTAGCTCACTCCATTATGATCTGTGACAATATTAAGCATGTGTTCTGGGCTTGAGACTCTTTTCCCAAAAAAATCATTCCAACAGTTCTTTCTTGGAACATATTTTTTAATGTTATAAAGAACTTATAGTATGACATGTTTTAAATGTCTGTGAAATTTGGTGAGTTTACCATTATCTCTTTTTCTTCAGTCTAATAAAGTGAGCAAGTAGGTTGCTATAACTATAAATTGTCCCCAAATAAATTGCCCAAATATGTGAACAGCATAAGCTTACAACATCACATTTTCCTAAATAAAATCTTTGGGCATGAAACAATAAAGTACTATAAAATCTAATTAATACATGTGAACAAAAAACATTTTGTTGTAAAAGAGGCAGAGGTTTCATTTTATTTTCAAGAACAAAACCTAATTGCAGAGCTCACCATTAACTCCAGATCTTAAGCTTCAACAACATGGTCATTTGAGGGACATACTGAGTTAAAAAAAAAAAATTCAATATGCCAGAACCATTAACATAACAACAATCTAACTTTAGAGTTTTCTGCTGTTGACATATTGAAAATATCTGATTACACTCATACTGCCCTTTCAATGGCCACAATCATTCCATAGCACACTTGGTTTTGTTCAGGAGACCAGTAAGTAACAAGAGGTTCTTTATTCCCAGAAGAATCTCCATCCTTAATCCAAATGTAGTGCTCATGTCCCCAAGTATTTAGAGCAAAATTTTTGGAGATAATGAAAGTTTATGGTTGTGTGACAATAGAAAAAAAATGTAATCAATCTCTGCTTCAATCATTACAGCTTTAAAAATCAAAATGTTATTGATGAAAGAAATAAAATTAAAATCCCAAGTTATATTCAGGTGCCATAGCTGATTTTGTTCTATTTTGTTTTATTTAAATCCTCACCCTAGGATATATTTTCCATTGATTATTTTTTTTTATAGAAAGTGGGAGAGAGGGTGAAAGGAGGGAGGGAGGGAGGGAGGAAGGGAGAGAGGGAGGGAAACAGCAATTGGTTGCCTCCTGCACAAACCCTAGCACAGACCCAAACCCAGGCTGGGGATCAAACTCATGACCCTTTGGTCCAAGGGCTGAGGTTCTAACCACTGAGCACATGGCCTAGGACACCATAGTTGAATTTTAAAAATCAGAAAATGCCATTATTTCAAATACTCTATATCTACATTATATGTACACACTCCCTTAAAGACTTTCTTCTCTATGCTTATCTTTCTATGCCTACTTAATTGCCAACTCTCTTTTTTGCTCCTACCCCCTTCTAGTAATACTAATACTAACTTTACTGAAACTTAGGAAATTTTTTCACTTTTCCCCCTTTTACTTCCAGACTTATGCTCCTTGAGAATAATTTATGGAATAAATGCTTATTATGTGCCCCTATTTTAAACTCCTTCCACTGTTTTAATATATTCACAATGTCTTGTTAATATGCATATCTAAAGGTATTTTTATAAACTCCCTGACCAGGAATGGATTTTATACTGCATTTTGTGCCAATATGCAGATAGCTTATGTGTTCTTTCCCATTATGGGAGACCCAGAATCATAATCTTGACAGGTGTCAATGGCTACTCTAAAAACCTATATTTAACTTGGTCACAGAGTGCAAAAGAAGTGTAAATCCACCATCCCAACCTTTACCCTCTGCCTTAGACAATTTGAACAAATTATAAAGGATAAAAATGGATGACTATGAATTCTCAACTCTGTGGTGTAAAGACAGCCAGTAAAATCTGTAAAAACATATTAGAAATTCGTGGCACAGAATTGCAGAATAGAAATCACAAATAACTGTGCTCCTGCTTTGTCACAAACCAGTTTTACAGGCTTTCAACATCTTCTCTGGCATCACTTTATTCTTCCTGTGAAGGGCTTAGATCCTGGTATTTCCCCCACCTTTCTCAAAGTGCTTTTCTCCCCCATTCCACTAAATCTATGAGAATGTCCATTCAATCTTTTCATCTGGTGGGACTGTCTGAGCTGAAATCTTTTATGCGATCTTTAGAAAAAAAATGCCACTCTCCTCTTAAAGTTAACCAATTCAAGCGTTACATTATATTTTCATTTGATAAAAATGCAGTAAAACTGCTATGCCTCGGAGACAAGAATAATCTATTATACATCTTAGTTGTCCTCACAGAATCTATACCGTGCCACATGTAGAGCTCACTCAAAAATACACATGGCATACAAAGTACTCGATGACAAATATCTGAAATCTGTGGCATTTCACTATTTCTATGTTCTTTAAAGCCTCTGTTATGGTGGTCAGCGGCCATCACTGCCAGAGAGGCGGAAAATCAATTGAAAATTGAAATCATTGCTTACATTTTAAATGTGTGTTTCTGACATGAAGTTTAAGAGAGATCATAAATGGATTCAGAATGTTTCGTTAACAGATTAATAAAAATGCGTCACCCCTTTTCACACTTGCATATTCATACCTACACAACATACACTGAGAAGCTCCTGTTAAGAGACAGCTCTAGGAGGGAGAAAAACAAACCAGCTTTCATTGAAAACTCCCCTAATAATTTCTATTTTAAGGGACTTTAGTACAAAAGCTGGATGTCTAGAACAAGCCCATCTTTTCTGTAAGGACTCTGAGATGTATTTTATTTTCATAGTGTTGCTGAATGTCTACTTAATATGTTAATGTAGTATGATCTCAGTCACAAAGCAATGTAGTTAATATAATAGTATTTGGGAAACTTTAGACCCAAGCATTTTAAAAGTCAATTTTTCAAAAAATTTTTCAAGGGTCTGGCATTGAAAACATTTCCCCCCCTGTGGAAAACAATTTTTACTTGATTTAAACATTTTATTTGAAAGTTGTCACCAGCCAGACTTACTACACACACAACATTTTTCTGCATGTACACTCTCCCACACTCCTGTTATTGCCTCTCTTTTTATCTACAGAGCTCACCAATAGAAAAAAAAATGTCCTAAGTCAAATGCAACAATTGTAATTACTGTCATAATTATTATTCTCTCATGGAAACTAACATTGTTCCAGTTTCATTATCTAATTGAAAATGTGTTGAACACTCGCAACTACATCATTAATAAACACTTAAATCTGCAGCATCCTAATACTGTTCAGCTTTCGTGAGATTTGGCCTCCTAGGGCCACTCTGGTCATGGCCAGATTTTGCCCTTAACTCACTCAACACTTAGTCTATGCCCTTGCCTCTGTCTTGTAATTCTAGCCCATAAAATGCAATTACAGATAAAATCCCTCTTGAGACCAGTTTTTCATTGTCTCTCCAAAAGTACATTTTCTTCATGCATTAAATCATATCTCAGAACATCCCAAAACACTAGCTGTAGCTTGAATTTTTGTTCCCTCTGTGTCAAAGTGGGCAATTTATATTCTCATTGTAATATTTCTGAGATTCAGTCAATTCTCCCCATATACTAGTATTTTTATTTGCAGGCACATTAAAAAACAAAACAAAACAACATTCTTGATATGTCAGTAAACATAATTACTTAAAGTAAAAATTTGAATAAAATAGATTTGGAAACTAAATAGAATTGTATCCTATTTTTCGATCTTCAACTTCCAGCATTAAAAATATATGTACATTTTCATTTCTGAGTCCTCTTGTTTCCTTTGCTCCTGTCCCAGCCCTCCTGCTCTGCCATGCCACGCTCTGAAGAGACACCTGCCATTTCCCCCACAAGGGGTCTGGACCTGTGGGGAGAACGCACGTGGCTCCACTCTCTGCCTCTCAGCACAGGACCCTGCCTGACGGAGGGGTCCGAGCAGACCGCAAGCTATGACCTGCGCAGTGCCCGTGATTACACAGTACAACTAGGAGAAAACCCTGGTGAGACCTATGTTCAGAAAGCTCTTCCTTCCGGGTGCTATGGAAGAGCAGCCCCACAATCTGGCTTGGCTACAAAACACTTCATAGACATAGGAGCTGTTGTCATCGGAGATGAAGATTATAGAGGAAATATTGGTGTTGTAATGTTTAGTTTGGGTGAAGAAAAAACTGCAGTGCAAAAAGGTGACCACTGCCATGTGAAGATACTGTGAGAAGAAAGGCCATCTGCAAACCAGGAGGGGTGGCCTGACCAGGAACCAGATCAGCCAGCACCTTGTTCTAGACCTCTCCAACCTTCACAACTGTGAGAAATAAATGGATTTTTTTTATCCAGAAATAGAGGGAGTTCAAATTTGGAATGACACTGAAAGAGGTTCAGGAGGTTTTGGTTCCACAGGAAAGAATTAAAATTTATGCCAAGAATAGAAAATGAGGAAACATACTTTTTTCTTAAAAATAAAGAGTTTTTTGTTTGGTCTTTTGGTGTCCTGCACGTCTGTAAACTTAGCTTTAGCTTCCAAAAATATTTGTCTCTCTTATGATCAAGGAAAGGGTGCTCTGTTGGGATCATGTAAAACTTTACTTTCTGTGTTTTTCTACAATGGATTGTTGTATAAGTCTACACGGTAAATTAATACAAAGTTTCTTTTCTTAATCAAATTCATATCAATTACACATCCTCCCCAGGAGTGTATTATTTAAATGCTGTCCTTCAACAACTTATTTTTCCATTGCTTTATAAATCATAAGCAAAGTCTTTTATTCAATAAATTTGAATTTTTTCACAGATACAAATTATTATATAATCTGAACTAAAAGATAATAAAGCTATTTCACATTCTCCTCTTTAAAAAATATATATTTTCCTCCTCGCTATATGAATTGCTGCTACCAATTCTGTGGCTTTTGGTTATAATGTTGAGTTGACTTTCATCTAATCCCTATAGTAACTATTTTATCTTTCTTGTTACAAGCCATCTGGCCTTTGAATTTTTAGTTACCACCCCAGATTATGAGCCTTGCTCAATATGCTCAGATAACATTTAACTTTGTTTTAGAGCATTTGTTTTTCCCTTAGTAAAATAGTAATTTCAACAGGAACAGGTGGATAAATATGATATTATTTTTTTATTAAAATTATATTTAAGTCTCAATAGTAATTTCAACAGGAACAGGTGGATAAATATGATGTTATTATTTTTTTATTAAAATTATATTTAAGTCTTCTGCAGTTAAATTATGTTACAAATTTCAAAAATATGGTCACCTTTAATTTGTAAGTATTATTACATTTTAAAAGCTTTTTAAGTCTTTTCCCTTTTCTCTTTTCCTTCTTCCCTTCTTTCTTCCCTTCCTTGTCCCTTCCTTCTTTCTTCCTGCCAATGAACATTTATTGAAGACTTATCTTGTGCCAATAACATAATAGAGACTGATCATATAGCTGGAACTAAGACAAGGACCCACATTGATTTTAAAAACTATTGTGATATGTTGAGATATTTTTTAAGTGTTAGGGTCTAATTTTGGGATGCTTTTATTATTTCTCATAAATCCATTATATTTTTATTTGTTTGTTTTCTAAATACAGCATTATTTATATTGAAAAGAAACTAGGAATAATCAAATATCAACAGTATGAAAATTAGTAAGTTATACAGCAGTAGGATGAAATATCAATCATTTATTACAAATTATAATTATAATGACAAGATAGTAAATTTTTATAATGTGAAGTAAATAGATGCAAAAGTATATTTATATTATAATCAGAACCATGCAAAATTATAATATGTATAGTGAAAATATAGGAAGGTGACATAGAGACATGATTTGGGGGGGGTAGCCAGACCATGATTAATTTTTGTATTTGATTTTTGTGTTAAAATGTTTGTTCAGTAATATTATTTACATTTTTGAAAAGAAAAACCCAGCACCTACCTATTTAAAAACCAATTGCAATCAAAGCCTTATTCACGTAGCAGTTGCCTGTTGAATTTTGGCTACTCCTTCTTGTTATTTTTGCCTACATGTCAGCCCAAGTTTCTTTGGCCAAATTACTTAAAACCCAGAGCCTAAATTTTCCTCATCTCTTAATGGGGATATTGTCACCTACTCAGGACCCCTTTGGGGTCAGGTTATTCAGATCATAAAGCTCATTAGAAACTGAAAATGAAGACCCAGTCGACCACTCCTCAGTGCTGCCTTCCCTCCAACCTGATAATTCTTCCCCTTCTTTGTATCTTTGTTCAACTTTATTTTTCTATGTTCAACTCAGTTCCATTGTCTTCTCTTCCACTTCTTTATTTTTCCCTTCTTTTCTAGGGGTCAGAACGAGTTTCATAGGCTTCACACCAAGGTCCTTTATGGAGGCTCTAGCGGAAAATTTCTTTTCTTGCCTTTTCCAGCTTCAGGGGCACCCACCTTTCTTGGCTGGTGGATGTTTCCTCCATCTGCAAAACCGTCAGCATAGTGGGGACTATCTCATTCTTTCCCAAAAGCTGTTTGACTCCTCTTCCTCAACACAGCGCCCTTGTGATTATATTGATTACTGTGGGCCCATCCAGAAGGTCCAGGATAATCTCTGTATTTTAACATCTGGTGATTAGCAGCTTTAGATTCCCCCTTGCCATGAAGGTGACATAGACACAAGCCAGGGTTCAGTCTTCTGTCCAGCACACTGCCACTTCCTCATTCTAAATCTAAGATGGATATATTGGTCACCCATCTCAATGGAACCCAGCCCTGGGATCTCAGACAAGGCATTTGTCCTTTAAGAGCTGCAGTTTCTTCAACTGGCAATAATGTTAAAGAATATATATATATGACACTTGTAAGGCAGGCTTTCAAGGGGGGACCTCAGTGATAGGTGTGGACACAACTACAGTGGGGACTTAGGGGTGAGGGGGCAGAGATGGGACTCAATTCAGAAAGCAGCCTGAGAAGTGGGGATTCACAGCCAAGAAACAGAGTGGTGCCAGTGGATGGACACATCAGAGTTCAGGGGGTACTGGTTAAATCAACCTAGCAGGGTTTTTGCTGAAGGCAAGCCAGGTGGCCAGACATCACTCTGGGATGGTAGGAAAAATCCATTACATCTTCAAAGTAAAACTAAATTTGTGATGATAGATTAAAGTCTCAATCGATTATGTTGGAATTTTTTATGTGCACCTGATATTTCAGATCTACATTTTTTAGGGGGAAAACCACATATATTGATGGGCTTTTTCCTTCTGATATTTATAGGTAGGTATCTGAGTAAGCATGAAAAAAACAGATCTAGGTGAATAAGTTAAAAAGACTCAAGGTTCATTTGCTACCTCTATCTTTTCTATGAAAGAAATTCAACTGCCCCTAAAGGCATGCATTTACCACATGCGGTCACAAGGTGAGTGTGCAAGAATACATCTCTCTGGAATGAGGCACTTTTTTTTTCCCACACAAAAATATTTGATGGCCCATCCTTGCTCCTAAGAGCCTGAGTCTTCAAGAAGGGGACTCCTTTTATTTATTTACTCACAGGTGACCTCCAGGCTAAGGGTGCCCATGATTATATCATTGAAAGTCAATCTCCCTCCAAGCTGTAAATCATCCTTAACTGGCATGTTCTGGTTTTCTTTACGACAGTGGAGATGGGATGACTATTTGTTTCCTGTCTCCCAGAAAAGTCTGGAAGCCAGAAAGAAGACAGGATTCAAAATATTGTGGATTGTTTTGGCAACCCAAGCAATCAGCTATTGACTGGAGTTGCATAGGACTAGTTAGGAATGTGAGCTGATTCTGTCATCTGTGTTACAAATGACATCTTGGGATAAAATCCTGCTTCGCGTTTCTTGGCAGCTTAAGAATCTCAGACTGAGATGAAAACATGACTCTCAATGCCTTGAGGAGTTGCTTGAATATTTTGGACCTGCTGGAGCTAGTATAAGGTTTGTGCACATCTCTAATTTTCAGTACAGTTTTGAATTGATATTCAATACTCAAGAAGTAAAGACTTATCATGAAAAACATCTTTAATTGGTTCAAAGATCCAAAACCCCATTATTATCTCTGAGAAAAGAGTATTTGTAGAGGTGTTTTTTTAAATCTTTCATGATTGCTTTCCCCAATCAAAAGTAACAAGGTAAAAGTCTTTCTCTTTTACTGTTTGAAAATCCATACTAATCTTTGGAGGCAAGCAGAGGAAATTATACTTTTCATTAGCAATAGCTGTTTAAATTCCAAAGATTATAGAAAAAGACATGTCCTTATTCTGTTTACAGTGTTTTAATCCTTTCCAGTAGCAGCTTGGATATTATCACATTTTTTAAAAAATACAGAGATATAGACTTGGAATGCTCAGCTTACATGTTTGGGTAACCATGATTACTAATGGACATGTCTGAAAATGGGATAGGAGATTAATAGGTGAATTAAGCCACCATATGCCCAACCAATTAAGTAAAGTCTTGGCACACTAGAAAATGCATATCTGATTTAAATAGAAAATGTTTTGTCTAAAAATGAAAAGAAATGAAAATAGAAATTAAATCATACTTTGCTGACCAGTTACAGACAGCCAAAATGCTTTACAACTATAGCATAAGAATATTATTTCAGGAATAGTAAATGGATTTCACAATTACTTTTGAAAATTCCTTCTTATATCAAGGCCTTGTAGAAAACCTTACACAATTATATATACATATGTATAAGTACGTGATTACTAGTAAATACAAATATGCTTCATTGCTAAAGTGTAAATTCCTCATAAGAAATAGACAATATGTTTGGGAAATCCATAGTAAAATGAAGAATACCATCTGTTATATTTTGCATTTGTAATCAAAATTGTACATCTTAAGAAAAACATGGTTAAAGGATGATTTTTGTTTGGTCTGGATAACAATGTAGTTCTCTTAAATGCCAATTTTATGAGAAAAATAACATTTACTAGTAAAGATTTTAAAATATTTGTTATTTCACTCTGTTGGATTCTGTGGAAATAATTACATAGCCATATGCCAACGTTTTAAGAAATTCGGTTTTGTTTATAAAGTCTGAGATTTTATTTTTATTGTTGGCTTCATTTCAGTTATTATATTATATAAATGTTTAAATAACATTTATTAGGCACTTCCTATGCCAGGCATTGTGCTAAGGGAAGAAATTTGTGTTGCCTAATTTCATCTTCATAGCACTCCTGTCATGTACTATGATTATCTTTACTCGACAGATGTTAAAATCATCCTTAAAAATAAATTATGTAACCAGTCCAAGGTGTGGGGCAACCATAGAGCTAGTTGCCCCTACACCTTAACTTCTAATTCCATGCTATTAAAAAATACTGTACATGTATTCCTTATAATTTTCATTAATTCTCAAAATTTTCTGTTAAAAAGTAGACAAATATCACTGAGATTTTGTTGACATCCAGATCCATTCCAAGGCCTATTCTGATGACTGTTGCGTGAAAGAATTTCAATGATCCATCATGCCTCCTTCATTTATTTAGTATTAAGAAGTATAGGACTTACATATGTCTGTCTAATCCTTAGACAGGGAATTGAGAGCAAACATCTCAGTAGTATATTTGTCTAATATTCCATACTGTCCACCGACCGTGTAGTCAGGGCTGTGTGACCACAGTGGCCAGTGATGAGAAAAGGAAGATGGAAATGGAGGAATCTATTTTGACATCGCATTCTTTCAACTGGTCAATATAGTCAACCCAACTCTCCTCTCCTGGATCACCCTCTACCCACACTTGTTCAATGCAATCCAAATACTCTCTGATTAGCTATTTTTTACTTACAGTAGAATAGATAGAGGGAAAATTTATAACCCCAGTAAACACTGATTTAAATGGCACCCTGATTAATAAAATAAAAGTTAAATAATCTAAAATACTAAATTAAAATATTAAATAATATTTTTGCTTATTATATGAGACCTATATCATAATAATAACATGTCATCAATCTTCAATGATTTTTGAAATAATAAAATACTAAATTAAAATATTAAATAATATTTTTGCCTATTATATGAGACCTATATCATAATAATAGCATGTCATCAATCTTCAATGATTTTTGAAATAATGTTGAAACATCTCTAAGCAGTCAAGATAGATGCTCAAAGGTTTATTAGCCACCATTCTTGTATATACATAATGTTCATGTCTGTTTTAACATGAACTAGAGGTATTTACAGTTTGGGGAAAAGACTTAATCTTTGAGACAAACAGAAAATTATCATTTTCTTTAGAAATTTTATGTATACCCGGTGTTTACATGAGTCACTTTTTATACATTCTCTTCTCTCCCAGATTAAAGATTCATCATATGTGATAGTTTTCATTAATCTCCTTCAATTTCACCATGACTTACAGAATTTTAATAAAAATATATATTCAATTGCCTTTGCTGATAACCTAACAAAAAGTTATTTTATTTTTAGATACAAAATAAGGAAAGGTTACTTTCAGGGCCATAAAATATCTTGACCTAGATATTCAATGTCCTCAAGTACCTAGGACAAGAAATAAAATCAAAGTTGTCTCTAGGGCTGTTTACGTTAGATGATAAAGTTTCATTAGAACACCAGGCAAGTATCAGCAATTTTCTAGACATACTCTTAAAAAAGACCTTTCCACTATCTCCATATAGAAGAGAATTCCAAAGACATTTATATTGATTAATCAAATAATGAGGTTTGCATGTCCATTTTAAAAATAGTTCACCCAGTTTTCCAATTGGATTTTTATTGCCATCCTCACCACAATTGAACTTAGACACACTGGGGTGGAATATTTAAAATTAGAGTTAAATTAATAGCAGAAAACAGATGATTCTGGTATTTTTCAAATAATGGAAGAGGGACTTTTCTTATATTCACGACTGCAAAGAAGAAAATTCTGCAAAAATGCCTGGACAAATTAAGGACTTTGAATGCTGAGCTCTAATCATGTGCTTCTCCAGTCTGTCAGTCTTAAATATTGCAGAGCTGACTTCCCAGATGCCAGTTGGCAGCCCAATTTAAAGAAGCAGCAGCCTAGAGAACTGCACAGAAAGTGCTAATGTTACCTCCATGCTGCATGTCAAGGACTCTGCTGACATCTCATGAGCAACCACAAAGGGCACCATGCAATGAAAGAGTTAATTAGGAATCTAGGCAAAACTCCTGGCATTGTGGTGCTCACTTCCTTTTTAACCCTATTTGTTATAATTTTTGTAATATGCTTTTTTGTGCTTTCAGGATGCATAATAAATTCATTTGAGGCTTTTCTGAATATATTCATAACCTTCAATTAGATGAACAATTGGAAAGTTATTTCTCTAAGAATGTATTTGATAGAAAATTTTACTTAGTCTTTTATCAAAAACACCACTGTATTTTCAAAGCAATTGTTTGAAGTAGTCAGTTAAGTATCTGGGTTTCATACAGCCTTCTCATTTTTTGGTTGCTCAAGGGAGGTCTAGCTATAGTGTCTGACTGCTTTGAAAAGAACAGAAGCAAGGGAATATAAAGGTAATTTAACTTAAAATAAACCTACTGCTCAGCTCTGCAGACATAAATGAATACATTTTTTAGAGGCTGTGAATACTTTATCACAACCATTGTTCTTTTTAATGTATTTCAGAATCATTGACGTACTATAATTCCAAATGGTTTCCACCCAAAGTTCTCACTAGGTATAGTTTGCACTTAAACTAAAGCCTTAAAAAAGGTCATCACGAGCATCACTACACTAAACCACAGAATTATAAATGCTCTGGATGTACAGTTTCTAAGCATGCAAACTGTGAGTGCATGCTTAAAAGGACTAATCAGATGACAAGACAAGTGTAAGTATTTAGGGCTATATTAGGGTTATTAAATAATCATGTTTCTTTTAAATTTCTCTTCCTCTGATTCTCTAGTTATCCAACCTTGAGGTATTTAATTATATATCTGTTTATCCAACAAAGGAAAAGAAAAAGGAGAGACATATCAATATTAATATCTACAGAGGCTTATTAACCTGATTGCAGGCCTATATTTTTAGATTGGAGCTAATGGTCAACATTATATTGTCGTAGCATTTTCAAATTCAAGTCAAAACTAATCAGGGGGTACCACTCCTTTGTTCATGCTGAGGAAGAGTGTAGAACAGTGGTTAGGGGTGAGAATATTTACTTGTTTAAATACTAGCTGAACTACTTATTCACTGAATGACCCTTGATAAGATGTTTAACTTTCCTCTCTATATTCCAGGTTATTGTCATAAAAAAAGGGGACAATTAGAGAACTTCCAATGAAGATTTATAACAATTAAATGAGAATTCTATAGAGGTAAGGTATATGTAATAGTATGAATAGTATGTTTATTCCACTTATAAATATACCTAGCATACTTACACATAGTATAGCAGTAGCCAATTTGGACATGACACAGAGAAAATGCCTCAAAAAGTATTACTTTTAGCATGGCTGGTGTTGCTCAGTGGTTGAGCATTGACCTATGAACCAGGAGTCTTGGTTCAATTCCTGGTCAGGGTACATGCCCATGTTGCAGGCTGGATCCCCAGTGGGAGGTGTGCAAGAGGCAGCCAATCAATGATTATTTCTCACCATTGATGTTTGTATCTCTCTCCTTCTCCTTTCCTCTCTGATATCAATTTTTAAAAATCTATATAAAAATTATTACTTTTAATTTTATAATCCTTGTTTTGTATTTATTATGTAACAGTGCTATTAGAAGCTTTTGATACAATAATCTATGATAATCACAATATAATGGGATATTTGTGATAAGAATATACAAAGTTTTTAAAGGTCCTTCATATAATTAGAGGGTGAAGGAAAGAATTCCAGAAGAAAATGTTATGTGGCTTATTTTTAAATCCTAAATAAATAATTTGTTATTATTATAAATAGTAACTTAAATAGTATAAGTTAATATAAGTTATGATTATAAATAATAATAATTTAAAAGATAATTTTTTGTTATTTTTATTTAATTGGATCCTTTATTGCTACTGGAAGACTTGGTTCTATTTTCCATCCTCTTTCCTCCAGTAATCTTTCATTCATCTATATCAGCAAGGAGGTGAAAGGATATAAGGTGTAGCAAAGTGATACAAAGAAGATAATAAAATACATAGACAGAACATTGGTCTTGAATAATAGCTTACAGCCATCCCCCTTTAGTACAAGTCCCATGCTGTCTTCGTGATGGCTTTCCTGGGCTTAAGACAATTAAATGTAATTATGTTCTTTATAATAAGTATTCTATAAAAATTGACGCAATATAACTTTCCAATAATGCTAAAAGGGAAAACAATGGCTTTGGAAAGACATGCCATTCCTGTTGTATGCCCAAAACTCTGAAAAAGAGAAAGGCTTTGAAGTAAAGACCCAGGAAAAGTAGTTGCTTTAAGTACAGGAGAAAACCATGAAGTTACAAATTCCCTTAATCCAAGGTTCCCAAGAAGTCAAACCCTGTCAGAACACTTAATTGAAATTCCCAAAGTCCCAAAGCCAATGCAATTGTCAATAATGATAACTAAGGAAGTAATCATACTTGCCATGTATTGTGTTAAGATTAAACATGGTCAGCCCCAGCTGGTTTGGCTCAGTGGATAGAGCATCGGCCTGTGGACTGAAAGGTCCTGGGTTTGATTCTGCTCAAGGGCATGTACCTCAGTTGCAGGCTTGATCCCTGGCCCTGGTCGGGTCTCATGTGGGAGGCAACCAATCAATGTGTCTATCTCACATTGATGTTTCTCTCTCTGTGTCTCTCCCCCTCACTTCCACTCTTTCTAAGAATCAATGGAAAAATATCCTCAGGTGAGGATTAACAACAACAAAAAAAAGATTAAACATGGACAAATTAACTACATCAGGAAAGGACACACAGAGACAAATGGAAATAATATGAAACTTGATCACCATGTTGTAACAAGTACTCCCAGAATTTTTTAGGGTTGATGCTTAGGAAGTGAATGATCAAACTCACTGGGATAAAGGAGAGTAAGACATAGGATATGAATACTATGACTACAACCTGCTTTATCTTGGCCTTTGGTTCAGCACAAAACTCAGTCTTTTAACAGGCAGGAAGTTTGACCTGCTGTGTTACATTTACATGATCCCTTGGATAGAGAAAATTTGTCAGAGCTCAGTCAAAACCTGAAAATGATAACACTACAGTCTCTAAGGCTCTATTATTCTCTATATCGAGCACCATAAAGCCTAGTATGACATACATTTTTCATTTTACAAACAGCTCTTCCAAAATATATTTAAAATGTGGAACTTTTGAGATTCTATGAATTATTCCTCACTAGTCAAGTACATAGAGTGGTGAAAGAAGGTGAAAATAAATAGCAAGTGGAATTTCATAAGACTTCAAAATCCATATGGGAAAGGGGTGAGAGAAGCAGGTGAATATATGTAACAAGAAAGACCTAAAAGAAACAGCTTTGAGGAAGCTTTCTGAGCACAAATTTTATTTTTATGGAGAATAATAGAAGAATCAGCAACATCCAACATTCTACTTCATTCTTTCCACTAAAGGACTAAAAAAAAATCCTATGCCCTTAAAAATAGCTTAAATTAACATTACTTATGTTCATAGAAACTTTTGAAAAAATATTCTAAAGTGAGAACCAAAATATACTGTTTCTTAAATAGCATTTGGAGGAGGACAGAGGCTTTGGCACATGTAGACTGAACATTAAAATTTTCAAAAAATGTAAAGGAAAAAACTAAAATAAATGTAATTTATTTTTAAACAATAAAATTGCCACATTTACAGTTGTGACAGGCAACGGCTTTGGGGAAAAAATATATGGCCAGCAGGTGGCTAATTGTGAAAATAAGTTATTTCTGCAATTGGTGAAGAAGAGAAAAGAAGGTTCAAGTTTGGAAAAGTCATGGTTAGAGGGCACAATAGATAGGCCAGAATCAGCAATTTATCTTCTAATTTTAAATGTCAAGGACCCTGTTAATTTATTTTGTTCATTACATTCTGCTTACTTTCTCTGTATGGCTTATTCACTTAGCATAATACACTCCAGGTCCATCTATGCTGTTGCAAAAGGCAGAATTCCCTCCTTTTTATGGCTGAGTAGTATTCCACTGTGTAAATGTGCCACAGCTTTTTTATCCACTCATGGATATAGAGAACAAACTGACAGGTATCAGAGGAGAGGAGTATGGGGGCTGGGTGAAAAGAGTGAAGGGATTAAGCAAAGAAAAAAAACATACACAATTCATGGACACAGATAACAGTATGGTGACTGCCAGAGGGAAGGGGGGTGGGGGAGGTAGAAGAGGGAAAAGGAGGGATAAATGGTGATGGAAGAAACTTCACTTGGAGTGGTAAGTACACAACACAATATACAGATGATGTCCTGTAGAGTTATATACCTGAAACCTATATAATTTTATTAACTAATGTCATCCCAATAAAATCAATCAATAAATTAATTAATAATAGATGAATAATCAATAAATGTCAAGGACCCTGGTTTAAAAAATAAATGTGTTTTCTGAGTAGACCAGGGCCTGAAAATGACTCTCCATGTGAATTCACCATGTGCAGACCCCCAGGCTCACAAACCTGATTTTCTTAGCACTAAGAGAGGAGTTTGTGCACAAATTAATCAAGTTTACAAAAATTGATTTCTGACATTAGAATGCCCGAGCAAAGAACAGGAATAGATGATTCACAAGGAAGGATTAAAAATGACAAACACAAGTCATCAACAAATTAATATTAAAACTAAGAACTACCACTGTTAATTTGAACATTTAAAAAACTATAACTAATGGCAATACCAAATTGTTGTCAAGTATGTCAGGAAATGAGCTTTCCCACCTACTTCTTTTGGGAACATAAACTAATACAAATATCCTATAGGGCAATTTGATAAGATGCACAAAAATATTTATATGAGTATTTCTTGGGTTTCCCAAATCTATGAAATTGTGTTGTTAAAATTAATTGGAAAGTCTATACAGCTATATATACAAAAATGCTCTTCAAAATGCTGAAAAAGAAAAAGAAATGGAAACAACCCAAACTTGAAAATTCTGGTTTGGGAATAATCTAAGGGAAGTAGAACTGGAAGAACTGTAATGTTTTAACAGGAAGCACAATTTACTTTAAGTTCTCTGTGTAGAGATTTACTTTGAGAACAAAAGGCAGATGGTCTGCCATGGAAACGTACAGAAAGGAGATCCATTATCCAAGAGCCTTGGCTAAAGAAGGCAAAGTTGAACATTATGGCTATGTTTAAAGGATCTGTTGAGGAAAGACAGTTGTAGAAAAACTTATCTCAGAGACTTTTCTCAATGTCATCTTACACTCTTTCTTCTGATTGCATATCTATCAGACAAATCCCTAATAAAATAGTTGTCTGGGTTTTTTGTTGTTGTTTTTGTTTTTGTTTTGGTTTTTTTAAATATATTTTATTGATTTCTTACAGAGAGGAAGGGAGAGGGATAGAGAGTTAGAAACATTGATGAGAGAGAAACATCGATCAGCTGCCTCCTGCACACTCCCTATTGGGTATGTGCCTGCAACCAAGGTACATGCCGTTGACCGGAATCAAACCTGGGACCCTTGAGTCCCCAGGCCGATGCTCTATCCATTGAGCCAAACCAGTTAGGGCGTTGTCTGTTTTTTTTAATAGGAAAAAATTATATGATCTGCTCTCCTCAGATTTATGGTCTGCTTGATTACTGGATTTATCCTTAAAACCTAATAAAATAACATTCTTTAAAAAAAATTTAAGTCAACTTTTTAAAATAGTTTTAGAATAACAGAAAAGTTGCCAAAATAGTATAGACTCCCCATATATCCCTCACCCAGTTTTCTCCTATTGTTAATATCTTACATTACTATTACATACTTGTCACAACTAAGTAATTAATATTGACCTGTTACTATTAACTAAACTACATATTTCATTTATGCTTTAACTTTTTCATTTTTCATTAAGTTTACTTAAGAAATAAATAATAAGTTTAATCTCTTCATGTCATTTCCTTAGTCAAATGCCTAAATATAAACTTTTTGTAAATAGTTATTCAACCTCCTGGTCAAAAAATAGTAATAAATCTCAAAATCTTATCTTTATTCCTTAATAATGTACATAAATCTTTGTAAAAAATTACTCCATTTTGTGATATTTAAAAACTTGCCCAAATCCCTGCAATGAGAAAGATAATTCTGCTCTGCAAAGCAGGCAGTAGTTTAAATAGAATTCTATATAACAAAAGGCTAATATGCAAATCAACCGAACGGCAGAACAACTGATTGCTATGACGCACAATGACTACCAGGGTCAGATGCTCAATGTAGGAGTTGCCCCCTGTTGGTCAGTGTGCTCCCATAGGGGGAGTGCTGCTAAGCCAGAAGCCCTGAGCTGGGCTCATGGCTGGAGAGCGCAGTGGTGGTGGCAGGAGCCTCTCCTGCCTCCACTGCAGCGCTAAGGATGTCCACAGTGAGCAAGCCTAAGCTGGCAGTCGGACATCCCCCAAGGGCTCCCAGACTGTGAGAGGGCACATGCCAGGCTGAGGGGATCCCTCCCCCACTGAGTACACCAATTTTGTGCACTGGGCCTCTAGCAAATTTAATAAAATAGATTTATTTTAAGGAATTGGTCACACAGTTGTGAGAGGTGACAGGTTTAAAACTCATAGAATAGCTTGGCAGGACTGAGGAAGATGCTGACTCACAAGTCTTGAAGGAGAATTTCTTTTTCTCTAGAGGACTGAGTTTTGTTCCCAAAGCTTTCAACTGATTGGATTAGATCTACCCACATTATCTAGGGCAATCTCTTTTACTTAAAATCAGCTGGTTGTAGATGTTAACAATACCTACAATGTACCTTCACAGCAATACCAGATTAGTGTTTGACTAAATCATTGGATGCTCTAACCTAGCCAATTGACACATGCAACTATCATGGCAGGCACCTAACCTCTGAACACATCCTATTGGTCAGAACTCTGTAAAAAATGACCAGATACATAGGTTGGTAGAGTAAAAAAAACCAACAAACTTCTCAGTGTTTTAATTGTAAAAGAATGATGGTTATCAATTAAAGTTGCTTTATTTTGTCATGGTATATGCTAAACTTTATATAGGAATTATTAAATTTAACTACTTTGAATAAATGTTTATATTTATGTAGCATTCTTGTAAATTATATATATATGTATGTGTGTGTCTATATATACGTATATATGTATACATACATACATATATATCTTTATTGATTTCAGAGAGGAAGGAAGGGAGGGAGAGAGAGATAGAAACATCAATGATGAGAGAGAACACAGCATATGCCCTGACTAGGAATTGAACAGTGACTTCCTGGTTCATAGGTCAATGCTCAACCACTGAGCCACTATAGCTGGGCAGTAGTATTCTTTTTAAGAGTATTCTTGTTTGTTTTTTGTTTTGTTGTTTTGTTAATCCTCACCTAAGGATATTTTTCCTATTGATTTTTAGAGAGAGCGGAAAGGAGGGAGAGTGAGAGAGAGAAAGAGAGAGACATCAATGTGAGAGACACATTGATTGGTTGCCTTTTGCACATTCCACAACCAGGGCCAAGGATCGAACCTGCAAACCAGGTATGTGCACTCCAACCAATGACCCTTCAGTACATGAGCTGATGCACTAATCACTTAGCAACACCGGACAGGGCTAACAGTATTCTTTAATTGTTATTGAAGACTTTATATCGTTATAGATCAAGGATTAGTTGTCCTTGAACAATAGTCTTTTGTTAGAGCAAATATACAATAAAAGACTTCATCATAAGTTCTTAAAACATAGCAAAATGAACATAAAAGAATGAAAAACACTAAGTTCATACTAGGACATACATACCTGAGTTTATATAACACCCACTTCAGCTCCTATAGTGCAGTGGTACTATGTGCCATCAAATGCACATACATTGTGGGACTCAACATCTATTTTTTAAAAGATAAACAAACATAAAGGAGAGAGAGAACATATATATTTGATCTCTATGGAAGAATAAGTCTGAGAAAAATCTTTTTTATATTTATTTCCATTACTCTGGCATTCTTATATCTATGGCAGCTAAGGGAATTAAAATTAGTTAATATCTTAAAGTATTTCTTAGAAAATAATTTTAAAGAATAATTTGGTTTTCTGACCAGTTTATTAAATAAAAACTAGTAACACTATTCATATGTAGTCAAAATAAGCAGCAAAATAAATATACAGAAACATTTATTGCAGGATTGAAAATCAAATAGCTGAACAGATTGGACCACATTATAACTTTGAATGTAGATCAAATAGGGTAAGATAGTACTGAAAAATACAAAGTGTACTTCCATGATCTTCCTAAGTCACTCTAGCACTAAATGGCTCAAATGTTCAAAAAGAAATCAAGAACAATTTAGAAAATCTGTGGCCACCCTGGAGAACTTGAGATATAAATATGATAATTCACTGTGTGGTGTCTTAGAATCAAAGGACTCAACAAATTCAAATATTCCAATGTCAGTATTTTTAAATGCCTATGAAGAGGTTCTTGAATGTTAAAATATTTCTTCCCTTAAGGAGTCCCTAAAGAAGGATAATAAGAACATCGAGGATTTAAAATCTAAACTTAAATTCTCCTCTCCTACTGACCCAACTCAGGCTGTCCTGCCTCCTGGCCCTTTTTATGGTGATGATCTCTTTCTACTTGATCTGTTCCTCTCACTACACCTTTACTGGACACTTTATTTTTACCTCTGCTGACCTAAACATGAACCTCGCACTGGCCAATAACTTCTCACAATGTCTTCTAATTTGAGTGAGGAAGAATATCACATAACTCCAGTGGAATTATACCTTCAAATTTTGGTCAAGGTCAAATCTACACAATTCACATTCCTAAATCTCACACTGAAAAAAAAAGTAAATTAAGAACTCAGAATTATCCTTGGGTCTTATATTCTGAGACTCCCTTGCCTTCATAAATTAAAATATTTCCTCATGAGACCCAGAAATACAAATATCTGGTTTTGTGAAAAAAAAAAAAAACAGGTTGATAACACAAGTATATCAAACATAGGGTAAAAAATTTGAACATAAATGGATAACCAGAAAGTGTATAAAATAGAACAAGATCTCTTATGAAATAGTACAAGATCTCTGATTGTTTAGTCAAAAATTCAGTCCTATAAACAGGGAAAAATCAAATGTTTCTCAGACTTTAGAGACTACTGCACTACCACCTTTAGAGACTATACCAATCACAATCAGAGAGAACATTATATCTACCCTATTCATTGTTGTTGATAATCTTAAAACTGAGATAGCAAATTTAGTAAAACATAAAATAAGATGTACTATTTGCCCCCTATCTGAATTATAAGAGCTGGCAAAAACTTTAAAGATTCTTTGACTACAAAGTAAGAAAAATTGCTGCCCAAATTAATACCTCTTTAGATTAAGCAAGGCCACTTCCATATCTAATGTAGACGAAAACACATTCATAGTTATAAGAAAAGGAGATACTGGAAGAACAATAGTCCTGACTTAACTCAGAAGATAGAATATCAACAGACAAAAATGTGTCTAATAGAATAACATCTCTGTTCTGCCCCAAATTGCCCTTACCATAAAAAGGAGATATTTCCATACAATTAGAAAAAACACTATATTTTATATTTAGTTGACTCTGCAGTGTTTTATTATTCCTTCCTTAGAATAACAAAAATGTGTCAGGGGTAAAAATCTGACATACTCCTCAAACTTCTGCCTTCATCTCAACTACTTCCTATTTCAACTACTGTGTGTCTGGAACATCAAGCTATAGTCAACATGCTTTTTTGCTTATAGATTTCTCTCCTACACATTTGCTGGGTCAAAGCCCACTTTAGAAATGGATGCCTTTATTAAATCTGGATCAGATACCCACTTTTGCCTAGGTTCCTAATCACTCTTTCATTGCATTGTGTCTTTTGTGGTTGCTCATGGGATGGCAGCAGATTGCATGACATGCAGCATAGAGATAACATAGATAATTTTGTAGAGTTTTCTAGACACTTTCTGAACAAAAATCCTTTGTCTATAGTTTCATGATAGCGTGGGTTTTATTACCTGAAACCTCTGCTATTGATACCACAAACTCTGAATCTGCCTCCAAGAGATGCTGGGCTAGAAACAGTTCAGATGTGGGGCACATAAATGAGGCTGAACTCTTTTTTTTCAATCTTTAATTTCTTTATGGATTAAGGTATTACATATGTGACCTCATTTCCCCCAGAACCCCCCCTACTCATGCCCCTGCCCCACTGTTGTCCGTGTCCATTGGCTGGGCTTATATGCATGCATACAAGTCCTTTGGTTGATCTCTCCCCCTTACCCCCACCCTCCCCTACTTTCCCTCTGAGGTTTGACAGTCTTATCGCTGCTTCTCTGTCTCTGGATCTGTCCCTTTTCATCAGCCTATGTTGTTCACTATATTCCACAAATGAGTGAGCATCAGTCAAGTTTTCTGAAGCCTTCATGAAATTAGCCCAAATATCCTCTAAAAGGGGATACTACTGAAGAGCTGTAGCTCATTATGTCTGTGTACCTCCTGAAACAACTCACTAGTCCTTGTCTTAGCTCTCATCCCTGTTCTTCCCAACAAAAAGACAAAAATGTGTAGCTATTAAGAGATTGTGCTTCTCTGCTTCTTTGTGTTCCCCAACCCTAATATCTTATCCATGAGCACTGACATAGCTATTTACTTTATGGTGTTAGATCTATACTCAGCATTCTTTGGAATACACTTATACCTACACTTATAACATCTATTTGCATTCACTTGGGAAATCAATATTACATTTGAATAGTAAGGCCCCAGGGTATACAGAAGTACCCTCTTATTCTTTGCAAGTACTTAATCATAAACTTAGAGACATTATATTCTCAGGAATCCACTCATATGCAATATGTTGATGATCTTCTATTATGCTCTCTGAGAATCTTACAGAATT
This sequence comes from Myotis brandtii, assembly GCF_000412655.1. Lineage (NCBI taxonomy): Eukaryota > Metazoa > Chordata > Mammalia > Chiroptera > Vespertilionidae > Myotis > Myotis brandtii. The sequence continues at coordinate 1,247,589 of NW_005368305.1, read as the reverse complement.
AATTCTTTTTCTGTAAGACTAGCATTACCATAAAAGAAACACAAAGTGTCTATCTATAAACTCCAATTTTATCAGCCCTAACTGCATTATCTTGCCAGTGGTCAGCAAACTACAGCTCGCCAGCCACATATGACTCTTTGGCCCCTCGAGTGTGGCTCTTCCACAAAATACCACGTGTGGGCGCGCATGTACAGTATGATTGAAACTTCATGGCTCATGCGCAGAAGTCGGTATTTTGTGGAAGAGCCACACTCAAGGGACCAAAGAGCCGCATGTGGCTCGCAAGCCACAGTTTGCCAACCACTGATAGGCGATAACCTCAGACAATATGGAAAGTCTCTTCCCCTCAAATACTAAATGACTTCACCTGGTTAATTACTAAAATATTTCTTGGTCCCATAGGATACTGTAGATATTGGATTCCTAACTTTTCTGGTGTGATGAATGCTGAAACACCTAAGTTTTAGGTATAGATATTAGATTGTCTTTTATAACTTAAAAAACTTCCTTAAAAGCCCCCATTTTTAGACTCCCCAATTACTATAATTTTTTTTCTCTTTTTACCTGGAAGAGTGGGTCAAGTTTGGGGAGCTAACGCCACACACAATGACTATCAGAAACATATTACTTATCATAGCCTCACATTGATCCCAGAGTGAAAGTTGTCCCTTCTAGTTCATGTGCAATGGCCGCAGCAGCAAAGTTAACGGGGGCCTCTGCTGACTTCATTTTAAAATATCTACTTTTATTTCATGAGGCTACTCACACCTTCCTCTTGACTGAGAATACCTATTTTTCTTCTAGATTGATCTCCTATTTAAGAACCAAACAAGCTATTAAGTTGGATATACATTTAATCTGCTCAGTCCTGCTCAAATCTAACCCTTTGCCAGAAGCCAAATCTGCACAAGGTGCTGAAACTGTAGCCCTTACATGGACCTTCCCGGCAATGGAAATAAGATAACAAATATGTATACAGATTGTACAGACATGCTTTTGGGATGGTTCACAATTTTTGTATGCTTTGGAAGCAATGCAATTTCCTAATTGCAGATGATACTTTGATTAAATATGACAGTAATATAAAACTTCTTTTAAATGACTTATTCTTTCCAAAGGAATTAGATATATAGTTGATTGGTTACCAGATGCCCCATACATTCATGGATATCACCATTTCTTTGATTATGCTCTAGACTCATATGGCCTAATATCAGAAAGTTTATTTTATTTTTTTAAATTTTTTATTGATTAAGTTATTA
>NW_005368305.1:1240689-1246265 GCF_000412655.1 Myotis brandtii | reverse complement strand
GGCCTATATGCATGCATACAAGTCCTTTGGTTGATCTCTCCCCCTTACCCCCACCCTCCCCTACCTTCCCTCTGAGGTTTGATGGTCTGATTGATGGTTCTCTGTCTCTGGATCTGTTTTTGTTCATCAGTTTATATTGTTCTTTATTATCCATAAATGAGTGAAATAATGTGATATTTTTCTTTCTCTGACTGGCTTATTTCACGTAGCATAATGCTCTCCAGGTCCTTCTATGCTGTCTGAAAGAGTAAGAAATTCTTCTTTTTTTACTGCTGCACAGTATTCCATTGTGTAAATGTACCACAGCTTTTGATCCACTCATCTGCTGATAGACACTTGGGCTGTTTCCAAATCTTAGCTATTGTAAATTGCACTGCTATGAACATAGGGGTGCATATATTCTTTATGATTGGTGTTGCTGACTTCTAGGGATATATTCCTAGAAGTTGGATCTCTGGGTCAAATGAGAGTTCCATTTTTAATTTTTTGCGAAAACTCCATACTGTACTCTATAGTGGCTGCAACAGTCTGCATTCTCACCAGCAGTGTACTAGAGTTCCCTTTTCTCCACATCCTCACCAATGTGTATTTTTTGTGTGTGTTGTATAGCAATTGTTGGTGTGTTGTATACCAACATATATACATATCATACACACACATATACACATGTATACATATATTTCTTTGTATACATATGTACAATGTTGTATACATATATATACACATATATGTACATATATACATATAAATTTTAGACATATACTAGGCCACAAAACAAAACAAATTTTGAATAATTTCAAAGGACTGAATTCAAACATGGCATACTCTCTAGCTTCAATGCAACTAACATTATTAACAAGCAGATAACTAGAAAATTTGCATAAATTTTAAGATTAAGAAATAAGTAACTAAAAATCAAAGAGGAAATCATAAGTGAAAATAAAATATCTTTTAAATAATAAGATTCTGTAATAACATAATTTTGAGATGCAGCTAAAACTAATTAATTAGAAGAAAATTTATAAACACACTTGCAAGCAATAGAAAATAAGAAAAACTGAAAAGCAATGATTTTAGTGTCTATATCATGAATTTAGAAAAAGAACAGCAAACTAAATTTCCCAATGTAGAAATAAGTAAATAATGAAAATCAGAACAGAAATTAATAAAATAAGTAGAAATAAACATACCATAAAAGGATCATTAAAGCCAAAATTTGATTTGTTGAAAGTACTAAAACAAATGAAAAATCTCTAACAATGATAAAAATAAGTGACAGCACAGTATAAGGAATGAAGAGGAGCTAATGGTAGATGCTGCTGATTTTAAAGAGATAAAATAATACTGTAAATAACATGCAAAAATTTAAAATTTTGATAAAAAAGACATATCTATAAAAAAGTATGTTCCCAAACTGATTCAAGAAAAAAGGAAAAACTCAAATAATCCTATTATTCTATGCTCAACCTCCCTCAAAACTTGCTCTCAAATATTTAAGAATAAGTCATTCCTCTCTCACAATATCTATTCCAGAGAATGAAGGACAACAGAACACTAATCTTTTCACTGTATAAAGGTAGCGTAAGGTTAATTACAAACCTATAAAGGAAAACACTAAAAAGTAAATAGACAGTTTACTCTAACTCAAATATATATACAAAAGTCTTAAGCAAAACTCTGTCAAAATGAATATAACAAAAAACAAAAGGGATAGTATAAAATAACCAATCTGATCTATCACAAAAGCAAGATTGACTTAATATTAGAAAACTGTTATTTCCACATCAGCAAATAAAGAAGAAAACCTACACCATCATGTTAATGATTGCAGCAAAAAAAAAAATGATAGATAAAACTCAACATTCATAATTACATTTTAAAAGAACCTCTTAATAATGATGTGTATTAACATTGACAATTGTTCATCCAGTGTTAACAAGTTACTTCTAGGTTATGGGATGTTAATAGTGGAGGTGTGCTACAGATTGAATTGTTTCCTGCCATATCCATGTGTTAAAGCCCTAACCCCAATGTGATGGCATTTGGAAATGGACCTTTGGGACATAATTACACTTAGATGAAGGCATAAGGGTGAAGTCCTCATGAAGAGATTAGTGCCTTTATAAGAATATGAGAAAAGACCAGAAAGCTAACCAGTTTAACCGGCTCTCTCTCACTCTCTCTTCTCTCGCTCTCTCTTCCTCTCTCTCTCTCTCTCTCTCTCTCTCTCTCTCTTTCTCTTTCTCTCTCTCCCTCCCTCCTTTTCCCCTCCCTCTATCACTGTGTCTGTCTGTCTGTCTATCTCTATCCTGTTAGGATATAGTGAGAAGGTGGCCATCTGTTAAGACTGGATGTGGGCTGTCACAAGGAACCAAATCTGCCAGCACATTGACCTTGGGCTTCCTAACCTCCAAAACTATGAAAAACAAATGTCTTTGTTTATTCTACCCAGTCCATGGTATTTTGTCACAGCAGCCCAAGCAAACAAAGTCAGGGAGGTTGTGCATGTGCCAGGAAGAGGTTATGTGAACACTATACTTTCTACTCAGTTTTGCTGTGAACCTAGAATGACTCCGAAAAATAAAGTCCATTTTTTGAAAAACCCTCTTAGAAAACTAGAAAGAGATTAAAACATCCTTAACCTGCTAAAAGATATCTTTGGAAAGAAATAAAAAACAATAACAACAAATCTACCTCATACTCAATGACAAATTATTGAGATCATTCTTTTGGGATCATACACAAAACAACGAAGCCTATTCTTTTTGTTTTTAATGTTTTTATTGATTTTAGAAAGAGGAAGGGAGAGGGAAAGACAGATAGAAACATCATAAGAAACACTGATAGGCTGCCTCTTGCACACTCCCTACTGGGCATCGAACCTGCAACCCTGGCATGGCCTTGACCAGGAATCCAAACAGTGACCTCTTGGTGCAGGGGACAACATTCAATCCACTGAACCACACCGGCCTGGCAAGATGCCTCTTCTTATTGCTTCCAGTCAACACTAACTGGTGATCCTAGACAGTTTAGTAAGGAAAGAAAAAGAAATAAAATGTATCCAGATTGAAGTAAAATTAAAAAATAATTAAGCAACAACAAAAAACTATCATTATTCACAGATGATATGATTGTTTGTGGGGAAAAAGTATTTAAAAACAAACTACTTGAATAAATAAGAGTTTTGAAAGATTGGTGGATTCCAGGTCAATATAAAACAAATTATATTCCAAAAACATATAGCAGATATACAATAATTTTTAAAAATCATTTAAAAGAGCATAAATATAAAACCCCAAGAATAAAAATTGTGTCTGACTTCTGTTGAGAAAATTATAATATTTTAATATTTTACTGAAAATTATTGAACACCTGAATAGGAGGAGAGAAAGATTATTTGAGTGAGTTAGAAAATAATACAAAAATGGTAAACATCTCCTAATTGAGAAAATTATAATATTTTAATATTTTACTGAAAATTACTGAACACCTGAATAGGAGGAGAGAAAGACTATTTGAGTGAGTTAAAAAAATAATACAAAAATAGTAAACATCTTCTAAATTTTTTTTTACAGAGAGGAAGGGAAAGGGATAGAGAGAAACATCAATCAGCTGCCTCCTACACACTCCCTAGGTAGTATGTGCCTGCAACCAAGGTACATGGCCTTGACCAGAATCAAACCTGGGACCCTTGAGTCCGCAGGCCGACGCTCTATCCACTGAGCCAAACCAGTTAGGGCTCTCCTAATTTTTTAATATTATAATACAAACCCAATTTAAAAGAAAACATGTTTTGGTAATTATCATTATTTTTATAAAGTATTAATATAATTTTGGAATGTAATTTGAAGATAATATAACTTAGGACCCAGCAATTCCATTTCTAGAAATATACCCAAGAAAATATTATCTATACAACCTGGTATATATGAACAAGCATTAGAATATCAATATTGCCCATAGTAGCAGAAACTGATAATATCAGTTTTCTATTGTTGCTATAATAAATATCCACATATTAGTATCTTAAAAGAAGGCAAATTATTTTCTTATATCTCTATAAAAGTCTGATAAAGGAATCACTGGGCTAAACTCAAGGTGTCAGTAGAACCACATTCCTTTCCAAAAGTTCTAGAAGGATTCTGTTTCCTTGCTTTTCGCAGCTTGTTGATGCCACCCACTTACTTGATTCGTGGTTTCCTTTCACCATTTCAAAAAGAGCAACATTGTCATCTCTGACATTAGTCTGGAAAGGTTCTTCCCATTTAGGGAATAATCAGATCAGGCTGGACCCATTTAGATAATTCAGAATAATAGAAAGATCTTATCTCAAGTTCCTTTAATCACATCTACAAAGTCCCAAAATCCATTTTGCCATGTAAGGCATCATATTTATATATTCTGGAACATCTTTGAGAAACCATTATTCTGCTTACCACAAGTGGGAAAAACTTACATATCAACGTGCTAGTTTGTGTTATGTCAATTTAGTTAAACTGGGAACTACGGTTTCCAGAATCCCCTTCTCTGCAGAGTTTTATATGAGTTGGCCAAAGGAAGGACCTCTGTGAGATTTGGAAGGAGGAAGCAAAACAGCTGTCATTATTCTCAGATCGTTATGGCCAGGGAAATAGGTGAGAGAATGTAGAGGTTACCAATGGATCCCAGCTGCCCTCACTCTCCTCCATTTCATGTTCATCTTATCTTCCCACTGCTGCCCTTACGGATCAAAGTTGGCCCCTGGCTCACCACAAAATGCTTTGTCACTCTTAATGTATAGACCTCTCTTCAAGCCCGTTCTTCATAGTCTCACTTTGGTGGTTGGACGTGTTTGGCCTTTTGGTTTTCCCTGCAAGTTTTGACTTGCCATTCATGACAGTTTCAGGAGGAACCTGGCGACACACACTCTCTCTGATTCTGGAACGCTCCCTTCCAGAACCTCACTTTCCTAGCTACTCCCATATGTGTGTAAAGTCTCTTTCTTTGATACTTTTTAAAAAATTGTCATAATATTCATTGTTGTCCTGGTCTCCTAAAGAAACCTTGATGGATACAGTCAATAAAAAGTGAAATGGATTGTTAAATTGTGGCATCTCTGTATGTGTAGCATATCTCACAAGAAAAGGAAGGAGGGGAAGAAGTCAGTGCATAAAATGAGCACCTGTTGCCTCAAATAAGTCACAAACATTTACTTTGAGTCTGGTCCAGAGGGAAGACTGCTTTGTCTCTCTTTTTCACAATGCCGATGGCTTGACAACCCCAGCAAGTGATTAACCTTAGTGAGCATGGCACCAGCATGGACTGCTCCCCCCAAGGAGAAAAATTCTTCATTGGACAGGAATTTCCTTACAAACAAAAATGCCCCACGATGAAGACAAGGAAGGAAATTCTTCAATAATGGAATTTATACCAAGAGTTTTCTCAGAACATAGAGCAGTCTCACTCTTTGGTTTCCCATTTATTGAGCTCTTACCAGTGACTGGCATCTGTTCATTGAATCCTCACCAAAAATAAAATAAATAAAATAAAATAAAATAAAATAAAATAAAATAAAATAAAAGGAAAGCAGATGTAAC
>NW_005368305.1:1221200-1240478 GCF_000412655.1 Myotis brandtii | reverse complement strand
ATAAAATAAAATAAAATAAAGGGAAAGCAGATGTAACTCCTTGTTTTACATACACAGAGGCTGAAGCCCTGAGTATTGAAGTAGCTTTCCCAGGTCACACAGTGAATGATGGATCCGGGAAGAAAACCCAGGTCAGAACTTGTTGACTCTGAAGCCTGCATTTAACCAGTATGGGATCCAAGGTATAAAATACAGCAAAAAATGTTAAGCAACCAGAATTTCCCTGGCTCCACAGTTTAGCTCTGAGTTGTGTTTCATGAAACCCATGCTGTTTGAACAGTATTCAGCATTCACATTTGGTTAAATAAATAAATAAATAAAAAACACAGCCTCACACTCTTGAGAATAAATTAACAAAAGGTATGGAAGGAGGAGGTAGGTCATGTGGAATAAAAAATAATTACAGAGAAAGGCAGTGAATGACAGGTTTGGACCCCACGCTCTGGAGCTAGATGGATCTGAGTCTGCTTCCCAGCTCTGCGGACAGAGAAATAGAAAGAATAAGAGGGCGGCTCTGGTGTTTTATTATTACATCTGTAAAATAATGAGATGAGTTGAACTAAAAAACTATGAAATTCTATAATGTTTCTTATTTTCTCACTACCTACCACTGGAAAGGGCAAAATGTTGCTTTGCTGAGATAATGGATTTACTTTTTGTTTTCTACTTTTTATTCCATGTACTCTTAAAAGCACATTATTTGTATAAACCAGGTCCATTAAGAAGTCCAGATTGGACATAAATACACAGCATTAAGCTATGCCTTTTGTCACACTGAAAGGCTCAGGCCATGACTGAACTGTGTGATTAGGGTCAAGGCCAGGTCTTGAATGGAAGTGAGACACATCAAGGAAAAGAAGAAATAGTTTAGCCCGGGACTGAAGTAACAAAGCTAATTAATGTCATTAAATCCAGGGGTTAATACCAGGCTCATTACTTTGAGATAACCATGTTAAGGAAATTTTAATGCCAGGATTTGCATGTACTTGGATGAAAGGGCCATTAGCAATAATTTCATGCTGAACCCAAAATCAGAGTGTCTCTTCAAATAGCAACAGAGCAGTCATCTGGCAGGGGTCCATGTATAGTCAGTGCGAAGACTCACGCAGGCAGACAGGCATTGCAGAAGACTATTATTATCCCACTGGAGAAATTATGTTAGAGCAAAGGTTAATCAGAAATCCTCTGTAACATAGCCACTTTAGGCTCAAGGCCTAAAATTGCACTGTCTATGATATTTCTCATCCTGAGTTACATTTAGCCACACTATCCCATTAGGGCTAGTAGGGGTCTGCCGAGAGATCAAATGACAGTATCAAGAGGTTCCAACAATAAAATATTACCACTATAAGAGATGACACAAATTTGAATATAAAATCCCTTCCATTATAAAATTTTCTGTGAGAAACTGAATCTCAAAATTAAATTTTGTTTCAAGTTAAAGCCCAAATTTAAAGTCCAAACAAAGTCCAAATTCAAAATATCCTGCTTTTATAAATTAATATTCAACCTCTCAACCTTCTAATTCTGCTCAGTTTCAGCTGTTATCATTAGGGTTCTTTTAACAGCGGAAGCCTTGGTTCTTTCACTGGAATCAGCATAGTCTTTCAGGAATTAAGTTGTTGAATTATTCAATAGTAAGTTTCTCTTGAGTCTCACTTTGAAGAATTCAAAGCATTAGGAAGAGATAAGGTTTTTGTAGCTCTGGAACCAGATCCTCCGAATTTAGAAAATAAGCCAATTCCCAGCCCACAGAACCATTATCATAGGTGGTAAGTAGCTCACAGAGCCCAACGATGGGAGGTTCAAAAGTAGGTAAAAATGGAGTTAAGTTTACAACAGTTTTTGTTTTGTTTTGTTTGTTTTGTTTTTTAGAATCTAAGAGCTATGAACATAAACTCAAATGGAAGACCTAGCCCATAAGATTTTGATTATGCTGGTCTGTCACTTTATCTTAGAAGGGATAGAAATTCATCAACACAAATTACTTATTCTCTTTGAGAGTAGTATTGGAAACATCAGTCTTTTATCAATCAATAGAAAATTTATAATAGTGATAGATAACTCTCACAAATTCTAGTTTGAAATGTCTTTCTCAAGCAGCACAATCCTCTCCAGTATTAAGTGGGAATTAATACTGAATTAAGTGGGGCTCCCCTTGGAAACATCGTGTCCACTCTCTCATGAACAGGCATTTTCAGTCCTATAGCAGAGTGGCTGTTTCCCTTGCTTCTTGTAAAATTGTTCAAGACTCTCTCCTCTGCTTCCTAAGGAGCAGGTCTCCTTCATGTGCTCTGAGACAATACTGTTTTGTGAGTGGGTTATTCGTGTACTGAGTACTCATGTCCTCTAAGCCAGTCATAGCCTGCGACATTCGCTGCAGTGAACAGCAAATATATTATCATGTTCATTATGTATAAAAGCATGAAAAAAGTTGGGAAGCACTAAAACCAATCCAGAGCCACACTGAGAACACCTAATGAGGTTCCTCTTGAGCCTATGGACAAGCAATATGAATATGAGATTATTTCCTTTCTAGACTCTCAATGTCATACATAATGAAATTCAGTTTGGAACATCTGAACTCACCACCTGGACCAAACCTGTCACTGTTAACTGACATATGGAACTTCACTGAATCTCTGTAGCCTTCATAGGACTCAGCTGCCAGTCAAAAGCAGTGAACACTATTCTGCACTTTAAATAAGCAGAACATATTTTCCCTGTAACTAACTCTTTGCCTCTGCTGCTTTAGACTCAGAGGATTGATGTCAGAGTAACCACATAATTAATCATACATGTGTGGTAATAAGATAGAGTATTAACTAAAAAGCATGATTTGAAACTTTCCTGATCAAAATGAGATATATGGTCACCCTAGTTATTGAGCAGCAAGCCAATAGCCAGGAAATAGGTTAACGAAGATCTTGAGAATATGAATTATTGACTTGGTGATAAGATTACTTCCTAAATACTGAGTCAGGACTCCACCAACAGATGGAAGTTGAGTGGCCCAAGTTGGGAAGATTATTGCATTAGAAAGATTTTGGATAAATTTAGGCAAGAAAAGTAACACCATTCTTTTAGAGTAGACTGAAACAGTGATTTTTAAAACAAAGAAAGCAGAACTAGAACATCTTAAATTTTTAATCCTTTCTTTACAGGTTACCTAAGACCGCTTTTGATTAAGAAAACTGTAGAAAGTTAGTAACTGCCACAAGCAAACGCCAGGTGGTGGCCTGTGTCAATTTTCCACAGAGTCCTGCTTTGTGGGGTGTCTGAATGCACTGCTTGGGGTCTCTGCTCACATTTGCTGGAATCAATCGTGGCAGATTTTAGTCCACAGGTCGCTTTACCCCATATTTCTTTCCCCAATGGTTAGTTCTCCATCTTTTTCTTCTACTTCTAAGATATCTTTGATTCTTTTCTCTTTATTGAAAATCTTCACATACTACTGGGTATCACACTTCTCAGATTTTCCTACTACTTCACTCACTGCTGACACCTCCTCAGCTGCCTTTGTTGCCTCCTCCCTGTTTGCTGTCAGACTTGTAAATGTTGGATTTCCCTTGAGGACTTTCCTTGACCTTTTGTATGGTGCTCTCTCAGTAGCTGTTTTCATGTAATGGCTTTGTTTTTTTAAATATATATTTTTATTGATTTCAGAGAGGAAGGGACAGGAAGAGGGAGATAGAAACATCAATGATGAGAGAGAATCATTGATCCGCTGCCTTCTGCATGCCCCCTACTGGGGATGGAGCCCATAACCCAGGCATGTGCCCTTGACCAGAATTGACCGTGGGATCCTTCAGTCTGCAGGCTGATGCTCTATCCACTAAGCCAAACCGGCCAGGGCCATCACATGGCTTTAAATAACATTTATGCTGGTGATCTCTAAGTTATATCTCCAGACTGGTCAGTTTACCTTTGCTACAGATTCATAAACTAATGACTTACTTGTCGTCACCCCTACAACTTAATGAAGGCCAAGTAAAACATAAACTCTACCCTGGGAAAAGCACTTAGCCTCAAACCTTCCCTATCTCAATAAATGGCTCTTATGGTTTCTCAAACCTATAAATTTAATTTAATCCTGGAGTGATCTTTTTATTTTTTTTCACTCATCAACTAATCCATCAGTATTCTTCCTGTGTCTCCTTCAAGTATACCTACAAAATTGAGTTATTTCTCACATTTTTTAATGCTACAACCAAGTCCAAATTATCATCTCTCACCTGAAATACCACATTAACTTTCTAAGAGGAACTCCTGTTTCCCACTCTTAATCCTCCAAAAACACTTTGGAGGAAGGAACGTCCTATGCACCAAAGGGTCACGGATTAGATTCCCTGTCAGGGCACATATCTAGGTTGTGGGTTCGATCTCCCAGTTGGGGCGCATGCGGCAGGCTGCCATCAATGTTTCTCCCTTCCCTTTTTGTGTCCTTTTTTACTTTATATATCACCATCAACACCAGAATATCTGGGCCAGTGTAACCTCCTGCATGTGGGACTCTGAATTATTCACTGCTTCAAACAGCCTCTGGCACCTTGTAAGCGCTCATTAAACAGTTCTTGATGAACAAAAAAGGAAAATCTGTCATTTTAAAAGGTATGACTAAAATTCATTAAAATACCGCATCTCAAAACGATGGCTTTTGCATATGTTTTCCCAGATCTTTATTTTCACAACCAATCTCAATTCTGAACTTTTTGTTCATTCCCCTGTTCATGTTTCACCTTCTCCTGCAAGTCTTGCTTTATTTCAACAGTCTCCAAATCTACCATCAAGGACTAACGTTGTTTATAAAGTGGGGAATTTATCATAGGCTTGTTTTATGTACCATCATACTTAAATATACAATTTTTGGCCTCTTTTTCTCCTTTATATTTTCTTGACAGTTGAATATAGATATAGTTTCTGAAGATCTGTAAGTACAATTTATTTTGCTTATTAAAACAATCACTACACCCCCCTTGCCTCCACATCACCCATCACTTCCAACATCTGAAAGTTATGGAACACAAGAAAAAATAAAAATAAATATTTTTCTTACTGTGAACCTGTACTGTTCATTCCCTGTCTATGACAAGGAGTGCCTGGACCTCAGGGAACACCTGCACTATTTTCCCAGCTCTCACCAACCCCGGATTTTTTTCACCCACAGTTTCTCATAAAGATAAGCAGGTACCTTGGAAAGTTAGTACCATATTACCACTTTAAAATTATATTCCTTAAAAATGTTTCACATTTTTAGAGGATGGAAAAACACTGATTTTTTTAAAAAATATATTTAGTTAATCCTCACCGGAGGATATGTTTTTATTGATTTTTATAGAGAGAGAAACATTGATGTGAGAAACATTGATTGGCAGCCTCCCACATGCGCCCTAACTGGGAGGTGGAACCCACAACCTAGGTATGTGCCCTGACAGGGAATGGAATCTGCAACCCTTTGCTGCACAGGATGATGCTCCAACCAACTGAGCCACACTGGCCAGGGCAAGATTGATTTTTGAATTGACAAAAACAGTGTTTAAGCAAATTCACCTACAAGGTCTACCCGCTGGTTAGGTAGAATCCAGATTAGGAAAAAATTCTGTAAAGCATACCCTACCTTACTGTAGTTCTTCTCTTTTCCATTTCCTTTTTACAGAGATATAAACCAGACTGCATCCTGGGAAGCATATTAGAGGAACTAAATTTAGATTAAATTAAATTGTATGAAAACCACTCTTTCCCAGTAAACTACAAGAGACCAGCCATTATTCAAGTTCAGAGTTTAAATAGGCTATAGCTTCTGACTTCGGAGCAGTGCAACTGCAAGTAGATTGAGGGAAAATGTTTCACCGATATATCAGCATATGAGAATCCTTTCATTTTATTCTTTAACTTTTTATTTAAGGGCACTGTCTATTTTGGCAGGAGTGTGGCCAATTTACATTTTTCCAGTTATGTAAGAAGTGATATGTAGAAACTTGGCTTAAACAGCTCTGTTTTATTTTAGTGATATCTCAGCTTCTTTCCTAGATGGTGCCCTGAACAATTTTTGCTTGGCTATGCTGTCCCTAAATCTAGCCCAGGTTTTACCACCTTGCTCATCTTTGCTTCTTCTGCCATAAATTGAACCTGTTATGGCCCAGCTGGTGTGGCTCAGTGATTGAGCATCGACCTATGAACCAAGAGGTCACAATTCAATTCAAGGCCGCATGCTTGGGTGGTAGGCTTGATCCCCAATTGATGACTCTCTCTCATCATTGATGTTTCTACCTCTTTCTCCATCTCCCTTCCCCTCTTTGAAATAAATAAAAACTTACTTTAAAAAATTGAACCCTTTGTGCTTGCCATCCTTGGGCTGACCACACACAGCCAACTGACCCCAGTGCCAGCTTTTCCACTGTCTTAAGCCCAACTTACAGAACATATCTTATGTCTGTTTGATATATGGAATGTAGAGTTGAGAGCAGCCAGACCAATACTCAGGAACCTCATAGGAAGAGGGGACTAAGGAATGCCAGTGGTAGGGGAACAGTCTCAAAAGGAGAGGAAAAACCAGGACATAAAAGTGGTAAGGCATGAGACTAAATAGACACACAGAAGAGAGACAGAAATAGAAGGGGGGAATGATAAGCAGTACATTGAATCATGTAAAAATTTTAACATAGTATTATTTTAGATATTAATGACTTAGATAATAGGAAAACAAGTAATCTAAATTGATTCAATTGTTTAAAACTAATGCTTCAAGTCTTATTCTTCAACCATATGCAACATATGTTAATTACTTTGTAGGAATGTATTTTTAGGGTTATTTCAAAATTATAAAAATATTTTCAAACAAAATAGAAACAGTTTCAGGTTATAAAATAACTGACAAAAACACTATAGTGTTATATAATAGTATAGTGTTATACAAAGTGTAATACTTTGTAAGCTCTCTAGGCAGTTCTGTTCTGCCTCTATTTGCTACACACATTTCACACATATATAATATATAATTTAATTTAGGAAAGTCTTCTATGTTGTCAAATGTCAAAGAAACCTGAGTGAGTTTTCATTGGCCACAACAATAAATCCATCCTGTCTCCATGCTCAGTCTCCGGGCTTTAGTGTTGCTTCTCTGAATTGGCTCACCTCTGAAATGACTGCCCCTAACTGAGGGAAAATCTGATTTCACTACATAAGCACTGGAAGAGTACCAATTCACAGATTGAGATTTTTAAATAGTAATCCAGTTGATTAAAGCAGAATGCAAGAAATTGTATACAAAAAAACCCACAAAAAATGTTGGGCAAAAAAAAAGAGATTGGTTTCAGCTTTAGTTCAAGTTTGCAAAGAATAGAACTTGTTAATCGTTTCAGGTATTTGGTATCTACAAATGTCAAATCCTTTGATTTCCAGTTGCTTCCACTTAGATACTACAGTAAACCCTCAATTGTGCAGATCTCAATTTAATGGACTTCGGATTTAACGACAACATTTCTGGTCCATATGTCATATGCAAAAATTAACACCCTGTTAATTTCAAAATGATGATAACCAAGATTTGCTTATAATTAAATGAGCAAGTTATTTTTTGTTATTAATTCACTGTTATTTTTAACAACGTTTAGTGAATAGGCCATATGTTAGAAAAAATACTGTAGTAATTTCGCCAACATAAGTAAATATTACATCTCTACAGCTATAGTCTACATACTTAAATCCAAAAGACACCACTTGTGAGCAATGTTCCTTGAATGGTTAGCACATGATCATACACATCTTGCATGGTCATTGGTTCTGTTGTCACTGGCTTGACTTTCTGCAGCAGTTTTAAGGAGTTCAGGCTGATGTTCAGATTTGCGCTAAGCCATACCCCAACCGTGTGCATTTGTTTGCTCAGGGTGACTGGTGAATGCATGCATTTACTAGACCTATTCAATTATAAATTTAAAATTACTGTAATACAGATAGAAAACTTTTCAGGGAAATTAAACTGTTCATACATACTTAATTTTAATTACACAAATGTGTCTACATAAGTAAAAACAGATAAACTAATTTGTCAATTTTTTAACATACACATTTGGAAAAACTACTTATTATATAACAGACTTTCAGCTTTAATGGACAACACCTCACCCAAATTAGTTATGTCAAGGTTTTACTGTAATAAAAGATGAGGGTTATGATAATCCATTTTAATGCTATAATACAATGATACAAATCTTTTTACCCCAGCAACCAAAGTTTTCCAGTTGGGAAAAAATATATATACTCAGAAATACATATAGCTGGAAAGGAGGCAGATGGACAGTAAAAAAAAAAAAAAAAGGGCAAAAACTGTTTGAAAATACTTTACTCAGAAATACATATAGCTGGAAAGGAGGCAGATGGCCAGTAAAAAAAAAGGGCAAAAACTGTTTGAAAATACTGCTCACATATATTTTTCATCATCTCAGCTATAAGAAAGCCTGTTTTTTCTACCTCTCTTTTATTAAGCAATGTTCATTTCTTTCTAGTCATTCCCACTGTCCAAAGGCCATTTTATTTGTTACTAAAACAAAAATATATGCTTAACTCACATATATAAAATTTTTCATAAAGCTAGAGCCCCAATAACCTGAAACTACAAGAAAATAAATACATTAAATTTCAAGTCATAGTAAATGGCTTTAGGATTTTTGTGTTCTTAATTCTTGTTAAGTCCGGGTACACTCAAGTGCATGTGGAATTACATGTGTATATGTGCATATCTATATCATACTTTAATTTTATTCTTTAAAAGATAAGTTGGCGCAAAATAATTTAATTATCTCATCGACACAAAACATCTATTGTATATGGTTGAAAATAATCATACTTAATGAATATGTGCATGTAAAGTAGCAAAAGTAATTATAATGGCATTATTATTGCACTGGATGTTTTACAAATATAACCAAGCTAGCAAAACTTAAATAATGCTGATCACACAACCCATCCCAACCCAGACTTCAGAATATAAGTTTATATAAAATTAGAATAGATGCTTCACTTCTCTGTGATCCTAATGGCATTAGTAACCCCTAAAATACACTAATGAGAGTGGACATTGTTTTTCTTCCTATTCTAAAGAAGAAAGCACCAGAATTATGGGTGGAATTTGGAGTAGCACTGAACATCATATCCAGAACCTGGGAGAAACTCTTGAGCCTGAAAATAAGGATAGTCACCCTCATCCTCATGAATTCCCTGATTACCAAGAATCCATTAACCTCCAGCATAATCCAAGTATGGTGCCTCAAGTAAAGTTGACCAACCCAGTACCAAAGGTAGGCCTAATTATTTCAAAGCAATTCCATTGATCCCCCTTGCCGGAGACTGGCTCAAAATGATCATGTGTGGTAAGCAATGGCCAGGATTGCTGCACTAAACCCTGTGTAAGCCTGATAATGTAGTAAGAAATACAACATGGAACAACATACCTGAATTCTCTTAGATGGCAATAGATGGAAACAAGTGGTACTACTCCCTATGACCCAAAACATAATAAAAGGCAGCAAATTCAGATGGCTTGACAGCTCGCTCTGTACAAGCTTTAGAGAGCACCAAACTCTGGATGTGCAGACTTCAAAAAGAGCAAAGGGAAACACCGAGACCTGATTTTCTTGAAGTGTATCTTATGTGTATTTTCTTCATTACCTGTTTGCAGGTACAAGAGTAAACCAAACTAAAAGTAACATAAATAATGTCCTGTTTTTATTGTCATTCTAGTATTGTTTGCAATGGCATTCCCTTTTAAAATATTTCACTACCACGTTACCACTTCTCAAACATAACCCTGATGATTTTACCTGGCCTTGCTCTTTCAGAGTCAACAGGACTGATAAAAATAGAACAAGAAAGGACCAATATAAGAATGACACCATAAGCTACCTGGAAATCCTACTACCTAATCCTACTAGGATTAGGTTGTGGAATCTGAGGAAAATCTGCTGGGAAGAGGCACATTATTAAAACAGAAGACTTGCCAGCTCTGCCAAATTTATCCCGTAAGCCATCATCCCAGTGCTACTCAGTTGTGGGTATCTTGAAGGAGATTCAACAAAGTATACGTGTGGAGACTCAAACCTCGGCAAGCTTGCTAGACAAGCACAGGACCAGGGTCTATGCAGGGCTTACTTCAGGTGTGAGCTGGGTCTTTCTCCTAAATTCTCAGTTGTGTGAGATTGATTCATTGATATATCCACGGACCTGGGAGCCAGAGGCCAGGTGTTCTGGCCACATGACTACTATCCTTTCCATTTTCTGGCCTCTCTGCCAGAGGGTTCTGCATGGTAATCTCCCTTCCAAGTTCACCGCTGAGCTATAGTTCCAAGTAATGTCTCATTCCAGTTGGACCTACCGGGTAACTCAAAACTAGTGTGGACTAGGTAATATGATCAACAATGCTATAATCAAGGATACTCAATCCACAGGATGGGGGGACAGGATGACTTGAGAAGCCCCACCTTGTCCTGTCACAGCTTTAGGTTCCAAACTTGTTGGTTATTCTACTAAATATAAGTAAAGTAATATCTTCCAAAGGAAGTCTCAGTACAGAGGGAGAAACATCTACCTAAAGGATATAAGAAAGAATTCAGACTACTAACTCCAGAGTATAGAGGCATGGTACTAGTTCACTCTCTACATAAAGGCAAGTTCCAGGTTTTTAGGAAAGCTCCAAGCTCCTGAAATTACTGTGATTCTATTGGCACTTGATGAGCTGCCTGATACTGTAAACTTTAGGGTGAACTTCATCAGGGATGATGGGGAGGAGGAGCACAGCCAGAGACATGTCAAGTGTGACCCAAGTCCTGCTTGGATTGTGTATGTCAGCGCTGAAATCACCTCAGCATCCACTGGTGACAGAGTGCAGCATTAGGCTGTGCCTGTGAGCCAGATGGCCCATCCCCGGCGTATCTCACAATGCTCCAATTAGGCACGGCACCACTCTGCCTCTTTCTCTGCCTGGAAGCTGCTCAGCTTTGATGAGATCCTAACCAACGGGGTCCCCTGCCAGGCTGCAGAGACATCGGGAATGCGTGCTAAGAGAAAGTGCGTGTCAGGCTAGCGGGTGGGTTCACAAATCACCCAGGACCCCAGGATGAAAGGACATTTGTGTAGCTGGTTAAAAAGGCAGTTGAGAACTTTGGACCCAAGACACACGGTAATTAGTTCTGCTCAGGTCTGGCAGAGAACAGTGCTCCTATGTGCTGAGCTGGTGGGGGCAAAATATTAAAAAAAAATTATTTTTCTTCAACTTTAGAAAAAAATTTCTCTTTGATGAAAGTATATTTCTATGACTTTATATGGAAATAAATGGAAGAGGAAAATTATCATTCTCAGTAGAAATCTCTTAAGGTCTACATAATTTAAGCTTAAAGCAACCCATCCCTAATAGATGGCAGTAAAATAAAGAGCTATCAAAATGAAAGGGTGGACCTGGACCCAAACCCACTAAATAACTTGGTTTTTTTGTTTTGTTTTTAATTTTAGTTCCAAGAGCCAGGCTCTCATTGTCATTTGTCTCAGTCCTTAAATCTGAATCCTTTTGGTCTATCTCCCACTTCAGAGGAATGAAACATGAATATATAAAATTACAAGTACAAATGTTTTGGTTGAAAGTTCTTTCTTCTTAAAATGGTTTGTCATATTTAAGTGTTTATTAAAATGCTAGTGGCCTGGTGCATGGATTCATGCATATTGAAAGGGAATTAATTAGAAGAAATATTTTAATATCACTGTTCTCCCTTTCTCTATAATAGAAGCATGAGAGATGAAAGAAAATTAGTAAAATGTATATGAAAATAAGATATAAATTGATTAATAAATAAACAATAATAACATGATATAACAACAACAAAGACATGATATAAAAACATTGATACAATGGCTGATAAATTGATTAAACTTATCCTAATATTTCCCTATATACCACATTAAGAGTAAAAACACTTTCAGAGTGCTTGACTAATTTCCCTTGTGATGAAGTATTTACAACTTTAACTTTAATATCACAGGCTCTTCGAACTCAAGAGAAAGCAACATATAACTGACCATGTCCAAAAACAGGTTCAGGTAGGAATATTCCTACTCTGTCTAGAGTTTGTCCTTGTAATTTATTAATAGTCATCACAAATGCTGGCATCACGGGAAACTGTTTTCAAATATTTAAATGGGAGGCCAGTGTCAGATGGGGACAAATCAATTCTTGGAATCAGAACAACCTCTCCTTCTGCAGATCCTATTAATACTTCAGCTTCGATTATGTTATGTTGCAATCTTTTGATAATAAATCTAGTACCATTACAAATTAAGATTTCTCTGTAGCATGATGATTGCACCTACTTTCAATTTTAATTTAAGACACAGCATTCCCAAAAGAGTAATACAATTAAGAAATTCAATGGGAACTTTATATGTATTGCGCATGAGTGACTCAATGTTTATTTTTGAACTAGGGACCCAGTGCAGGAATTCGTGCACCTTAAAAGGAACAGTGGGCCGCAAGGCTGTGGTAAGCACAGGGGCGGGTCTCAGCCCATCTTCAGCGGCTCTGCCTGGTCCCTCCCACTGTGGCTCCCCATCCCTTGTCTGCTGGCAACCCTGGGCCTACTCACACCTGCTAATGGTGTGGAGCGATTGGGGATGGCGCCAGCGTGGTTGCAAGCCAGACTGGCACTGTCAGCAGGTGTGAGCGGCAGCTGCTGCCCCGATCACCCCTCAGAAGCAGGGGAAGCTGGAGAAGCCCTCAGGGACGATCGGGGCCAGCAGCCACTACTCACACCCACTAATTGTATCGAGTGATTGGGACTGATGCTGGGCACTGGCAGCAGGTGTGAGCAGCGGCTCCGGTGCCAGGTGCAGGTGTGAGCAGGGCTGGCGCCAGAAGCAGGTCTGAGCACCGGTCAGGACCACAGTGCACAGGAGCAAAGAATTTTCAGTAACCACCAGAAGCTCACCCCAATATCAGCAACCAGTGCCCCACCTTGGTCTGGCGCCCCTGCTCACTTGCTCCACCATCCCACCATAGCCAATGCCCACCATGTTCCGTACACAGCCCCTGGTGGTCAGCTCACATCATAGCAAGCGGTTGTTCGATTGTTCCAGTGGTTCTGCCATTCGGTCTATTTGTATATTAGCCTTTTATTATATAGGATTGCCACTGTGCAGCATATGTACTGGCCGGTCGGTTGGTTGGTTGGACGCTTGGACGGATATATGGTCAGTCACTTAGCCATATATATATAGACTCTTTTGTATTTTATAGATGCTATCTCACTTAATGTTTCAAAGTGTTTTCTAAACTGACATATTCATTATTTTGTATAGACTTTTTCACTTATTAAATTAGCAAATATGCAATCTAGCTAATAGCTTATAATAAAGATGGGAGAAGAGGAAAGGCTATAATCAAATAAATAAAAAAGAATTAACTTAAAGAATCCTATGCAAATACTGTTATATGATACAAATGACTTTCAGATGTATCATTCTTATGAAATGAGTAAAGAAAGAATAAAATTATTTTATATTGATTTTTATCTAAGCAACAAATTCATAAGTACTCAAGAAGTATAATCTATCTTTGTTTAACCATGAATTATGATTATAGTTTATTCCAATAATAACACAGATTTTAAAAGCATCAGCAAAAATCACATTATTTTATATTTAATTATTAATAATGGTGGAAGACAAAGATAAATGGGTAATAATTTTATTTCATCAAACCTATCTAAATGAGTGCAAATTCTTATGAAGAGACCAAGATAGAATTTATACTACAATGTAACATTTCTAAGGTTTTAAAACAAGTATTTTATTCTATCTGTGAAGCATATTGTTTTCTCTTCCGCATTACTGTATCCAGTGAGGCACTCTCTACTATTAACAATGTGCATAGTTTTCTGCAATGAACTGACAATTTCTACAGAGCAACAGCTGTCGATTCACTAGTTGATGAACAGGAAGATGTAAAGGCTTTCAGTATTTAGTGTTTCCAAGGAAACCCCTCTCTCAGTATACACTCATTCAACATGCAAGCTTTGAAGGAATTGTATTATCTCTGTGTGTGTGAGAGGAAAACAAAATAGAGGTATAAGTTAAAAACCCTAGAATAAAACATGAGTTGCATGGCAATGAAGAGTATTGAAAGAATCAGCTAAGCATATTGATCTGATTGAGCACAAGCAAGATGATGTTTGAAAAAAGAGGAAACTGGAGAACTAAGTATGCCCCTGGGAGCCTGGTTAGTGAAATATTTCAAAAGGAAATGCCATTGTAAACCACACTAGAATTACAACACAAAGGGGCAGGGAGGCAAGAAAGCAAGATAAAGAAATACAGTCATAATAAAGAACTGAAACTAAGGATAGAGGCAATGAATTAAGAAAAGAAGCAAATCTGCTCATCAATATTTTTATAGCAATACTAATAAAAAACTGACAACGTTGCAGTTCCAAAAATCAACAGCAGCTATAAAATTTTTAAATTAGTCAAAAGGGTTTATTACAATATCCTGCATGGAAAGTGTTTGATGTCTAACCTCTTTGGTGTACCCAGTAAGCATCCACTATTATAATTCATTTATGAAATTGTGAGAGGTTCAGAAATACTAAGATGTGTATAAATATGGTAATACTTCTAAATATAATTTCATCAGAATGATTTTTAATGCTTTCATTTGTTTAACATCAATATTTAGTAACTAGAGGCCCAATGCATGAAATTCATGCACCCAGTTTGCACCCTCTTCAATCTGTGACCCCTCGGGGGATGTCTGACTGCGAGATTGGGCCTAAACCAGCAGTTGGACATCCCTCTCACAATCAGGACTGCTGGCTCCCAACTGCTCGCCTGCCTGCTTGCCTGATTGCCCCTAACCACTCCCCTGCCAGCCTGATCAATGCCTAACTGCTCCCCTGCAGGCCCGATTGCCCCCAACTCTCCTCACCTGGCCTGGTCGCCCCCAACTGCCCTCCCTTTCAGGCCTGGTCACCCCCACCTGCCCTCCCGGGTTGGCCATCTTTGACTACATGGGGGCAGCCATCTTGTGTGTTGGAGTGATGGTCAATTTGCATATTACCTCTTTATTATATAGGATAACTTTTTAAAATTTAACATGTTTAATATTCAATGAATTGTATATGTATAAAGACACTTTTTTTTTTCATTGAACTTCTGAGAATTCACACACATACACACACACAGACACATCACTTAAAAATGTCATGGCTTCACTCACACTTCTACCTTCTAAGGAGAACCCTAAAAAATAAAGTAACTAGCGTCCACCCCTCCTACATCACAACAGCAACATGCTCATACCTCATACACTTGCAGTCACTATGTACTCTCTGTCTTCTTTCATGTGCTTCTGAAGAGCATTCCAGTTTAAGTGTATAAATTATGGATAGGATATTTCTTTTTGGTGATAGAAGTCTTTTCATCATAAAGTAGCTCTAATAGTGAAGTCCATGTCAAGCCTTCAAATGATATTTGTGCTGACTTTATTTCCTGAGAAAACCAAGCTGCTTGCTTGCTTCCTTTCCTATCTTTAGCATGGTTCTATGAATGCTAATGCTTTTTCTTCTTAAGCCGATAAAGCTTGAAATGCACATACTGATGGAGTAAGTGTCAATGAGGCTTTAAGCCAATATTTTATCCTTTCCACAGAAAGGATCTAAAGATCTAATTTATGTATGTTGAGATCTATGGTCTTCAGTGATATTTAAATTCAAAATAAAGGTGTCCTCTGTGAAGTAGATATATATGGGTATAACCTCATTATGACTTGGTTCATTTATAATATGACCTCATTACTATAATCCAAAGACAACTATAAAATGAAGAGCTAGTATACTAAGGTTTGAAAATGACAAATCATCATTCCTTAAAATGAAAAAGATCATTCACCTAAAAAGTGATAGTACTGGGATTCAAACAAATTAAGGGAAATTGATATCTATGCTATACTGGTGTGATGAAATGTATATATCATCTTGGCAATTTAATGTTACATTTCCCCCTTAAAAAGATTTAGAGGTTCCTATTTAACAATATTAGCAACCAATATCTGCTCTTTGTTTTAGTTTAACAAAAACACTTCCATAAGTATTTAGGTCAATATTTCAAATGGGACAGCTAAGTGACAGTTCTGAGATTTAAATATAGACCTCTTTTTTCCAGTCCAGTGCTCTATTCACATGACCCCCAGCATCTAAACCCCAATCCATTTGTTTCACAAGTGCTTAAAAGCTGGATTTTAACTCTTGTGGGCTTCAGTGTCCTTATATAGAAAACAAAAGAATTAAGTGAACCCAAGCTCTATTAGAGTCTTTTAAAATTAGACAGAATGTATTTTAAATCTATGAATAGACAGACAGACTAACAATAAAGGAGACTGATGAAATATGAAATTATATAATTTAAATGGAGCCTGGAAATTGGAAAGCATGACTTTGCCTATGGAAATGAGTAAATTTTGCAATATGACAAGTAAACCATTTTGTGCACATCACTTTATTTGTAACCCTACAGGCCCAGTACACAAAATTTGTGCAATGTGTGGGGGGAGTCGGGGGAGTCCCCTCAGCCCAGCCTGCACCCTCTCCAATCCAGGACCCCTCGGGGGACATCCCTCTCACAATCCTGGACTGCTGGCTCCTAATCATTCACCTCCCTGCAGGCCTGGTCACTCCTAACTGCCGCCCCCCCCCCACCCCCCATTGGCCTGACTATCCCTAACTGCCTCCCTTGCTAGTCTGGTCACCTGCAACTTCCCCACCACCAGCCTAGTCCTAGGGCCCCCCTGCCAGCCTAATCGCCCCC
Source organism: Myotis brandtii (assembly GCF_000412655.1). NCBI lineage: Eukaryota > Metazoa > Chordata > Mammalia > Chiroptera > Vespertilionidae > Myotis > Myotis brandtii. The sequence continues at coordinate 1,223,639 of NW_005368305.1, read as the reverse complement.
AACTGCCCCCCCCCTGCCAGCCTGGTTGCCCCTAACTTCCCCCCCTGCTAGCCTGGTCACCGCCAACTACCCCCCCTACAGGCCTGGTCAACCCTCATGGCCCCTCACTGACCTGGTCATCTCACAGAGCCTGCTTGTTCAGTCTTTTGGTCATCCCTCACTAACCCCTCTGCCTGCCTGGTCAGCCCACGCAGCCTGTTTGCTCAGTTGTTTGGTCGTCCCTCACTATCCCTGCCTGCCGGCCTGGTTGTAGGCAGCCATCTTGTGAGGGCATGATGGTCAATTTGCATATTACATCTTTATTATATAGGATGTGCTATACAAACCATAGGCCCACTAGGAGGATCAATATCAAAATGCAAAAAGGAATGAACAAACTTTATAAACTCTTAAAAAGAAGATAGAGCATCTGTCCCTTGGTGGTCAATGCGCTTCATAGCGACCAGTTGTTCTGACCTTTGGTCGATTTGCATATTGGCCTTTTATTATATAGGATAGGGACAAAAGGGATGCCAGACATTATAAGCATGGCTATCTGGACAGTTTCACCAGGAAGCTGCAATTTCACACTCCCCAGGGAAGCTTTAGTCCATCCCCTGAAGATCGCTGGGGGAAGGAGTCTAGCAAAGGAGAACATAGACACACGTGCAGTGAGTAGGGGTGACATAGAGTAGGTGCCTGTCAGTCTAACCTAGACCAAAGATAACTGGCTAGAGGGGGTGGAGTCACTGCAGGTATGAGAAATCTCAGAAGATAAAAAACCCCAGACAAAGGAATTCTCACTCTCTTGTTCCTCTGGCTTTGCTCCTACTTCCTTGCACTTGCCTATGTTCCTCCCTCCATAGCCATTTATTCCTAGAAACCGCATGGCCCATGGCCACGTGGACCCCATACACAATGGACTAAAGCTGGGAACACAAACTAAGCTAGCCTGATGCTGGATTAACTGTGCAAATATGGAATGGAAACTCAAGGAAATCCTAGCTCTGCTGAAAAAACAGCTGGACTTCTTCCATGATGGGAGAGAAAGAGCGATGGACATTAGACACTCATGGGTTTTATTCCATGCAAATGAATGCCACTTATTCTCCCATGCAAGTCTCAGAAAATTGTTTCTCTCATGATATTGCTAGAAGCCCACTTCCACCACCAGCAGATGGGGACACAGAGAGCTCCCCACTGATAACACTTTCAGTAAAATTGATTCTCCATATAGATATAAAACTTTCATCTTGAAATTTTTATAATACCTTGGTACATTATTATGAACCCAATGCCATATAAGAACCCTGAGTATGTACTGTATTGCACATCCATCCTTGTGTCTTGAATCCATGTTCATAATTTACCTCACTTGTTTTCATTTAATTTTTTTGTAGTTAATGAGCACTGAATCATTTTATAAGTTTCTTTCTGACTGAACTTACTATGCTCTTCACCTTTAACCATCATTTGTGGAACTGGTAGAAATATACACACAAATAATTGAGTCCATAATTACCAAAGTGCACACACAGTTGGGCTTTTTAAAAAGAATCTGAAAGCTTTTAATCTTTTATTCCAGTTGTTTTTTCAGCCTTAATTTATCTTGTAATATGCATGGGAGCTCAGAGAATATTTTTTCAAAAAAAAAAAACCCCAACAAAACAAAAGACTAATTCAAGGTAATGACTTTCCAATTAAGATAGAGAGCAAGACAGTACTAGAGGTCTTTTTGTATTGCTCTAGATAAACTTTATTCAACCTCCTAAAACTCAGCTAATGTTAGTTTATAAAATAAAATATTTCCAGAATATTTCCCTATGTTTTGTTACTCCCAGTCTACATAAGGTACTACTCTGACCTATCAGAATATCGTGTACTTACTTCTATCATAGCATCTATATAAAAGCCTAAGCAACCAGCTTACTGGTAGCTATGACATGCACTGACCACCAGGGGGCAGACACTCAATGTAGGAGCTGCTGAGCTTCGGTGACTTGGCAGCTGCAGTTCTCCTGTGACACACCTGGAACCAGAGAGGAGGGAGCCTGATTCTGGGGTGTGTCACCCGAGAACTGCCTTGTTGCAACCCGGGACCCCTCGGGGGAATGTCAGAGAGGTGGTTTCAGCCCGATCCCCGCAGCACAACTGAGAGACTCCATGGTGCACGAATTCTTTCACTGGGCCTCTAGTTTATAAATAAAAAGATAAATCTCTGGTTCAGATCTGCTCCCTAGAGAATGAGCCTCTTTAGTTCAGGGATCATGTCTTTGATTTTTTAAACCCTAGTGCCCTATCCTGTGTTTAACATATGTTTGATAAATAATAACTAAGAATTTATATGTTCAAAACCATCAATTTCCCATCCTTCATTTTATTTTTCTTCTTTTTGACCTTCTAGTATTTATTATATTATATTTTATTTTTTAATTTCTTTATTGATTAAGGTATTATATA
>NW_005368305.1:1217454-1219277 GCF_000412655.1 Myotis brandtii | reverse complement strand
TATAGATTGCTTTGGGTAGTATGGACATTTTGATGATGTTGATTCTACCAATCCATGAACACAGTATGTTCTTCCATCTGTTTATGTCTTCCTCTATCTCTTTTTTCAGTGTCCTGTAGTTTTTCACATATAGGTCTTTTATCTCCTTAGTTAAGTTTATTCCTAGGTATCTTAATTTTTTTTGGTGCAATGGTAAATGGGATTGCTTTTCTGGTCTCTCTTTCTATAAGTTCACTATTGGTGTATAGAAATGCCATAGATTTCTTGGCAATAATTTTGTATCCTGCTACATTGCTGAATTAATTTATTAAGTCTAATAATTTTTTGATGAAGTCTTTAGGGTTTTCTATGTACAGTATCATGTCATCTACAAATAAGGACAGTTTTACTTCTTCTTTTCCAATTTGGATGCCTTTTATTTCTTCTTCTTGTCTGATCGCAATGGCCAGTACTTTCAGTACTATGTCAAACAGTAGTGGTGAGAATGGGCATTCCTGTATTATTCCTGTTTTTAGGGGAAATGGTTTTAGTTTTGTCCATTGAGTATGATGTTGGCTGTGGGTTTTTCATATATGGATTTTATTATGTTGAGGTATGATCCTTCTATTCCCACCTTGCTGAGAGTTTTGATCAATAAAGGGTGTTGGATTTTGTCAAATGCTTTTTCTGCGTCAAATGATATGACTCTGTGATTTTTATCTCTCAATTTGTTTATGTGATGCATCACGTTTATTGATTTGTGGATATTGTACCATCTTTGCATCCCCGGGATAAATCCTACTTGGTCATGGTGTATGATCTTTCTGATGTACTGCTGGAGCCGATTTGCTAGAATTTTGTTGAGGATTTTGGCATTTATGTTCATGAGGTATATTGGCCTGTAATTTCTTTCATTGTGTTGTCTTTATCTGCTTTTGGTATTAGGTTGATGCTGGCTTCATAGAATGAGCTTGGAAGTGTTCCTTCCTCTTGAATTTTTTGGAATAGTCTGAAGAGGATAGGTTTTACTTCTTCCTTTTATGTTTCGTATAACTTCCCCATGAAGCCGTCTGGTCCTGGGCTTTTGTCTGCTGGAAGTTTTTTAATGACTGCTTCAATTTCTTCCATAGTTATCAGCCTACTGAGATTTTTAGAATCTTCCTGATTGAGTTTTGGAAGGTTGTATTTTTATATGTCCATTTCATCTAGGTTGTTCATATTGTTGGAATAGAGTTGTTCATAGTATTTTTTCATAATTGTTTGTATTTCTATGGGATCTGTTGTTATTTCGCCTCTTTCATTTCTGATTTTGTTTATTTGGGTCCTCTCTCTTTGCTTCTTGGTGAGCCTGGCTAGAGGTTCATCAATCTTGTTTATCCTTTCAAAGAACCAGCTTTTGGTTTCATTGATCTGTTGTTTTTGTTTTTTGATCTCTATGTCAATTATTTCTGCTCTGATCTTTATTATCTCCTTCCTTCTACTCACTCTTGGCTTTTCTTGTTGCTCTTTCTCTAATCCTTTGAGTTGTAGAGTTAGATGATTTACTACCATTTTTTCTTGTTTTCTGAGGTAGGCCTGTAGAACTATACACTTCCCTCTCAAGACTGCTCTCATTGTGTCCCATAGATTTTGGATTATTGTGTTTTTATTGTCATTAGTTTCCAGGATGTTTTTAATTTCTTCTTTGATCTCAGTAGTAACCCAATCAACATTTAATAACATGCTATCCAGCTTCCAAATGTTTGAGTAATTTGGGTTGTTTTTATTGTAGTTTATTTCTAATATTATGCCATTGTGGTCGGAGAAGATGCTTGGTATGATTTCAATCTTCTTGAATTTGGGGA
>NW_005368305.1:1170308-1217223 GCF_000412655.1 Myotis brandtii | reverse complement strand
TTTTTTTGTCTGCAAAGCTCCTGATTTCATTTTGAATTTTGATTGATAGTCTTGCTGGATAGAGTATTCTTGGATTCAGTCCTTTGCTTTGCATCACTTTATATACCTCCTTCCATTCCCTTCTAGCTTGATGTGTTTCTGTTGAGAAATCATTTGATAATCTGATCCTTTGTAGGCAACTATCTGTCTCTTTCAGCCTTTAATCTTCTCTCTTTGTTGTTACCATTTGCCATTGTAATTATGATGTGTCTTGGTGTGGGTCTTTTGGGATTCATCTTGCTTGGACTCTCTGTACTTGTGTAACTTTTTTCTTCCCCATATCAGGGAAGTTTTCTGTCATTATTTCTTCAAATACATTTTCTTATCCTTGCTGCTCTTCTTGTCCTTCTGGCAGCCCTATTATATGTATATTTCTTCATTTTGTGTTGTCCCAAAGCTCCCTTAGACTCTCCTGCTTTTTACTTTTTTCTCTAGTTGCTATTCAGATTGGGCTTGTTGCTGTACTTATCTTCTAACTCACTAATTCAGTCCTCTGCTTCTTCTAATCTGTTGTTAAAACCTTCCATGGTATTTTTGATTGTAGCTATATAACTTTTCATTTCTTCCTGATTTTTGCATAGGTTGTTGATTTTCTCGTCCATGAGGTGTATGAACTGTACAACCATTCCTCTGAATTCTTTGTCATGTTGCATGCTTCCATTTCACTTATTTCCTTTCTTGGCGATTCCTCTTTTTCTTTCCTCTGGGGATTGTTTTATTGTCTCCCCATTCTGACTATCACCAGAAGGTTCAAATGTCGATTTACAGGGGTCTGGGCCGTGTGCAGTGGGGGCTTCACACCCCCCGAGTGTCACTGAAGAGCTCTGACACCAAGATGTGTGACTGCTGTGGGTTGGTGGAAGCCACACTCGCCCAGGATCAGAGTCACAGGTGCTTAGTGTGGCTTCGTTTGCACACCTAGAATTAGGGACCCTGCCTGCACCATGCTGAAACAGAGACCCCACTGGTGTGTGCCAAAAATAAGAGTCCTCTAGCACATGTCAGGAGTCAGAGATCTCCTGTGTCCGCGCGGAGAATTGAGTATCAGAATCTCTGTTGCTTAGTGCGGTCTCACCCCGAGAATCAGGGTCCCTGTGTGGGCATGCGCCAAGAATTGGAGTCACTGGCTCTTAGTGTGAATGCACTGGGAATCAGGGACCCCAGGCTCATATGATGGGAATCAGAGTAAAGTCACTGGTGCTCAGTGCTGCCTCTTGCGTGGAGAATGAGGGTCCCCGGTCTGCTTGGGGGACCGGGTTGCACAGTCGCACTGTGTCGGCAGGAGGTCCACTCCTGCCCTGTGGAAAACAGCCTTCCATGTGTGCTTGTCCTGAATCAAAGTGGGCATGGGGTCTGGTCACGCGGGTGTGCACTGCGGGAAACAAACTTCCTGTGTCCATCACCCAGGCTCAAATTCAGCTCTGCCTCCCTGCGTGGGCACAGGGTCTGGTCACAGAAAACAAGTCCCCAAGATCACACACCTAGGCTCAAATTCAGCGCAGCCTCCTTGCTTGGGGGCGGGATCTGGTCCTGGGAAACAAACTCCCAAAGTTAGCACTTCCAGGTTCAAATTCAGCACAGCCTCCCTGCTTGGGCTGGTGTCTGGTCAAGGGAAACAAACTTCCCAAGTTCGCGCCCCCAGGCTCAAATTCAGCTCTGCCTCCCTGTGTGGGTGCGGGGTCTGGTCGCGGGAAACAAACTTCACATGTCTGCACACCCAGGCTCAAATTCAGGTAGAGCCGCCACTGCTGTGTGTGGGCAGAAGGTCTGTTTGAGTGGAGAGGGTCTGTCAGTTCCTGTGCCACTGCCGTGGGGCCGGCAGTGAGGGGAATTGGCTCTGTGACTCACAGAAATCTGTGGCCAGGGTGCCTGGGGTCTTGGTATCCGTGGGTCTGCCGCTGTGGTCGCAGGTCTTTTAGCCTAGTGACTCTAGGGTCCCGGTTTGCAACTGAGACCAAATTGGGTGGTGGCGAGGCTAGGATCCTAGTATCAAGCAGTTCTGTTCTCAAGATGGCATGGTCGCTGTGCCTGCGGTGTCCTCCCTGGAATGTTTGCGGTGGCAACGGGGTTTTTCCATCTAAGACTGCCCCGTGTGGCAGCCCCTTGAAAGATCTGTAGGATCTAGCTGTCCCTAGCTCTCACTCACACACACCACACACATCCACACACTCCTCTATCACTCCCTCACTCTCTCACACATTCTCCCTCCCTACCTTCTTGCCGGTGGCTATCTTTTTCCTCCTCTGCATTGAAAAATTGAGAAAAATCTTAGAGATGTACACCAAAGAGTATAATTCTAATTTACATTTATTGATGGAAGCCTGTAAAATCTCTGTCCACCTGACATTTTGGTGTTGTGTTTCAAAATACATTTACATATGCATCTAGAAAAGAAGAAAACTTCTCCAGGTCATTCTGAGTGAGAAAGAGTCCCATTTAAAAATTATTTTAAAAATCTCTAGTATTATTTTAAATGGATGAGGACAAGGACCCCATTTCAAACAACTGTTTTTAATCTTAGCTAGGCTTCTCATTTGGCCTTTACTGGTGGATTAGATGGGATTTTCATTATCTTCCAGTTTAAGGATCTTCTCTAGAGACAAAATTTACTTTAGATTCAGAGTAATCTCTCTGAATTATGCAGTGATCCATTCAAATTTTAATTTAGGAAGGGAGGCTACATCTCCTGTAGGATAAAGTTGATATCTGATGGATGACTTCGAGGGGATCAGGAAAGATCCCCTTTCTGAATCTCTTTCCTGTGAGACCAACATTGGCCAGTTTGTTTTTCTGCCTTTACAAATAGAACTTGAGAACCATTGCTAGCATATTATCAATGGCATATTAGTGTGAATTTCATTTATTACTTTTTTTCCTAACATTTACCTGAGATCAACTGCCCTAAAAAGTGAGGGTTTACTAGACAAGAAGGAAATGATTAAAGGTGCCTTCAGGAGTCTGTGGCACTCACTTCCTGGCAGGGTGGACAGGGGATGATACCTCATTAGCAGTCTTTACAAGGCCAGAGAGCAGCAGAGGCTGCAGGGCCTGAGAGGTGAAAAATGGAAATTCCTATTGCTTGTAAGAAACTGCATTTAGCCATTAAGGGAAGATAGAGAAGGCAAAGACAAATTTCTTCACTCTAAAATGTGTATGGCCTGTGCAAGATCTTGCTAGTTTTTTTAGTGACAATGACAGAGGAGAGAGAGAAAAGTGGCCAATTTTATGCTCTAGCTTTAACCCAACTTTACTATGGGATTACAAGTACTCCTGTGATGCAGTATTTTGGCAACATGTCTTCACACAGAGCAGATGTGCAATCATTTAGGGAATTAATGCAATCACTTTTGTTTAATTTGATGTGATTCATGCAAAGTGAAAGGCAATTTTGCATTACAGAAATAATCTTTCATGTAGCATATCCTCATAAGAATACCTCAGACTCAACGTTTACCTATCAGAGCCTACCAAAAGCTAGTGTCCATACAGTATATCCTCTTAGCTGTAATCCCTTTCACAAATATCTACCACTGTCATTCTGATGCTGATGCTGATGCTGATGCTTATGCTATTATTTCATTACTAGAGGCCCAGTGCATGAATTCGTGCATGGGTAGGGTCCAGCTGGCCCACCCAGATTGGTGTCGGGGGGCGTATCAGGGGCGGGGCCAGCTTAGAGAAGACACACTGAGCTGGAGCTGAGCATGGGCCCCAGGCTTCCCAGGGTGGATGGCCTCAGCAAGGAAACAGAAACCACCAGAAGGCTCTGCAAACAGGCTCTGAGCTCCCTTTGGCCAGGTGGACTCAGAGCTGGTGTCTCTGTGTGTACATTAGACACAGTCCAGCACTTGCCTTTGCCTGTTGGTCAAATCCATTGCATCAAAAACTTGTTCCCCTTCTTCTCTTTGGGCCCTTACAACAAATACAGGCCAACTGGAAGATGCGGGCCTCAGTGGCAGAGCCAGGCCCCACAATCACCTGGAATTTAGGCCTAAGACAACTGCATAGCAATCTCCACAGAACAGAACACACTGTTTTAGAGTCTTAATTCTCCCCTAAAATGTGCCCAGCTGCTCCTCTTTAGCTGGGATAGACTGAACTAAGGAAACAAAGACCGAATTTCCTTTGAGGTGGGATCCACCAGGAGCCGGCTGGTGGCAAGGCCCCTCACAGGGGCTGCCTTCCCCCCAAGCTTGGTGTGCTCTGAGCCGGTCCGTTTCTGGCAGTGCTGGATCCTGGGATGGTGGTTGGGAGGTAGGTCTAAGGGTTTCTCTCTGCCACCTTCCTGGCCTCCTGAGCAGTACCCTCTGTCCCAGCATGCCCGGTGGCTGTTGCTAGAGCCAGGACTCGGAGAGCAAAGGAGCTGGACCTGCAGGTGGCCAGGCCACGCCCCCTACTCCACTTCTCAGTCTTGCTTACGTGGATTGGGCCAAAGCCCACTGCCCAAGACTGGCACCATGTGGTGAGGGTCACAGCGGGAAGAGGGGCTCCCTGACCTGCCAGCCTTGGTGACGATCATCAACTGATTGAATTCATCCCACAGAGCCTTCATCTCATGCTGCAAGTTCACTCTGGCCACCTTCGCGTTCTTCTTTACCAGCGCCTTGGGCAGTAGCCGCGCAACTGGCCCGGGGCCCTCGGACTCGGCAGCAGAGCTGGTGGCAGCCCCTGTGGCCAACGCTTCATAGCAACAGGTCGTTCTAGTTGATCTGCCATAATGGTCGTTGAGCTTTTATTATATAGATAATCTGACTATAAAAATTCTGCTGGAAAGTTGATGATATGTAACCAAATCAATGTCACCAGAAAGATATAGAACAATTTGTAATTCAGACCCTGAAAAAAGCATGGGTTTTTTTCTTGGTTATTATTAACTGGTGGTCCGGTGCATGAAATTCATGCACATTAAAAGGGAATTAATTAGAGGAAATATTTTAATATTGCTATTTGCCCTTTGTCTATAATAGAAGTGTCAGAGATTAAAGAAAATTAGTAAAATGTATATGAAAATCTCCCTCCTGTCAGAGTCTGGGGCATGCCGCGGGACCTAGAGTCAAGTCCTCGCCCACCACCTGCACGTGCTTCGAAAACACAGAAGACTCAGACCTGGCTGGCCACACCCCCATTGGGTGAGACCCAGACCCAGCCGGCCCCACCCCTGTTAAGCCCTGCCAGGCAGGGGCACAGCCTGAGGTCCCCCTGCCTGGCGCTGGGGTGGAGGGGGGTGTGCAATATGAGGTCTCCCGGCCCAGTGGTGGGCGCAGCCTGAGGTCTCCCGTCAAGCCCCGCCCGGTGGGGGATGCAGCCAGAGTTCCCCCGGCCTGGCGCTGGGGCTGGGGGTGTGGCCTGAGGTCCCTGTCAAGCCCCGCTGGGAGGGGGGGCGCGGCCTGAGTTTCCCCCATCAAATCCTGCCAGGTGGAGGGCATGGCCTGAGGTCTCCCATAAAGCCCTGCTGGGCGTGGGGCATGGCCTGAGGTCCCCTGTCAAGGTCCCTCACCCCGGCCAGGCGCCATGCTGCCTCAGGTCCCTGCTGTTCGGTCGTGACATTACGGAGTCCTGGCTAATTTGCATATCCCTCTATTATTATATAGGATACTAAACGTACAAAGAAGTCCTACCAATAACTAAAATACAATCCCTTCCTTTTAGAATATACTAAAAACAAAAACATTCACAACTTGATTACTTACTCTGGTCTCACAACTACCTTGGAAGGTAATCTTAATTGTATTTATCCTAATTTCACAGTGAAGATGAATGCTATTCATCTAGTTATTAGATATTCCAGTGCTTCCAGTACCTTTCCTGTATTTCAGTCCATTCCAGTTCTCTCACCATATCAAGCTTCACCAGAATCCCTCAATGCTTTTGTTTGGTGAACTCTAGTTCACAAGTTCCAAATATGTCAAACATCACAGAACAGTAAAAAAAAAATGTTTAATAAAAAATAAATTGAAAAGATTAACATACAGTTTCTAAAGCTTTATTCTTCTAATAAACAAGCACCTCCCACCATCATGAAAGAATGGAGAAATTAAACTTTCATCAGGTCCGAAGGGCAGCAATCCAAAATAAAAGGCTTTCCTTAGCCAGAACCAGTTTGGCTCAGTGGATAGAGCGTTGGCCTGCGGACTCAAGGGTCCCGGGTTCGATTCTGGTCAAGGACATGTACCTTGGTTGCGGGCACATCCCCAGTGGGGGGCGTGCAGGAGGCAGCTGATCGATGTTTCTCTCTCATCGATGTTTCTGGCTCTCTAGCCCTCTCCCTTCCTCTCTGTGAAAAATCAATAAAATATATTTTTTTAAAAAAGGCTTTCCTTTAAATTGAATAAAATCAGTTTCATAGAAAATTCACTGTCTTACTTTTCTCATTTTGTCACATACAAGTGAAACTCCTTTACAGCCAAGTGTATCCAGAATAGTTTTTGAGATAACACTAGCTTCTTGGTGGCAGAGCCTCAACCCTGGATAAATTGACTTCATTAATTTTAATCCAATAATCATCTATTAACTACTTATTGTGTGAAATGCATTGATCCAGATCTAAGGATCACAACTATCCAATCTCTGCCTCCAAATAGTTTATGATCTAATAAAGAAGATAAGAAACAACCAATATAAGGAAAGAGTAAGAGAAGTGTCATAAGAAGGTGTGGGAACACTGTCTAGAGTGCGCTGAATATTCAAGGCCACTCTGAGCATGGGAATCTTAATCAGAAGTGTTCAAGGCTAAGTTGCTATACGCAGGTGCAAGAAGCAAGGACACACCTATCTGACTATGTGCACTGTGTAAGCATGCCTTTCTGTAGCCCAAAATAGTGAGGTCACTATTTGGAAAGAAGCCTCTTTTGTCTAAGTTAGTATTAAAGTATATTACTGACCAGCAGGTAGGGGAGCTCAGAGGTGGCTGCTTAGTGAGGCTGTAGCTCCTATGATGGCTCCTGTATAGCTCCTATGTTGGAGGCTACTGCTACTTTGTAGGAAAGGTATATTGTTACCTAGCTGGTATACAGCTACTATATGGATCTTTACTTTGAAGAACTGCTTTGTCTAATAGCTCCTGATGTTGTAATGCCTACTTGGGCTACAATAAAGACTCTCTTATATACCCACAACTTCTCATGTCTTCTCTGTCTAATACTTGGTGTCCCAGGAGGTCTAGTCCCTGGCAGAGGGGCTCGGACCCGACAGAAAGGAACAAACGAAGCTAGGAAGGCTGAAAGAAAAATGGAGTAACACTTACTCAAAGGAATCAGAAAAGACTTCAAGGAGAAACTGGAAATGACATGAGCCTTAAGGAGTGGGTGATATCTCAGGAAACAGAAGGGAGGGTGTGTGTGTGTGTGTGTGTGTGTGTTAGATGAGAGAATGGGGAAAGATCATTACAGAAAATAATATGAGCAAGTTATGGGGTACAACGATGCTAAGATGGTCTTTGGACAAGAGTCCCCCAATATCTTGAGATGTCAGCACTGGAATAAACCGCTTTCCTTTTTCACCAGCATCTGTCTCATGAGTTTGATTTTCCTGGCAGCAGGCAGTCTAACCTTGGTTCTGGCTACAGATTTGGCAAGCCAGCCAGGAGAAGTGGACCTTGGTAAGTCCCAGAGGGCCTGGGCTAAGGTCCCAGCTGCTTGTGGCAGGCTGATTCCCTGGCGAAGATTGCAGGAACTTCCCAGCAGCTGCCAAGAGTTCTTTATCTTAGGGAATCTTCCTACTATCCCTCTCAAGGCATCAGTCACTTGAAATGCCTAGCTGGTGAAATGAAACAGGCCTTTGGGAGTCAATGGACTCCATGACTGGGTAGCCTCTGATGGGCACATCCAGGAGCTCCTTGCCCCACCATTTAGAGTTATTTGAGCCATTTGAGATTCCATGGGAATCAATAGATGTCGCATGGGTTAGACACGCTCAGTGACTAAGAAGAATCCCTGCTCCCCAGTGTGGGATTTGGTTGGAGTGCTCTTCTTGTTCTGGTATTTGGATTTTTTGGTAGTGTTTGCTTTTCTTGTTAATTGTGTCTTTAACTATCTGTTCAGTTTGAGAGCTCTCATTTTTTGTTCTGCCCTGTTTGAGAGCTTCCCTCTGTCTGAAATGAAACTTTGGTTACAGTTGCTCTTTTGTACAAATAGGCAATCCTCCTTCTCTGCCGTTTGGGCTTTGTGCCATTTTGACCTTGTGAAGGTCATTCACTGCACCAATTGGTGTGAGATAAGATTCTAAGGCTAGTGTCCCAGTCCCTCCTTATGAGAGTACTCTTATTTTTTATTATTATTATTTTTTGCTTTAGGTGTTATTTTTATTTTTTTAAATATATTTTATCAATTTTAGAGAGAAAGGAAGGGAGAGGGATAGAGAAATGGAAACATCGATGAGAGACACATCGATCAGCTGCCTCCTGCACACTCTCAACTGAGAATCAAGCCCGCAACCCGGGCATGTGCCCTGACTGGGAATTGAACCAGGGACCTCTTGGTTCATGGGTCAATGCTCAACCACTGAGCAACACCATCTGGGCTAGATGTTGTTTTTGTTTCTGTTTTGAAATGGAATATGGGATATGAGAGGGAGGGAGAGAGAGAGAGAGAGAGAGAGAGAGAGAGAGAGAACTGGCCTTTTTAGCACTGAAGCAGCTGGAAAGCAGCCCAAGCCTGTTATCTTCCCCTGCCTCTTTCCAGCCTCCTGTAGGTTGCCAAGGACACTAGATAATTAAACAGCTCACTTTTAAACACACTAAAGGGATGCAATAATCACTAAGAATGCAAATGGGTGATTTTAAGTTTAATTGATGTCTTTTAGAAGTTATTAACATAAAACATAGGTTTGTTTTGCCTGAGGTTTGCAGGAATAAATTCATGTTATTTATCCCTGTTACAAAATTTGCCAAGAAATTGCCTTGGGTAATAATTGACTTTAAAAATCTCATAAAGTTGTTAAGAAATAATAAATTGATATAACTAAAATGGAGGGATTTTTATAAAGCTTTTCAGTAGTAATTACATATACCTAAACATAGTTTTCCAATATCTTTGGTAACTTAAAACTTTGGAGTTTAGCTGGGTTAAATGATAAAAATTATTCAATATTTAGATATTTTGAAATATCAAGATACTGAAATATATATTAATCTGAATATTCTCTTTAATAAGAAGCCTACTTTTGGCTTCTTATTAAAGAGAAGCTAAAGCATGGATTTGGATCTATTAATGAATATATCTTATGTTTTATTTGAAATATGTCTCTTGAAAATGTGAGTGTATTTTCCAATGAGAGAAAGGAAGTTTCTGAAAGTTATAAAATGTATTTGCCAATCTGAGGAATGTTAATTATTTACTTGTTACTAAAAAAATCAAGGTTTCTAAGATAATTCTAATTAAGGTGGAAAGAAATTGTATGGATTTGGTCATATAGAATTGAAAGTAGATGGTTCTAAAGTTTGTTATTTCTGAATAAGTTAAGAAGAAACAAACTTAAAGGGACTAAGAAAGTTGCAGAGAGTTATGCAAATTGCAGAGGGATTGTGCAAGTTGAATAAGGATTAGATAGAGGGAAGAAGCAAAAAAGAAACATATATGTAAGCTGAATAATGAATTTAATTAGGTAAGTGAATCTAAATATCAAAAGTAAGCTAATATAAAATTTGTTTGGTTCTTTTCAGCCTATTAAAAAAGAGATTTTTTTTCCCCTGTGTCTGCCTAGAGAGCAAAGATTCTATGTATTATTAAAAGAGTTTTGTGTCATAATGTGTTAATCAGGTACTTGATTACTTAAAAACCCATCTTAATTCTAAGAACTAAAGTTTTGCTAGCCTTTATTCATTTATTTACTTTTTTATTTTTTTATTTTTAATCTTTATGCAAAGATATTTTTCCATTGCTTTTTAGGGAGAGTAGAAGAGAAAGGAAAAGACAGAGAAAACATCCATGTGAGAGAAACACATTGATTGGTTGCCCCCTGCACAAGCCCCAACCAGGGCCTGGGCCAGGGAGGACCCTGCAATCAATATATGTGCCCTTGACTGGAATCAAACTCAGGACCCTCTGGTCTGCAGGCCGACACTCTATATACTGAACCAAAATGACTACAGCTAGCCTGTGTTTTTATTTGATACCTTTTATTGGCACTATAGATAAATAAGTAATTTAATATTGTTTCATATTGGTATATGATCTTTTGGTCAAATATGTTTCACAACTTTCCCAGCGTTTAAATTTTAAGAAAATGTTTTGTAACCTAGAATTGGCTTTCGGTCATTTCGGTGGGCCCCTGGAATACCTCATGGATTTGTTCTTCATTCTTGAGGTGATTAGACCTATTTGATATGTTTGAAAATACATGTAAAGCTTTGTAAAATAAATGATAACTATGGTCCATTTGTATACACATATTTTTATTATTAAAGTATATGGTCTAGAAATTATATAAAAAATTCCAAGAGTCTACAAAGTTCTGATATACTTTAGTTTGCAATTCTCATTGTAATCTTAAACTATGTTTACAGAAAAGAAAATTTCCTTCGTCAAATGTAGTACAATCAGATCTATAATCATGTCATTTTAAGTTTTAGTGGGGATTTTTTAATCATATTAAGACAGTCATTGTTTTGCTCTAATGCATTTATAAATATGTTACATCTTCAGAGAGCTCCATAGAAAGCTCTCTTACTTATTCTAAATTACATATTTCTGAGAATAAATTTTTAGATCATACCTTTGAATTGGATAAAGATTACTAAGACTCTTAGAAATAACTATTTATGGAAAACTGGCAAATATTCAGGATAAACAAAAATTGATTATGAAACTGAATGAACTGAAGATGACTGTAGTTTTTGTAACTATTTGTTGAAATAATCCTGACTTTTTATCTTTTGTTTTCCAGACATAAGGAAACTTGTTTCTTTTCTTAAAGAAATTTGGTAAATAATACTTTTATAAGCAATATTGGATTTATATTTTTCTCCCTACTCTATCCCTTCAGAATTTGGAAACTTTTAATGAATGAGTATTTTTGTTTAAATGGCAACATGTTTGTTTGCAGAAATCCAATAAGAATTGGATTTCTTCATAACAGGACACAAAAAGCCAGTTTCCAATTGTCATATTAGCCATGACTTTATCTGGAATATCATGTCTGAGACAGACATGCCTAGACTCTGGATGTCACTAGAAAGCTTTAAGGAATGAAGATTAACTTTGAAGTTGATAAATGCCCTTTGGAGAAATGGCCTGCTACCTTGTCTATTCATATGGCTCATGGCAGTCTTCCCAGGTAAGGAGGGAAGCTTGCTTTTCTGGGAGATGGCAAGGAAGAACGTCAAGAGTCTTTGGGGGAACCCCAATTTCTTGAGAACTCACCCAAAGTTGTAGGTATTGCAGGCAAAGCCTGATGCAATTGGGTGGCTTGGCTTCTCCACCCTATGGGGTTAACTGAAGCTCAATCTGAAGATTCATTATAAGATTCCAGCAAAGCAGATTTAAGATCCAGAGACAGAATCATTGATCAGAATGTCAAACCTCAGAGGGAAGGTAGAGGAGGGTGGGGGTAAGGGGGAGAGATCAACCAAAGGACTTGTATGCATACATATAAGCCTAACCAATGGACACGGACAACAGGAGGGGTGAGGGCATGAGTGGGGGGGTAATGGGAGGATAAGGACACATGTGTAATACCTTAATCAATAAAGAAATTAAAAGTCAAAATTTAAAAAAAAAGCCTATATAGTCAACTGTCATTCGTCTTGTGTTTATGCAAATAATCAGGCCAAATGCTAAATTGAAACAAGACACTGAGGTAAATAGATTGTTCTTGATTTGGTTCTTTGATAAAAATGAGGGTGATTTTAGGGGGAGAAATTGTGTTTCAATGGACTCTTTAAAACACAGTTATGGACACTAGATCCTAGTTCAGTTAATAGTCTTCAGAGTTTTATTCTCACTTATGAACAGAACTGAATCCTGAATTTTCCTAGCTCTTGGACCAATTTGGACCAATAGTATTTATATTTGTAACACAGTTTGTCTCCATCAGGTTACTGGCCCTACTTGTACTTAGGGAATACCGCCCCTGGACACCATCACCACCTCCTCTGTGCCAGGCCTCACTGCCCCTCTGACAGAGAACAAATATCTCTTGCCTAGAAAGGAAAATGTTGTCCCTCTTCAACAGGAAGCAGCTATAGAAATGACCCTGTGCCCCTTTTCCCTAAAAGGATTCAGAGCCAAGATACCTGAGGTGGAAATATAATAGGCATTTCAGAGCAAGACAGACCAGATCAGAGTAAGGACGATAGGTCAGGTACAGAAGTCACCAAGGTGGAAAGCCTGATGTGCCTAGAAATAGGGCATAATTTACAAAAAGAAATGAATAAAAAGAGGCACATAGGCAGATGGTGGAATGAAGAATGATGACTCTGATGATGAAGGAAGAGGTCCAGGACCTCTCCTTGATTTTTCAAGACCAATTGTTATTTCTGCAGAGGAGTTCCAGGTACAATTGACAGTGGGGGACAAATTGATTGATTCCTCAGTTGACACTGGAGACACTTATTGGCTTTAAATACAATAATGACTAAAAGTCAGGCAACCATCTAGGTAGTGGGAGTTACCAACAAATGCAACAAAAGGCCTTTCTCCAACCCCTAGGGTGTTCATTAAGAGATTTTAAATTATATTATGGCATAAACTATCTAACACATTAATAATTACAGTCAACAAAACTAATACTTTGCTTTCCAATCTGCCAACATTTTTAGATTCTCTAGCTAAACTTGTTTTAGAAAATCAAATTGCCTTGAACTACATGTTGGCAGAAAAAGGAGATGTATGATATGAAGAACTCCGCTCAGGCAGAGACAAACATCACTAAGATCAGACAACAAGCTACCTGGTTTTAGCAAACAGACCATCGCACCCTAGCGCGATGGAAAGAACCTGAGATTGATTTGTGAGTCTGTTCTCATGGATATCTTAAGGACTCAGG
The DNA here is from genome assembly GCF_000412655.1 of Myotis brandtii. Lineage (NCBI taxonomy): Eukaryota > Metazoa > Chordata > Mammalia > Chiroptera > Vespertilionidae > Myotis > Myotis brandtii. Next base: position 1,204,203 of record NW_005368305.1, on the reverse strand, counting down.
TCCACATTAGGAGAAATTTTAATTTAGGTTTAACAATTCTTTTTCTATAATGCTGTCTTCATTGTTTTAAACCTCATCTTTCCCATTCTGGGAAAATTGTATTTGCCTGATAATAAACTCTAAGAAATATATCTGCTTTTCAGCTCATGATATTTTGCTTTACAATAGGCTCAAGTTTTTCATTTCCTCAAGAAAATTCAAGAGACATCAATAGCTCCATAGATATGGAGAAAGAATTGATAGTGCAGAATTGTAACAGGGAATAAAAATTTCATACTCCTCTGACCAACAATGAAATTAAGTTAGAATAAAATGTGCTGCTCCATGTGGTGTTTCCCAGTGGTTAGAGCATCAGCCTGTGCACTGAAGGGTCACAGGTTCAATTCCTGATCAGTGGCATGTACTTGGGTTTCAGGGTAATCCCAAAACCAAATTGGGGCACATGCGTGGGAGGCAACCAATTGATTTGTCTCTTTCACATTGATATCTCTCTCTCTCTCTCTCTCTCTCTCTCTCTCTCCCTCTCACCCTCCTTTCCACTCTCTAAAAATCAATTAAAAAGTATCCTTAAGTGAGGATTAACAGAACAAACAAAGAATAAAATGTGCTAACAAACTGATAAAAGCAACTCACATACTCACTAGTATAGTTTCCTTATAAGCATATTGCAGGCATCAGCAGTTCCAGTTCCTGCTTGTACAAAAATCAACTTTGACCATGACTTTGGTTGATGCAGATTGCCCCTCTCCCCTTTGCAGGAATTTGGCTAGCACTGACCACTTCCAGTATGCTGACATTGAAGACCCATAACAGGACCAGCAAGGACACTGCCTGCATAACCACAGTCCCTCCTCCTAATCTCACTGTTCTGTTTTCCTTCTCCCACCCTATAAAAACCTCTGCCTGCACTCAGATGCTAACATGGTCTTTGGACAAGAGTCCCCCGCCTTCTCAAGATGTCAGCACTAGAATAAACCTCTTTCCTTTTTCACCAGCATCCGTCTCATGAGTTTGACTTTTGTGGCAGCAGCAAAGGACCTTTGGTTCTGGTTACCACTCTTTACCACTCTTTAGTTGCTTAGGCCCAAAACCTTGGAGTCATTTTTGACTCATGTCTCACACATATTAAACCAGATCTTCTAACAAAAACTGCCACCTTAACATTTAATATAGCAATTATTCAACCACAGCTCACAGTCTTTATTATATTATTTATAACCTAACTTTAACTTTCTATAAGAAACATCCAACATGGTTCCTATTTGCCATTGTGCTTATTTTCTCATTCTGGACATTATTGGGACAATTGGATTGTGGTAAAATTGGCACTATTCCTAACCAATTTAAATTTTATTTTTAAAAGTATCTTCCAAAGTCTTGGGCTTGATCATTAAACTCAAATTGGAAAAAAAAGACACAAAATGTAAATATATAATCTACTAGAGGCCTGGTGCATGAAATTCGTGCACGGAAAGGGTCCCTAGGCCTGGCTGGTGATCAGGGCCGATCGGAGCCTTCCTTCCCTTGGCTGCTGGCTGCCAGCTGGGGCCTTCTTCGTTCTGTGCCGCCCCCTGATGGTCAGTGCATGTCATAGTGAGCAGTCAAACTCCTGGTCAGTCAAACTCCCAAGGGGACAATTTGCATATCAGCCTTTTATTATATAGGATAAGCCTGTTTATAGGTTTGATAATATATTTATAGACAGAACTAAAAACATGCATTAAATATTATACCTTACTGTGAAAGTTTAGAAAAGGAAACATATGAAGAAAATTATAAGGATCTGAAAAAGTTGATAAAGTAATGTGTTGCCTGAAAAATAAATTAGTTTATAATCCATATTTAATGGTTCCAATAAAATTTTTCAAAAGAGTAATATTTTTCTCCTTCATTTAATTCACAATTTCATTCATTACAAACTTTCAAATTTACATGCTGCCAGGTTCAACTGCAAATGTTTTATCATTGTTGTCAGCTTACCAAAAAAAATTTCATAAATTCAAAGTTCAATTATTTGGCTGCTCCTGGGAACTTCATCTTATTCTTTCTATCTCACAAACATCTCAAAAATAGGTAATACCCACATTAAAAAGATCAAACAGGTGTTATTTTGACCTAAGTAATGAGTAAAACTAAGTTAAGTCAAGAATATTTCTAAAAGAATTTATTCTCTTCTTCATGTATGCTTTTTAAATCTGTTTATAACATTGAAAACACATATAAAAATAATTTGAGTCAAAGTATAATATTTCTTAATTATAAAATTTGGTAACTATAATACAAATATAGGCCATAAAAGATGGGGCTTTAATACCTATCAAAATATTACTTGACTCAGAAATATGACATAAAATGTTAACTATTTTAAACTAATGTAAGAAAAATATAGTATTTTTGAAATTTTTAAGTTCATAAACAGAATTAAATTTCAAAACTATCAATACATCAAATGTATCAACTTTTAAAGAAAGTCACTTCAACCTTGCCAACTGCCTTAAATTTTAAAATGTTTAAAGAAACATATAATCACATGAAATTAAGAAACCTAAAACTTTAGAAATCACTAAGAACTATTTCCAGTCTATATTTTTGTTGTTGATCTCAAGTAAAATTCAGAGAAAATGATAGTGTAGGATAATTTCCATCACACTGTCCTCTCTCCCTGCCTCTCCAGGATGTTGTAATCATCTCCATGAAATGAATCTTGAAATGGGTTAATTTGGTGAACTCCCAACTGAACCAACTGAACTTCTTAGAATCTTCTTATTTTTTTTTCATTTTTTATCAAATAAAAATATTTAAATGGGTCGACTCACTCTAATGAAATGTGGACATTATTGACTGCAATTATTCACACTAACAAAGTTTGAGTTGCAAACAGGGGTACTGTTTTTCAATTCAATTCACCAAATAGTTATTAAAAACCTGCAATGCATGTTATTAGTAACAGAGGTGGGAAGTAAAAATATAAATGTTCTGTGTGACAATCAGCCTCCTGGTATTTGTACCATTGTGTAATTCACTCTTCTTGGGGGTGGGTTGAACTTAGTTATATGCTTCTAACAAACAGAATGTAGCAAAAGTGACCGGATGTCACTTCCAAGATTAAGCTATAAAAGACTGACTTCCCTTTCTGTCTCTCTCTCCCTCCCTTTCCCCTTTCTTCTCTCTTTCCTTCTGTTTTGCTCAATCTGCAAAAGCAAGCTGTCATGTTGTAAACTATCCTACAGAGAAGCTCATATGGCAAGAAACTGAGGGCAGTCTTGGCCAATAGCAAGTGGGAAATTGAGGCTCTTAGTCCAACAACCTGGGAGAAACCAAATCCTGCAACTACTGAGCGAGCTCAGAAGCAGATCAGTTGCCAACTGAACCTTGAGATGACTGCAGCCCCAGCTGATACCTCGATTGCAGCCTTGAGAGAGACCCTGAGCCAGGGAACCCATCTAAGCTACACTTGGATACCTGACCTAATAACACTGTGAAATAAAAAAATGTGTGTTAATGTAAGCTGCTGGGGGGGAGGGGTATTTGTTACACAGCAATAGGTAGTTGAATACACTCTGACTTCTCAAAATGTATGATTTATTAAAAGAACAAATTTAAATTTAAATATAAGGTAAGAGATGATGCCTCCAGAATTTTTATAAAAAGCATTATGGTGGCACTAAGAATGATAATTTCTGACAAGGAGTATTTATTAGGAAGGAGATTTAAAAAAAAAGGGAAAGGAAAAAAGTGCATATATTTTTTAGAAAAAATATGCAGTTTTCCAGTTTTTCCATTAAGTGAAAACACAGTAAAGGTTTGTGAACATAGAAATTATATGACCAAACCCATATATTTGGAATAAAATTTGTACTATTATTATTCTGGTACACTGGATTAGAAATGAAAGAGAAAATAAGTAGGTCATTTAAAAGGCAATTGCAAAAGTCCAGATGAGAAGGAATGGGAGTCTGAGCCACATAGAAGTGGTAGTACAGTGGGGCCTTGACTTATGAGTGTCCCGACTAACGAGTTTTGAGATACCAGCTGTCTCTCGGCCTATTTTTTGCATTGAGTTGACAGAGTAATTTGAGTTAATGAGCTCCTTAACGAGCTCAGTCTCTGAACGAATTAAACTCGTAAGTCAAGGCCCCACTGTATTCAAAAGAGGAATGGGAAACCCTGCTGGCATGGTTCAGTGATTGATCATCGACCTATGAACCAAGAGTTCACGGTTCGATTCCTGGTCAGGGCAGATGCCCAGATTGCAGGCTCTATCCCCAGTGGGGGACATGCAGGAGGCAGCTGATCAATGATTCTCTCTCATCATTGATGTTTCTATCTCTCCCTCTTCCTTCTTCTCTGAAATCAATAAAAATATATATTTAAAAAAGAGAAATGGGAAAATGGTGGGGTGCTTAGGAGAAAAATTGATAGTACTGGTGAACAAAGGACTATGGGACAATTGAAATAAAGAGGGACTTTGAAGATGGCACTAAGATAGTCAGCCTAGTTGACTTGAATAAATGGCAACATGAAACAAGAAAGGGAGCACACATGAAGGAATAATATAAAGGGACAAAGTAATTTCTTTTGAACTAGGTTTGTCTGAGTAACAGCAGGATAATAAGTCAGCAGTTTCAAAAACAATTATGACATTTTGTAACAAAGTCAGAACTGCAGTAAAGATTTGGGAATAACTAACTGAGGGATGCAGTTAAAGCCATGAAAAGAAATGGGATATTTCACTTAGTGTTTAAAAACCTCTTGTTACTCACCACTATCCACAGGATAAATTATAAAATGATTAGCTACCCATTTATCCAGCCTAAGCTGCTGCACAGTCCAATATGCTCTCTATATTCCAAGCACATGAAATGACTAACGAGTCTCCCAAGACACCATGCATTTTCACAACCTCGCCTGAACCCTTCCTTTTCCCATTCTTGAAATGTCCCCTTCCCCAATACTCAGTTTTAGCCTTCCTTTATGAAACATCAAAAGTCACCTCTTTTTGTGTTTCCAGAATACAGCCTTTATCACATCATATTATTAATTTTCTTACTTTTCTGTTCTAACACACTACACTAGGGCATAGATTAAGACTTTTAATTGTTTATACCCAGTGGTGTCCTGAATACATAATATAAACTCAATGTTTAAAGTAATTATTAGGGGGAAAAAAGGAGGAAAGGAAGAAAATGGAGAGACTAAGAAAAAAAGTGGGAATGATCCACCTTTAAGAGACAGAACAAAGAAGAAGACATGAAATAAACCAATGAAACAAGATGGTTATTTGTATTTTAAAAGGGTGATGTCTCCTAATATTGAGTTTAGAGTTGTCATCAGTCATCACATTCATGTTGGTTAAACATGTCTCAAGTTTTATTTTTTAATATAATAAAATTCATCTTTTGTGACATCTGAAAAAAAATTTAGATAAAAATCAGAGAACTTTACCAAATCTACTAGAAATTGGTACCATCCCTTAAAACACACTCTGCTTACCGGGCCATGGTGGTTCAGTGGTTGAATGTTCACCTATGAACCAGGAGGTCACAGTCCAATTCCAGGTCAGGACATATGCCTGGGTTGCAGGCTTGATCCCCAATAGGGGGCGTGCAGGAGGCAGCCAATCAATGATTTTCTTTCATCATTGATGTTTTTATCTCTCTCTCTCTTTCTCCCTTCCTCTTTGAAACCAATAAAAATATATTTACACACACACACTGCTCTACTTGACTGACTGAGCTAATGACTAATAATTTAACTCCATTCTTTTTTTCATGCTTCCCATACTAAAGAGCCAGGCATGACCATTATCTCACATAACTCTTCAAGACTCCTTAATTTGTCTCACTATATTCCTTAGTACACACATAATTAGATTTTCATGCCAACCTAAAATTGTCCTCAAATATTATCAATATGTCTTTAGTTAAAAAATATTCTTCTAATTCCAACCTTCTTTATATCGAAAACTGTTCCCTAAGCACAGCTGCTTTTTGCTCTCTAGCAGTTTCATAAAACTGGACAGCTGAAATATTACCTGGCACACAGAACACTGCCTTTACCACAGCCATTACTTGCCACAATTGGCAGTGTAAGAAATAGGGCCACACTGTACACTTCAGCCAACACAAGCCCGATTTTTCTTGCTTGTATTGATTTGATAGTTTTCAATATTTTATCTGTAAAGAAATATATAATAACTTGGCTGTTACTCTAAACTCTTTCTTTTCTAAGGTCCCTAAGTGCCAAAAAAGATTTGAATTCACATTGTTTGTGCAGTTTATGTACCACAGTAGTCTTTTGTTTACTCCTTACTTAGAAAAATTTAATGTAACTTTTTTTAAATATAGAAGACTCTCTACTCTTCTTCATAAGATCAATTAAAAATAACAAATAGATCATGCCATTCACCTAGAAATGCATCCCCAAGAAAAACTTACCCTAAATGCTTGACAAAAAAAATGGTTGACAATACAAGGTTATTCTTATTATTTTATCAAATAGATTTGCCTTAAAATCAGTTGCAGCATAATACTATAATTCTAAACAGTATTTATTGAGCATTTAGTAAGTGTCAGGCAAAGAAATTACTGGGGATCAGAGGTGTTGAGTGACATGCCCAAAGCTGTATAATTAATAAAAGAGAAACAATACTTATAGCCAGGATCTAACCTCAAAGATCAGGATCTTAACTACTGCTTTATAATATATAATAATTGAACTTATATATTACCTTACAATTTACAATAAAATTTTAACATACTACCATCCTCAAAACACCACCAGCACCAGTGGAATGTGAGAGCAGACATTGCAAATTCATTTGTAATTAAGTCAGATTTGCTGATTTTAAGTACCATTTTTATGAATTGTCTCCATGACCTCCATGGATTTCATGAACTCCATAAACATGTTTTGAAAGAGACTATCATGGAAATTGAAAAAAAAATCTGAATTAAAATATAGTTCTTTAAAGATCCAAGATGGCAGCAGTGTAGGTGGAAGGTACACACATCTCCTCCCAGGACCAAACTGGAATTGCATCCAAAATACGGAACAATCAAACTGAATAACCAACTGAAGACTAGCTGACTAGAAGCCTTATAACCAAGGGTTTACAAAAGAAGCCACATCGGGACTGGTAGGAAAGATGGAGATGTGAAAAGGGCTGGCTCTGCTCCCATAGGCTGTGGCTGAGATTCTGGAAGGATTTCTCAGCTGCAAAGGCTCTTCCTGAGGAGCAAGGGGTCTTAACCCCACCCCGGAGCACCATAGTTGGGAAGAGGTGGCCACATAACATCTGGCTGTGAAATCAGCAGGGATTCTGTCCCCCAGGGAGAGTTGAAGTCTGCTACTGACACTGGCACCCTCTTAAAAGGTCAAGGCATAAAATATCATTGGCCGCCACTTACCCTGGGCTCTGGAAGAGGGAGGGCGGTGCAGACTAAGGTCTTATGAAAACAGACTGGGGTTTGTGGCTCTGGGGAGAGAGTTGAAGGGACAGCCACCATGAACCCTGTGCTGAGTAAATCACCCCCATCTAAGATGCCACCTTTACTGGGTGAAGTATTCACCTTCTTATGGGATCAATCTGGGGGAATTCAATAATCCCATGCTGTGGACACCCACTCATCCCACCCTATGAAGCTCCCAGTGCTAAAGACTCAGTTGCTTGGGCCAGGGTGTAGAGGTATGGGCAGACTCAGGGAGTGTCAGTGACTGAGTTCTGTGGCTTTGAGGCAAGGGACATTCCCCCATTTTCTGATGAACTTGACTAGCACTTCCCCTCACAAGAGATCTAATAGCCATACCTTCCTGACTCCCAGTGGCCCTGCCCTTCTAACATTTTGGGAGCCCTGCTCTGTTAACCTCGGGCACCAGAAGAACCTGGGATAGACTGTGTTGTGCAGCTCTAATATGGAGGTCTATTTTTCCCTCACACACATGAACAGTGCAGAACCATCCCATCACATGGCAATATTTTTTGGGGGGGGCCTGATAAACTCTGCTGGCCTCACCCTGACAACTCCTTAAGACGCTGCCCACCACAAAGGTCTGTGGGCACCCAGAGGGGGACAGCTAGAATTGGTACACCCAGGGACAATTGCTAAGTGGCCTTAGACCAAGCATTGACACCAAGTGTGAACCTTTATCAATCTGGTGGACACCACTTGTCTCTACCTAGTGATGCACTGAGAACCTCCCTCATGCAAATCAAATACCACCAGAGACTCTTTAAGAGACTGAGCCTGAGAGGCAGTCCACAGGTGGAAGCAGGTGGAGGCAGATCTCAGGGTGCCTTGGGCCTTTAGGTGATCTGCCGACAAACTTGGTGCTGATGGATGCTGGCCTTAGTGTATAGCTTGGTCAGTTCCATGCACCCCAAGACTCAGCAGAGGCAGCCACAGGTTATGGGATGCTTTGTAGCTACTACAGGTTGCACAGGGCTAATCACAGGCAGTGCCTAACATTGACCTGCAGAAGAGTCCCTCGCAAGAGAGGTTCCAGAACCAACACACTCAGTGGCCAATTTCAGACAACATTAGAGCAGGATCCAATTAGCTTCAAGTAGTGTATACAAAGGGAGATTATAGCAGGCACCAGACCCTGCTGAGGTGAGTTCTGCTTCATGTACTTAGCACCTATAGAGAAGCTCCTACACTGTAGTCAGGGCCAATCCTTACAGTCAGCCAGTCTGAGGGTAAAACCCACACATAAATGGGGCATTAGCATTCAAGACTCAATTACAACAGAGGGCTCACACAAGAAACATGCCTGTAGTAACTGATCAGGGATCAAGAAGACTGCATCACCAGGTCCCACAGTACACCGACTACATAAGGCCACCCTACCAAGACTGGGAGACATAGCAGATCTACCTAATACATAGAAATAAACACAAAAAAGTAGCCAAAATGAAGAGACAAAAAAAGGAAAAAACAAAACAAAACATGCTCCAAATGAATAAACTGAAAAAGAGCTAAATTAAATAGAGGCAAAGAATATACCAGATAAAGAGTTAAAAAATAGTCATAAGGATGGTCAATGAACTTAGTGAGAACTTCAAAGAATGTATTAGGAATTTCGACAGTATTGAAAAAGACATAGAAACTATAAAAAGAACCAGTCAGACCCTGGCTAGGTTTCTCAGTTGGTTGGAGCATCATTCTGTACACCAAAGTAGTTGCAGGTTCAATTTCCAGTCAGAGCACATACCTAGTTTGCAGGTACAATCCCCGGTTGGGGTGCATATGGGATGTAATAAAGTAATGTTTCTCTCTCACAGCAATGTTTCTCTCTCTCATCCTCTCTCTCTCTCTCTCTCTCTCTCTCTCTCTCTCTCTTTCTCTATCTAAAATTAATAAACAGATACTTTGTTGAGGATTTTAAAAAAAGAAGAACCAGTCATGAATGAAGAATACCATATGTGAAATGAAGAATACACTAGAAGGAATAAACGCTAGGTTGAATGAAGCAGAGGGTCAAATAAGCAATTTGGAAGGCAATGTAGCAGAAAATATACAATCAGAGCAGCTAAAAGAAAAAAGAATTTTAGAAAGTGAGGATTGTTCAAGGGACCTTTGGGACACCATGAAGGGTAACAACATCCACATCTAGAATATCAGAAGGAGGAGAGAGAGAGCAAGGGATCACGAACATGTATGAGTAAATAATAGCTGATGTGTGGGCCTTTTGGAGTTCATCTCACTTGGTGACTCTGCACAAGACCAGGAAGTGCAGAGTCACCAGCAAGATGAACCCAAAAAGGCCCACACATCGATTAAAATGCAAAAGGTTGAAGACAACAAGAGAATCTTAAAAATATCAAGAGAAAGTAACCTACAAGAAAACTTTCATAAGACTGTCAGCTGCTTTTTCAACAGAAACAATTCAAGCCAGAAAAGATTGGCATGAAATACTTAAAGTGATAAAAAGCAAGGACCTACAACCAAGGCTACTTTACCAAAGGAAGTCTTTAATTTAAAATTGAAAGAGACATGAACTTCCCAAATAAGAAATAGCTAAAAGATTTTGTTACCACCAAACCATCATTATAAGATGTGTTAAAGGGTCTTTTTTAAGAAGAAAAAAAAACAGAGAAAAATAGTTATAAAGAATAAGATGGCAATAAATACGTATCTATCAAAAATTACTTGAAAGGTAAATGATTTAAATGATCCAATCAAAAGGCATAGGCTAGCTGAATGGATAAGAAAACAAGACCCATATACATGCTGTCTACAAGAGACCCATATCAGAATGAAAGACACACAGAGACTTAAAATTAAAAAATGGAAAAGGAGCCTGGCTGGCATTCTCAGTGGTTAGCATAGACCTATGAGCCAGGAAGTCACGGTTCAATTCCCGGTCAGGGCACATGCCCAGGTTGTGGATTTGACCCCCAGTGTGAGACATGCAAGAGTCAGCCCATCGATGATTCTCTCTCATCATTGCTATTTCTATCTCTCTCTCCCTTCCTCTCTGAAATCAATTAAAAATATTTTTTAAATGGAAAAGGACATATCATGGAAATGGAAATGAAAATGAAGCTGGAGCAGCAGTACTAATAATAGACAAAATAAATTTTAAAACAAAAGCTATAGTAAGAGATAAAGAAGGATATTATATAAAGTGATCAATCCAACAAGAGGATATAGTCCTTGTAAACATTTATGCACCCAACACAGGAGCACCTAAGTATACAAAGCAAACCTTGATGGACATAAACAGAGAAATTGACAGAAATGCAGTCAGTAGTAGGAAATTTCAACAACCCATTACATCAGTGAATAGATCTTTCAGACAGAAAATAAAAAAGGAAATAGTGGCCTTAAATTAAATACCAGATCACCTGAATTTAGTCAGTATCTTCAGAGCATTTCACCCAAAGTAGCAGAATATACATTCTTTTCAAGTACACATGAACATTTTCTAGGAGAGACCACATGGTAAGACACAGAAGAAGTCTCAATAAATTTAAGATGATGGGAAACCTATCAAGCATCTTCTCTAACCATAATGTTATGAAACTAGAAATCAAGCACAAGAAAAAAACTGAAGCCCCTCCCAGGGGACTCAGTTGGCTGGAGCATTGTCGGGACACCAAAAAGGTTATGGGTTTGATTCCTAGTAAGGGCACATACCTAAGTTGCAGGTTCGATAACCAGTCAGGGTGACTACAGTAGGCACCAGATCAATGTACCTCTCATCTCTCTCTCTCTCTCTCTCTCTCTCTCTCTCTTTCTCTCTTTCAACATGGACGCTAAATAATATGTTACTACGTTACTAAACAGTGAGTGGGTTAACAATGAGATCAAGGATGAAATCAAAAGATACTTTGAAACATGAAAATGAGAACAAACAACCCAAAATCAATGGGAAACAGTCTTAAGAAGAGATTTCATAGCTCTACAAGCCTATCTCAAGAAAAAGGAAAAATCTCAAACAATCTAACTTTACACTTAAAGGTTCTAAAAACAAAACAACAAAAAAAGCCCAAAGTGAGTAGGAGAAAGAAAATAATAAAGACCAGAGCAGAAATAAATAAAATAGAGTTTAAAAGACAAAACAAAAGATCAATGAAACCAAGAGCTTGTTCTTTGGAACAATAAACAAACCTTTATCCAGACTCATAAAAAAGGACAGTTCCCCAAATAAAGAAAATAAAGAATGAAAGAGGAAAAGTAACAACTGACATCAAAGAAATACTAAGGATTGTAAGAAAATATTCTGAAATTTTCCAACAAATTGAAAAATCTGGACAAAATCTTAGAAATATAGTCTTTCAAAATTTAATCAGGAAGAATCATAAAATCTGAGTAGATTTATTATAACTAAAGAATTTTAAGCAGTAAAAAAAAAAAATACTGCCAACAAACAAAACTCCTGGAAGGGATGGCTTCACAGGTGAATTTTACCAAATATCCAAAGAATAACAAATACCTATTTTTCTCAAACTAGTCAAAAAAATTCAGAGGAGGAAAAACTTCCAAACTCTTTATACAAGGTCAGCATTATCCTAATTTCAAAACCAAATAAAGACATGACAAAGAAAGAAAATTATAGGCCAAAATTCTCAAGGAACATAGATGGTAGAATTCTCAATAAAATATTGGCAAATCAGATCCAGCAATACATTAAAAAGCTCACACACCAGATCAGGTGGGTTTTATTCTGAAAATACAAGGTTGCACAATATCCACAAATCAATAAACATGATACATAACATTAGAAAATGTTAAAAACCATACGATATCAATAGATGTAGAAAAAGCATTTAATAAATTTCAGCACTCATTTATGATTAAAATTCTCAGCAAAGTGGGAATAAAGGCCACATATGACAAACCCACTGAAAATATCATACTCAATGAAGAAAAGCTAAAAGTATTTTCCTTAAAATTAGGAAAAGACAGGGATGTCCACTTTTGCCACTCTTATTTAACACTAGAGGCTCGGTGCATGACAATTCATGCACTGGAGGGGGGTCCCTCAGCCCGGCCTGCCCCCTCTCACAGTCCAGGAGCCCTCAGGGGCAGGAGGCGATCCGGCAATCAGGGGAAGGTGGCACCCAATCACACCTCTGCTGCTGCCACTGCCGGCAGCGCAAACCTCGGCCAGCCCTGGTTACCTGAGCCTCAGGCAGCCCTGGGCGGCTGGGAAGCTGCCATCCAAGGCTTGCCTGTGCATTGGGCTGGCCCTGGGCAGCTTGGGGGGCTGAGGGAACTGGGGGACTCCAGAGGCAGGTGTGCAGCCCTGGCGGGGCTGAGGGGACTGGGCACTGCCATCTTGTGGCTGTGGGCGCTGCCATCATTGCGGGCATGGCAGTCAATTAGCATACTCCCTCTTTATTGGCTGTGGGCACCATCATCTTTGAGGGTGGGGCAGTCAGTTAGCATATTTTCTCCTTATTGTCTGTGGGTGCTGCCATCTTGGAGGGCGGGGCAGTCAATTAGCATATCTCCTTATTGTTGGCTGTGGGTACCGCCATCTTTGGGGGCAGGGCAGTCAATTAGCATATTCCCTCCTTATTGGCTGTGGGTGCCATCATCTTTGGGACAGCATGAGGGTCAATTAGCATATTCCCTCTTTATTAGATTCCCTCTTTACTGGAAATCCTAGCCACAGCAATCACACAAGAAGAAGAAATAAAAGGCATCCAAATTGGAAAGGAAAAAGTAAAACTGTCATTATTTGTAGATGACATTATACTGTATATAGAGAACCCTAAAGATTCCACCAAAAAGCTACTAAAACTGATCAATGAATTCAGTAAAGTAGCAAGGTAAAAAATAAATATTCAAAAATCAGTTGCATTTTTATACACTAATAATAAACTATTAGAAAGGGAGCCAAAGAAAAAAGTCCCATTCACAATTACTTCAAAAAGAATAAAATACTTAGGAAAAAATTCAACCAAGGATATAAAAGATCTGTCCTTGGAAACTTATAAGACACTGAAGATAGAAACTGAAGAAGGTACATATGAGTGAAAGCATATTCTGTGTTCATGGTTAGGGAGAATAAACATCATTAAAATGTCTATTAAAGCTACCTATAGATTCAACACAGTTCCTATCAAGATACATATTTCACAGAAATACAACAAATATTTCAAAAATTTATATGGAACCACAAAAGACCCCAAATAGTAACAGCAATCTTGAGAAAGGAAAACATAGTTGGGGGCATCATACTACCTAATATGAAATTATACTACAAGCCATAGTAATCAAACAGTATGGTACTGGCAACAAAACAGACTTACAGATCAATGGTACAGAAGAGATACTCCACAAATAAACATATCTTTATAGTCAATCCATAGTTAACAAAGGAGATAAAAATATAAAATGGGGTAAAGATATTTTATTTAATATAAGGTCTTGGGAAAACTGGACAGATATGTGCCAAAAAAATGAAATTAGATCACTTCCTTACACCATACACAAGAATTAATTCAAAATGGATTAAAGACTTAAATGTTAGACTCAAAATCATAAAAATCTTAGAAGGAAACATAGACAGGAAAATCTTGGACATTCTCATTTCTAATATTTTTTTTCTGACATATTTCCTTGGGCAAGGGAAACAAAAGAAAAAAAATAAATGGGACTACATCAAACTAAAAACATTTGCACAGTAAAGGAAACCATCAACAAAATGTAAAGACAACCCACTGAATGAGAGAACATATTCATCAATGATACATCTGATAAAGGATTAATATCCAAAATTTATAAGGAACTCAACACACACACACACACACACACACACACACAAAATCAACAAACATTCCAATTAAAAAAATGGGTAGCCCAACTAGAGTGGCTTAGTTGGTTGAGCATTCTCCTGTGCAAGATAAGGTCACCGGTTCAATTCTAGGTTAGGGCACATGCCCAAGTTGTGGCTTTTGTCCGATCAGGGTGCATTACGGAGACAACTGATTAATCTCTTCCTTCCTTCCTTCCTTCCTTCCTTTCTTCCTTCCTTCCTTCCTTCCTTCCTTCCTTCCTTCCTTCCTCTCTAAAAAAATCAATAAAACTGTATGAAAATAAGAGGATTTTAGAAAAGAAAGGTGGCTGGTTAGATTCCTGGTCAGAGCACATACATGGTTTGTGGGTTCGCTCCCCGGTTGCAGCACATACTTAAGCAACCAATCAATATTTATCTCTCACATTGATGTTTATCTCTCTTTTTCTTTCCCTTCTTCTCTCTAAGCATTTCTTTGGGTGAGGATTAAAAGAAAATGGGCAGAAGACCTAAATAGATACTTCTCCATAGCAGCAATGCTCAACATCAGTAATCATCAGAGAAATTTAATTTAAAACCACAATCTGATATCACCTTATAGGTGTCAGAATGGTTACCATCAATAAATCAGCAAATAACAAGTCTTGGTGAGGATGTGGAGAAAAGGAAACCCTCATGCACTGTTGGTGGGAATGCAGATTGGTAAAGCCACCGTGGAAAGCAGCATGGAGTTAAAATTTTTAATGGAAGTGCCTAATGATCTAGCAATTCCATTTCTGGGAATATGTCTGAAGAAACCAGAAACACTGAAGAATATATGCACCCCTGTGTTCATTGCAGTTATTTACAATGGCCAATATTTGAAAGCAGCTCGAGTGCCTATTAGTAGATGAGTGGATAACAACAACAACAAGGTAGATTTACACAATGGAATACTACTCATCCACAAAAAAGAAGGAAATCTTATGTTTTGCAACAGCATGGATGGACCTAGAGAGTATTATGCTGTGAAATAAGCCAGTCAGAGAAATACAAATACCATACGATTTTATTTATTATGTGGAATCTAATGAACAAAACAAACTAACAAACAAAATGGAAACACACTCATAGACATAGAGAAAAGACTGAAAGCTGTCAGAAGGGAGGGGAGTTGTGGGGCTGGGTGAAAAAGGTGAAGGGATAAGGAAAAAACCTAATAGACACAAATAACAGTATGGTGATTACAAGAGGGAAACAGGGTGTTGGAGGCAGAAGAGGGTAAAGGAGGGATAAATGGTGATGGAGGGAGGTAATTTTGGGTGGTAAACCCACAACACAATATACTAATGATGTATTATAGAATTTTACACTTGAAACCTATATAATATTATTAACCAATGTCATTAAAAAAAACAATAAAAATAAAGTATTTATTTGAAGATACAACTAAATAAATAAATTATTTCTGAGGCACTCACAACAAGAATAAATTATTCATGTATCACTGTACTTCTGATTTGGTAAAGCATCTATATTATAGCAGGATTCATTTCTAAGAGCTCTCAGAGCCGTTACAAAGGTCCAAGTTGAGGTGATAAATTGTCCATATACAAAGAGAAGACATTTCCTCAGATCAAATATTTCAGTTATCTCTAGACAAGAGCCATGTCTTTCCCAAATCTTCCATCCAACAGCTTGCCTCTCTTCCTCTTTCTTCAAGGTCTATTTCCTAAGGACCCTAGAGGGGAAAGAAAACCTTCTTATTTGTTTCATGCATATGGAACACTTTCTCTAAGTCAGGCAAGGAAATAAAATGTTAATGTTTATTCTCAAGGGCGTCATATTTTAGATGGGGAAAATAGTCCCAAAGTTTCACTATGCACTTTCTTGCATTTCTGTACATAATCCATGTTCAATAAGAGTTGGTTGATGAACAGTGGAAACAGATATCTCTCCTGGGTCCACCAAGCTCTTTCTTGGTGTTGAAAATGGCTGGATGAAAATTGTATTTTGTTTTTCATCAAGAAGTCAGATTCTGGCCTAGGGTTTTTAATAATGAAAATTAATTTAAAAAGCAAAGGCTAACACAAAAGCAATATATATTGCACAATTCATCAGGAGGAGAAATCATCAGGAGACATGGCTGAGATCCATGGTTTAGACCAGTGGTCGGCAAACTGCGGCTCGAGAGCCACATGCGGCTCTTTGGCCCCTTGAGT
Source organism: Myotis brandtii (assembly GCF_000412655.1). Lineage (NCBI taxonomy): Eukaryota > Metazoa > Chordata > Mammalia > Chiroptera > Vespertilionidae > Myotis > Myotis brandtii. The sequence continues at coordinate 1,187,752 of NW_005368305.1, read as the reverse complement.
GTGGCCACGAAGTTTCAATCGCACTGTACATGCGCGCCCGCAAGTGGTATTTTATGGAAGAGCCACACTCAAGGGGCCGCAGTTTGCCGACCACTGGTTTAGATTAAGATTCTTCAAGGGAACCACAAGATGGACTGAATCCTGGGTTTCAGCTGCAAACCTTTTTTGCTGATGACAAATAACCATCCCAGGTCCTATTTGAAGCACATTCTTCTCTTCAAACCATAATAGGAGATGTGAGCGATCTCCAAGGGCTCTGTATCTGCAGCCACCAACCGCAACTTTGAAGTTGCCTCTGTTAGAGTTTTACTGGCTTTCTTGAGAAGCTGCCCATAGTTATAAGATAGTTGAGCCACTCTACCCATTTCACAGTCAACTAAATGCCTATGAGGGGATTGGTTTTCAGAGTCAGCAGGCCTCTGTCTTTGCTGTAGTTCTGCAGTCGCATTGTCTGCTCAAGGAACACAGATGAGTTCAAATGAAAAATCCAACCTTAGCCCAGGAAGATGGAGCAGAAATAGAAATAGAAATTTTAAATAATTGTTTTCTCCTTATTTTTCCATCAAAGATATCTAACTACTAAACAGAACTTCTGATAGGCTTGAGGGATAGCGTTACAGAATTATCAGCTGAGTGGGTATAATTCTATTATAGAGGAGATATTTGACAGATTGTTAGCTCATGTCACCTTATCATGAGAAGCTATTCCATTTCTGTTAGGCTTTTTAAATATTTGAAATGTCTTAGTGATTCCCTATGCTAAGCATCCCAGGAATGCCAAGCTGTCTTCACTAATAGAATTAGAACAATATCTAATTAAATTGTTGTTTAAGCTTTTTGCATATAAAAATAAGTGACTTATTCTCTTGTGTGGAGATTCAAAGAAACAACTAAGACAAGAACATATAATCCATATGTCAGCTAAGGTCATCCTCTGCTATAATCCCTATCCCATGTCCAGAGGAAATCACCTTAGAGAGAATTTTGCCCAAACTTGGAAGCTTGCTTTTTGTCACCTCTAATTCTGATTTCCTCTTCTGCTACATTCTCACTGTTACTTGTGTTTGACTCAACATACTTATTCTCTTCTCTCTGCTCAACACCATCTTAGGCCTAAGAAGATTTTCTTTAATTTATCAAAACACCACTCAATCAAGAAATGTGTGTATATAAGAGACACTACTGAAGGTGTGTGTGATGGAGCAAGATGCTGATGATGAGAAATCCTGATGAGCTACACCAAAAAACTGAGTATGGGCAGTTCTTTAATCATTCCTCTCCTAGAAATTACTCACTCTTGATATTCTCTACTGTTCCCCATTTGCTATTGTGTGACCCTCTCTTTTTCTCTCCTGGGCTCACTCCCACCTTCAAGTAACCATTTATTTCTGATGCTGAGCAGTCTAGCCATCAGTCTACTTCAAAACCATACCCTGGAGGGCTCTTGCTTTCCAACATAAAGAGGTCTCTCAAGGTGTCTTGTTAAAAAAATGTCATCTACTTTAGAAGAGAAATCATGCTACTCCCATAGTAGCAGAGCAGTGACCTTCAGTTGTGTGTTTTTTTAAATAACTTTTTTTCAGTCTGTCCTGAAAAGGTTTTTCATAACATCTTTTACCAAATGTTTAGTATAGCTGTCATCCAACAAAAATATATGTATTAGCAAAAAGTTTTAATATTACTTCTTGACAACAATACTATTGCAATATTTGTCTCGGGAAGTATAATGTAAACAACTACTAAAATAAATGTGACCTGCCTATTAACTTAACATCTTTGAATTTCTACTTTTCTAACCTTAAAACAAATGGTACATTTGTCATGCTCTTAATCAAACACAGATATCCATAATATTCAGGTTAAATACAAGATTAATCCATAGGTTAACTATTTTATTGCCATTACTTAGTTAAACCATATTACTAATGCCTACAAAAGCAATAGATATATTGAGCTTAATTCCACTAGTTGATGATATAGCTAAATATTATGGATGTGTGTGTGCATGTGTGTATGCACATGCATGCATTTATGTGTGTATGTGTACATGTGCATGGACATGGAGCTCATTTGGTTCTACATTATAATTTAGACTGTTAGCCAAAAGTAGAATATTTACATTTTTAAACTTTTAGTAAAATAGAATAAAAAGAATATTTTGTAAAGTTTTGCTTATTACACATATTTGATTTTGCCCAAGACAAGATTCTTCTGTAGTAAAGATGACATTAAAAGATAATTGGACATCTACATGATGGAATACTATGCTGCTGTAAAAAAAGAAAGAATTCTTACCATTCACAACAGCATGGATGGAACTGGAGAGCATTATGCTAAATGAAATAAGCCAGTCAGAGAAAGATAAATATCATATGATCTCACTCATCTGTGGACTATAATAAACAACATAAACTGATGAACAAAAATAGATCCAGAGACTTAGAAGCATGGAACAGACCGTCAAACCTCAGAGGGAAGGCAGGGGAGGGTGGAAAGAGGGTAAGAGATCAACCAAAGGACTTGCATGCCTGCATATAAGCATAATCAATGGACACAGACAGTAGGGGGGTGAGGGCATGTGCTGGGAAGTGGGAGTGACTGGGGAGAGGACAATGGGGGAAAAAGGAGTCATATGTAATATTTTAAAAACAACATAAACTGATGAACAAAAATAGAACCAGAGTCATAGAAGCATCAAACAGACTGTCCAACCTATGAGGGAAGAGGGGGGGTGAAGGGGTAAGAGCTCAACCAAAGGACTTGTATGCATGCATATGAGCATAACCAATGGACACAGACAGTGGTGGGGTGGTAGTGAGGGCATGTGCTGGGGATGGGGGTGGCTGGGGAGAGGTCAATGGGGGAAAAAGGAGACTTACGTAATATTTTAAACAATAAAGAATTTAAATTAAAAAAATAAATTATAAAAACTAAAAAAAAAAAGATAATTGGACAATTAAACATAGCACCCATATCTAACCTAAATAGAAAAGCATTTTAAAAGTACCTGTTTAGGAGAACTCACATCTGATGAATACAATCAACATTAGTACAGAACAGCACTGCTATGGAACAATTATTTGCTCAAACAATGGAAATTGTAATGTTCTTGAACAGCCTGTATTTCAATAAATATTTATGAAGTCCTCCAAATTTGCATCTTAATGAACCAAATTTTGCATTCATAATGGCCTCTCGCAAAGGCCTTGGCCTACAATAAAATACTATCTTAGAATTTAAAGGCATTAACTTACAATAACTATAGTTTATAAGTTGCAGACATAATAGTATACAAACTAGGCCAGTATAATCCAGAGACTTATATCAAGATAGTTATTTGGATATTCAGGGTTTTAAAGTACAGAATCTATGGAGGGCGGGGGGGAACAACTGGAGAGCATATTCCATTCAAAACCATTGGTAAAAGTACACATTGTCTAGTAACCAAATAAACACAGCAATAATTGCAATAAAAATTAGCATAAATTTTAAGAGGAATCTGATAATAACATAACATATTAACATTGAATTAAAATACCTTGCAAAATATTTTTTCATAACATCCTTTACCAAATGTTTAGTAGAGCTGACTACTATACAAAATTGCGTTATTACAAAGGAAATACTATAGATTCTATATTCTGAATATATCCAGATTCCATCCATTTCTCACACTTTACTGATACTACTTTGTTCTAAACCATAATAATCTTTTACCTGAATATAACATTTCACTAGATATCCTATTCCTATTCTTGTGCATCACAGAGTTGAAGAAACAGAAAAGTCTACAAAAAGTTATCCATATATATAAAAGCTTAAGTGACCGAATGACAGAACAACCGTTTGATGGGTCACTATGATGCACACTAACCACCAGGGGGCAGACGCTCAATGCAGGAGCTGCTGTGCTCCCATAGCACGAGTGCTGCTCAGCCAGAAGCCAGGCTCATGGCTGGCAAGTGCAGCTGCTGTGGTGCGCGCCTCTCCCGCCTCCACGTCAGTGCTACTAAGCACGACAGCAGGTGCAGTGGGGCCGGGGTGAGCAGGAGCAGCACCCAGCCCTGGCTCAGGCTCCTCCCCAGCCACCTGCTGTTTCGTGCACTGCTACATCCCTCAGGGGATGTCAGACTGCCAGTTTCAGACTGCCGGATTGCGAGAGGGCGCAGGCCTGGCTAAGGGCCAACACCAGTGCACAAATCCATGCACTGGGCCTCTAGTATTACCAATAAAGCATCCAAATGAGTTTTTAAAGACAGAAAAATCAGACCAACTCACACCTTTGATCAAAACCTATAAATGATCTCCCTTCTCACTGATAAGAGCCAAACATGGCCCTATATAACCTACCTGACCACAGCCCTTACCTTGCTCTTCTTTGTGTCCACAGTAGTCTCCTTCTAGATCCTGACACATGCTGGGCATGCTCCATCTTGAGCTTCTGATGTATTTTTTCTTGTGTGTGGAATGCTCTTTCTCCAGGTTCCCACTTGACTAATTTTCTCACCTCTTTAAAATACAATATGTGATCATCCTCACTTTCTCAATGAGATTCACCCCCACTATTTAATATAGCAACTAACCCAGCCTCAAATCTTTTCCTCCCACTATGCTCTTGATTTTATTTATCCCATTCTGGTTTTTCCATAGCACTCATCACCTTTCATAAAATTATGTCTTATGTTAATTTCTTGTTCTCTCTTGAACGTTAGCTTCCTCAGGGCAAGAGCCTTTGCCTTTTTAGTTCACTAATGTATCCCATCTCTAGCGTAGGGTGGGCACTCCATAAATATTTGTTGAATGTCAAATGAAGGCAAATTTGATGTGAATGAAAGAGAAGGAAGCTTCCAATCACCAACATAGGTAGTAAAACAGCCTCTTAAAAAAGACTTGGTTTATGCCACTAAGTATTCAAACCTAGGAAACCAATATTGTTTGATAACCCCTCCATAAGCACCAACAGGTGTCCTGAAACTTGGAATAATTACTTTTAATGTGCAATTCCTGATGGAATTAAAGTTTTATAATTTATCATGGAAAGCCTGGCCTAGAATTCCTTGGATACTATTTTTTTAAATCTTTATTGTTGAAAATATTACATATGTCCTTTTTTCCCCCTTGGACCTCTTCTAGTCTGCCCCCAGCCGCCACCCCAGGCTTTCACCACCCTGTTGTCAGTGTCCATGGGTTATGTATATATGCATACAAGTTCTTTGGTTGATCTCTTCCCAACCACTCACCCTCCCCTGCCTTCCCTCTGAGGTTCAACAGTCTGTTCTGTGCTTCTATGTCTCTGGATCTATTTTGTTCATCCGTTTATTTTTGTTCATTAGATTCCATATATGAGATCATGTGATACTTATCCTTCTCTGCCTGGCTTATTTCGCTTAGCATGATACTCTCCAGGTCCATCCATGCTGTTCCAAATGGAAAGAGATCACTATAACTTAAAGAATTTATCTGAATTCTTTACCATGTTCAATAATTTCATTACAACCTAATTGCCTAAACCAAAAAACTGGGATTTCTGTTAGTGATTCTTTTTCTCACCTGCTTTCACCTCCTGTTACATCTTTATAACTCCTAAGTATTGTCAACTCTATTACATAATTATGACTCAAATAATTCTCTTCCATTTTCCAAGCCACTGTGATGGTTTTTCATTTCAGTGTTGCCTACCAGGATTATTGTAACAATTTCCTATTTGAGTTCCTGTGCCTGTTCATCTGACAAAATCCTATTAAATTTTAAAGTCTCAGTAAAGCATGATTTTTTTTGTCTTCTCCAGTGTTCTTTTAGGATCCAAGTAATACTTATCAAACTGCATACTTAACTATTTGGGAGTCATTGAGTCTTACTTCAGTCCGTGGAATCACCAAACCTGCATGAAGTGTCACCACAGTAGTGACTCAGGTGGAGCAAGGGGCCATGAGTGACATATACACGAGACCACAAAAATCGGGGAATGTGAACAAGATGTGTCTGATACATAGTTTAGCCATGGAAAAGAGTCTTTTAAGTTACTCATACATAAGACAACATCCCAAGATTTCCCTAAAACTTCTTTTCCTTCCAGGCATTCTTACCTAAATTTATCTTTTACTATTTTTTATAATAATATAATATTTTATGTTTTCCAGAGAATAAAGCCAAGGTATTTGCCTACCTGGAAAGCACAGCCCACCAACGATACCTAGTAAGCAGCTTAGAAGCCTGTACAAGACCCAGAGCAGAGATAAACCAGGCAATATCATGAGTTTTATCAATTATAAATAATATTCTCAGAGAACCAAGGTGGAGGCATAGGCCAACACCGTTACTCACAGCCACATCAAAATTACAAATAAAATACAGATCAACCATCACTCAGAATGGCCTGAAATTTGGCTGAATGGAAGTTCTACAGCTAAAGAAGTAAAGAAGAAAGCACGTTGAGACTGGTAGGAGGGGGTGAGGCACAGAACAGGCTGCTCCGACACCCACATGTGGCATTTTGTCTTAATCAGGAAGGATATCTCTACTGTGGAGGCTTCCTGTGTGAAAAAGAGGTCCCAGATACACACCAGACACCAATCCCACGGTCCCAAAGCTGGGAAGAGAAGTCTCCGTAACTTCAGGCTGTAAAAACCAGCAGGGATTGTGATTCAGTGACACCAAGGATACTGGAGACCCAGGCAATTCTTCTTAAAGTGCTGGTGCAGCCTGACTGGTGTGATTCAGTGTTTGAGCATCATCCCATGCACTAAAATTCACTGGTTCGATTCAAGGTCAGGGCACATGCCTGGGTTCCAGGCTCAATTCCCAGTAGAGGGTATGCAGGAGGCAGCTGATAGATGTTATTCTCTCATTAATGTTTCTATCCCTCTCTCCCTCTACCTTCTTCTCTCTCTAAAATCAATAAAAACAATTTTTTTAAAAAGGGCCAGTGCATGAACTTACTTAGACTCACTCACTCTGGCTCCAGCACTAGTCAGCAACTTTGGTGGATCCAGGGACACACAGGGAAGAACCCATATCTGAGTTTCCATCAGCCTGGCTCACACTGTTCACTCCACCCTGACACCCTGCCCCATCCAATTATCAGCCCCACCCAAGCTGTTTGAGGTAATTTTTTTGAGTAGCCCATTTTTGCTCAGGTTTCATACGTTCCTAAATCTCTCAAAAAAGCAGCAGCTGGCATCAGCATGCCCCATACCCTTCAATAGAAAGCTCAAGACCCAGCACTATCACCAGTCTGTCTTGCTTCACAGTTGGGCCTTCCCTGGGCACTTCAAAGCCCAATACAAGTAGCAACCATCTTCAGATCACTCTGTAGGTCCTGCTGGGTGGCACCAAGCAATGGCTGACTTTGCACCTTCTGGAGGTCCCAGAGCCAGTGCACCCAGTGGACAACTTCAGACCATACCAAATTGCAACTCTACACATCCACAAGAGACACACTTGAGGGGCAGACTCGAGGGCACCAAAGCCACACTGAAGCAAGACTGCTCCATAACGGAGTCCCCTACACAGAAGCTTTTCCACTTTAGACATAGCTGGTCCTCACAGCCAATTGGCCTGGAGGTCAATTTCACCCAGTGAAGCCAATAGCAATCAAGGCTCAACTACAACAAGACTGTGCACGCAGCCCACACAGGAGGACACCTAGAGTGCCCACTCAGGTGACTGGGTAGGCTGAGCCACTGGGCCCTATAGGACACCTACTACAAAAGGCCACTCTACCAATCCCAGGAGACATAGCAGCTCTACCTAATACATAGAAACAAATACAAGGAAGCAGCCAAAATACAGAGAAAAAGAAACATGTCACAAATGGAAAAAAAAAAAAGAAATCTCCAGAAAAAGAACTAAATGAAATGGATACAGAGTTCAAAGCAATGGTTATAAAGTTTCTCAAGGATCTTAATGAGAGCTTCAAGGGACTTAGTGAGACTTTCAAGAATCTTAGTGAGAATTTCAAGAACCTTAGTGAGAACATCAAAGGAATGAAAAAGGACTAGTCAGAAATTAAGTATACACTAACTGAAATAAAGAATAATTTAAAAATATTCAACAGTAAGAGTAAAGGATTCCAAGAATCAAATCAATGATTTGGAATATGAAAAAGCAAAAAATAAGCAATCAGAAGAGCAAAAAAAAAAAATGAATCCAAAAATAAGAAGATACTGTAAGGAGCCTCTGGGACAACTTCAATTGTACCAACATTCACATTGTGGAGGTGCCAGAAGGAGAAGATAGAGGGCAAGATATTGAAAACCTATTTGAAGAGTTAATGACAGAAAATGTCCCCTACCTGGTGAAAGAAATAGACTTACAAGTCCAGGAAGTGCAGAGAGTTCCAAACAAGAGGAACCCAAAGAGGCCCACACCAAGACTCATCATAATTAAAATGCCAAAGGTTAATGACAAAGATATCATCTTAAAAACAGCAAGAGAAAAGCAGCTAGTTACCCATATGATTTTCAGCTGATTTCTCAACAGAAACTTTGTAGGCCAGAAGGGAGTGGCAAGAAATATTTAAAGTTATGAATAGCAAGGACCTACAACCAAGATTACTCTACCTAGCAAAGCTATCATTTAGAATTGAAGGTCAGATAAAGAGATTCAAAGACAAGAAAAAGCTAAAGGAGTTCATCACCACAAAACCAGTAATACATGATATGTTGAAGGGTATTCTTTAAGAAGAGGAAGAAGAAGAAAATAAAGATAAAAATATGAACAATAAAATGGCAATAAATACATTTCTATCAACAATTGAATCTAAAAATCAAAATAAAGGAACAAAGAATCTAATGAACAAAATAAACTGCTGCATAAAATAGACCCAGTGGCATGGAAACATGGAACAGACTGATGAATCTTAGAGGGAACAGGGGAGGGGGGAGGGAAGAGAATAACCAAAGATCTTATATGCATATATGCATTACCTATGGACACAGATAATAGAATGGTGAAGGCCTATGGCAGGGTGGGAACTGGGTGGAGGGGGACAATTCAGAGAAAAAGGGGAACATCTGTAATACTTTCAACAATAATTTTTTTTAAATTTGTTATTGATTTAGTTATTACATATGTGTCCTTATCCCTACATTACCCCTCCATCGCGCCCCCCCCCCACTCATGCCCTCACCCCCCTGCTGTCTGTGTACATTGGTTAGGCCTACATGCTTGCATATAAGTCCTTTGGTAATAATAAAAAATAATAAGTAATTAAATATAAAAAAAAATAAGAATATTCTTTCAGGATATAGAACCATTTGATGCAACTTCCCCAGAATTATCTCATATTATTTTTCTGCTGCACTCCTCACAAATATCATCTAGATTCACACAGTACAAAAGCTTATTAAATTATTACATACAATGAAACATATAAAAATATTAGTCAGAACAATTTTTAATCTTCTTTTCTACGTATTTTACATTTTAAAAATACTTTACATATATTCTACTTCTACTAGGAAAAAAATTAGCTACAATATTTAATTATAGAAAGATAGTGGCTTTGTGTGTTGTAAAGAGTTCTAAGGTTCAAAATTATGTCTCTTTAGTTCATTGCTATTGGTTTCTAGTTCCAGAAGCACCTGAAGTTATAAGTAGCAGTAATTTAGAACATAGCCCAGAAAAATTCTAGCAACAAAAAATGACTAGTCCCTAGAATCCTCATTCAACCTTTTTTTTAAGTAAGTGGCTGCTCTTTATGTAACCCTGACTGTTCTCAGCCCTGGACCAAACTATTCTAGAAATTGAACTAAAAAGAATATGTTTAAAGAAAATTTGGTTTTAAAATAATGTGTTAGTATATCTCTAATCTCATCTCCCTAATTAAGAATAAAGATAAACTTAATATATTGTCCCAATTAAATTTTTTGAAATATTGTCCCAATTTTATGCTGCTAATTTTATGCTAATAGAAAACTCAGGAATAATTTTCATTTATATTGCTAAAAATGAATATGGTCAGAAGAGAATCAAGAATAAAAACTGTGCCTTGGCTGGTGTGGGTCAGTTGGTTAAAGCATTGTCCCATGCACCAAAGGGTCATGAGTTCAATTCCCTGTGGGAGCACATACCCAGGTTGCAGGTTCAATCTCTGGTCAGGAGCATATGGGAGGCAACCAATTGATGTATCTTTCTCCCATTAATGTTTCTCTCTCTCTCTCTCTCTCTCTCTCTCTCTCTCTCTCTCTCTCCCTCCCTCCCTCCCTCCCTCCCTCTCCCTTTAGAATCAATGAAAATATATCTACAGTGAGGATAAAAAAAATAAAGACTGTTTTGTTGACTGTGAATTATTTATATTTTTTCTTTCTAATTGAGATAAGGTTAGAACATATTTTCATTTTTAAATAATCACTCTTCTTTTACTATAGAACTCCACTAGAGACAGATAGTTTTAAGGATCTAGAAGGACATTCCTTTTAGTAGAATTAAAAAAAAATCTGTTTAAAAGCAAAACAAACATTAACTAAAAAATATTTTTTTTAAAAAAATCCAGATTTTTCATGAATCTCATAATAAGAGACAGAGCAGGATATGTGTAGCACAAGCTCTAAAAGACAGCAATATGAGCATCCATACCACTGCCCTCACCACAGGTACGCTGTGCTGGGCTTGCAGGAGATGTTTTAACCTGAAGGGCATGAAGTCGATTCCTCATGCTCAGAGACCTTCAAGTACTGGCAGGTGGCGTTTCTCATATACAAAAACACTGTAACACAAGAGTGCAATTCTACAGTGAGAAGGATCGGCTTTCAGAGTCAATGCTACCTCTGATTCCCATGCCATGAATAATCATTAATGATTCTGTGGAACTCTCGACAGGATTGCAGGTGTGCCTCTGCATGCTAGTCAAAGTGTCATATAATCAAAGATCTGGAAAGGACCTTCAGGACTAGCTAACACAACACTTTGCTTTAGAAAATGAGACCCTGGGAGAATAAGTACCTTGTTCCTCAAATGTTCTGTACAGAGAATTCATTACCAAGGTATTAAGGTAGTTTGCCTTTTAAAAGAATTCTATGCATAATTCTTTTAATTGAAAAATGTTAAAGAAATGTATGTAGTTGGTTATATAAAAGTCTCAAAGCCACTTTAACTTTAAAATAACAATACCAGTCCAAAACCAATGCATATATCTGAAAAATAAGAATATTTCTTGCTTTTCCTAATTGTGTTGTAGAAGTGAAGGCTTACATTTTTAATCAGCTTAAAAGAAAACTCCTAATTTTTTTTCTTGTTAATCCTCACCTGAGGATATTTTTCCATTGTTTTTAAGAGAGTGGAAGGGAGACAGAGAGACAGAGGGTGAGAAATATCGATGTGAGAGAGACATATCAATTGGTTGCCTCCCACATGCACCTTGACCAAGGTCAGTGATGGAGCCTGCAACCGAGGTATGTGCCCTTGACCAGAATTGAACCCAGAACCCAGGACCCACTGAGCCAAACCAGCCAGGACAAAAACTCCTATTTTTATACCAACAAAAATCCCCTCCCCCAAAACATTCATCTTCCTTATTCTGAAGTCAAATTTTAGTTTACAGACAGACAATAAGCATCTGTCCTCTCAGTAACCACTTCCATTTAGTATACCAAATAAGCAAGTCACAAATTGGCCAGCTTTGAAAGTAGCGATTAATAAAGTGGTAACTGTTAGAAAAGAAAATTAACATTTTCTTCAAATTGTTTTTGCCAATAATCAAAGCTAAAATGGGGTGGTTAGTATCTCCACATCACCCTTTCTACAGCAAAAACAGAGGTACCACATGACAAGCTAGAACTGATTCCAATGAAGCATCTTTTCATTGCACCACAGGGTGGTGGACATAAAGTATATAGGCTTTGCAAAAAAGACAGACTTGGACTCTTATCACTTACTAGATGTGTGACTGTAAGGAAGGTAGTTAACCTCTAATATGCAATTTCTTCATCTGTAAAATGACAAGGATAATAATATTTAATAATAATAAAAAGATGGTCATTTATAAGAGATGACAGTTTTAAGTCGCTGACCCAAAGAGGGTAGCTTATATATAGTAGATAGTCTTCCTACATACTCCAAAGGATAGGGACACTGAATTTGTGTTATACATTTTTATGTTTTATTGATATATAATTCACACACCATTAAGTTCACTCTTTTAAAGTGTACATTGCAGTGGGTTTCAGTATATTCACAGAATTGTGACTCATCACTACAATCTAATTTTAAAATTTTGTTATCACGCCCAAAAGAAATCCCATACCCGTTAGTTGTCACTCCCATTGTCTCTCCAACTGCCAGGCCTAGGCATTAACTAGTCTTTCTGGATTTCTAGATTTGCTTATTCTTGACATTACATATCAATTGAATTATACAATACCTTTTCTTTTTGTTGACTTCTTTCACTTAGCATAATGTTTTCAAAGTTCATTCATGCTATAGCATATATTAGTACTTTATTTCTATTTGCTTCTAAATAATATTCCACTGTATTGATATAGCCCATTTTAATTATCCATTCATTAGTTGACGGACATTTGAGCTGTTTACACTTGAGGTATTATGAATAATGCTGTAATGAACATCAGTGTACAGGGTTTTATATTGACATAATAACATTTGTCTTATTTACTATATACCTATGAGTGGAATTGCAGGATCCACTTTAGGCAACTCAATAATTAACATTTGGGTATATCCCTTGTGCTTTTGATATTATATCTAACAAATTACTAACAAAACATAAGAATTACTTTTATGTTTCTTTAAAAGCTAGGTAGTTGAACCGTTAAATTTATAACTTTAATCCATGTTGAGTTAATTTTTATATGGTGTGGCATGAGGTCCAACTTCATTCTTTTACATATGAATATCTAGAACTATTTGTTTAAAACACCATGATTTTCACAATAAATTATCTTGACACCTTGTTATAAATCAATTGACAAAGGTAAGGGTTTATTTCTGGGGTCTGTATTCTATTTCACTTCTCTACCGTGTGCAGTTAACTCACTGTTTTGATTATTGTAGCTTTGGAGACAGATTGGGAAGTGAATTAACCAACTTGGGTCCCTTTCAAGATTGTTTTGGTGCTGCTGGGTTCTTTACATTTCCAAATGACTTATCAGGCCAGTTAAAAATAAAAGGCAGGTGGAAATTGATGGGTATTGCATTTACTCTATAGATCAATTTGAAAAGTATTCCCATCTTAACAATAATAGTTTTCTGAGCTGTGAACATGGATTGCATCTTGTTTCATTTGTATAGTTTGCATCTTTCTAGAAACTTGTTCATTTCAGGTAGGTTATGCAATTTGTTGCCATTTTTGTTCACATAATTTCCTTATAGATCTTGTTAGGTGTGTAATGAGTCTATCTCTTTTTTGTTTATTTGTTTATTCTATCTATTAGTATATTAATTTGTTGATCATTTCAAGAACCAAATTTTAGTTTTCTGGATTCTGTCTTTTGGTTTACAATTTCCATTTTATTTATTTCTTCTCTAATCTATATTATTTCCTTATATCCTTCCTTCTGCTTAGTTTGGGTATGTAACATATATTTTTTCTAATATATATATATATATATATTAGATATAATTTTTCTTTTTTTATTTTTCAATTACAGTTTGATATACATTATATTTGTTTCAGGACTACAACATAGTGATTAGGCATTTATATACCTTACAAAGTGATCACATTGGTAAGTCTAGTATCTATCTGGCACCATACTTAGTTATTATAATATTATTTACTATATTCTCTATGCTGTACTTTACACCCCCATGACAATTTTATAACTACCAATTTGTACTTCTTAATGCCTTTCACCTTTTTTTTCCATCTCTCCAACCTCCTTCCCATCTTCTATAGATATATTTTATGCCTAGGTGGTTTATGGTACTAGTCAAATCTATTTCTTGTTAACTGTTGATCATGTAGAGCAATATCTTGTTGCTAATAAATCATTTTTTTCTTCTTCATGTTGTAAAGATTTTTCTCTGCCTTTTGCTTTCTACATTTTTACCTTAATATCTCTAGGTGTGAATATTTTTGTGTTAATTTTAGTTGGAGTTTATTGTGTTCTTTTAATGTGTAGATTCATATTTATCATCTAATTTGGGGAGTTTTCAGACATTATTGCTTAAAATACTTTTTCTGCCCCTGTCTTCTTTGCCTGTGGGATTCCCACTATGCACATGTTGGTGCCCCATGGGTCTTTGAGGTTTGAAGTGCTCTCTCTCTCTCTCTCTCTCTCTCTCTCTCTCTCTTTATTTTTTGTTGTTGTTGCCCAAACCAGATATTCTCAACTAACCTATATTTAAGTTTATTGATGTTTTCTTCTACCAATTCAATTCTGTAATTGTGTACCACTAGTGAATGCTCATTTCAATTATTGTACTTTTTAACACTAAAATTTCTATTTGAGTATTTTTATAATTGCTATTGCAATATTTATAGTCTATTTCTATGACATTATTATCACATATTACTTTAATTTTTATGACATGGTTTCCTTTAGTTCTTTAGATTTATTCATAATAGCTTATTTAAAGTTCAAGCTCTATTAAGTTCAATATCTAGGCTTCCAGTATTCATTGGTTGATTTTAACCCTTTGTATGGACCAGATTTCCCTGTTTATCTCCCCCTCTTATACTTTTTTTTTTTGCCCCAAACTATGTTATCTATCTATATAAAAGCCTAAGCAACCAATTGCAATTGAGAGACGACCGAACAGGCTGCGTGGGGTGGGGGGGGGGGGGGGGGGAGCAGTTGTGGCAATCAGGCCAGCAGGCAGAGGCAGTTAGGGGTGATCAAGCTTGCAGAGGACCAATTAGGGGCAATCAAGCAGGCAGGCAGGTGAGCGGCTAGAAGCCAGTGGTCCAGGATTGTGAGAGGAATGTCCAACTGCCGGCAGTCGGACATCCCCCAAGGGGTCCTGGATTAGAGAGGGTGCAGGCTGGGCTGAGGGGACACCTCCTCCCCCCCTCATGCACGAATTTCGAGTACTAGGCCTCTAGTCTATAATAATAAAAGCATAATATGCAAATTGACCGAATGACCAAACAGCCGAACGACCGTCTGGACGACCCTCAGAAGATCACGCTATGACATGCACTGGCGCCAGACCAGCCAAGGCAGGTGCAATGCAATTAGTTGGGGGCCCCCGCCATTGCCCCACAATCACCCCTGCAGAGGGAGTCCCAGGCTACCTGGCCAGAGGAACTGTGGCAGGTGGGCTGGGACTCCCTCTGCCAGGTGATTGATCACTGGGCTCCCGGACTGTGACAGGGCGCAGGCCAGGCTGAGGGACCCCGCCCCTCCCCCACCCGAAGTACACAAAATTCATGCACTGGGCCTCTAGTAATATTATAATGTAGCAACTCTAAAAATGAGATTCCCAATCCCCAGAATTGTTTTTCATTACTATTTGTTGTTTTTGTTGTTGTAGTGATTATTATTTGCTTGTGAGTTTCCTGGACTAATTCTTAACAGTCTTTATTTCTGTATGTGCAGCCACTGAAGTCTCATTTTGATTAGCCTAATGGTAGGCTAATGATTAGACAGAGATTTCCTTAAATGCCTTGAACCAATAAATCCCCTGCTCTTTGCTGAGGGTCTGTCAGTTTACAACTCTACCTTAGCCTTTGCTTCCAGCTTGTGCAGAGCTTTATGTTCAGCCAAATGGGAAAATTAGGGCTCTCTCAAGTCTCTCCAGAACATGCTCATAGCCCTATACATGCAGGAAGACTTTAAGATCCCCTATAATATATTCAAGCTTCTAAAAGCCTCTGTAAATATAAAATCTTTCTGATTTTCCATTTAAGTTTTGTGTCCAGTGCCTCTTATTTTTCTCCAACTAGTATCATTTTCTCAGGTATCTGTGATGCTAAATAAGTAGGTCCTGGAATAAAGTCATTTTGTTCTATGTCATTTTAACATTGAGGAGGTGCAGTAGGAACTCAACACATGTTTATATCAATTAGCCTATGGTAAACCTGGTTTTGTTATATATCAGTTCACTCAAAGTTGCACAATTATTGACATCATTAAATGAGGACTTACTATAATTGATGCTGATGCTTTTTTTATACACTTCTGGAAAATAAAAGGCTTCTTCCACTGAGTGAACTCTGAGTCAGGATAGACATAAACCCTGTGAAAGACTTTTCTAGGAATCTACTAGACAAGTTAAATATTGACAATTTTCTTGGGATGGAGCATTATGAAAATATTCACACCCATTTTTTCCCTCTCTAATGATCTCTAAGTGGCTGGATTTCATGGCTACTGTGGCTAAAAAGTTGTTGGTTTTCAGAGTTACCATTGTGCAAAAGACAGGAGAATATAAGAAGTTCCAATGCCATAGTTATGATGTTCTTACCAACATTCAGTAATTTTTCTTGTATGAACATAGATAGTTGCAAACTTTGGTTATTCCCAGAGTTCTGAAAACACTGAGTTCCTTTTTTTTTTATTTGACTGGTGAACACTAAGTTTATTAAATTATTTTAGCCTCAGTTTATTTATTCTTAAAATAATTCCTACCTACATGGGTCACTGTGAGAATTAAGCATAATTACATGTATAAAAGGACCAGCTAATAGATGTGAGTAAGTATTATTTCCTTACTCTCTTTCCTTCCTTACTACAATGTGCATTTACTGGAAAGAATTCCTGTGCTATACTGCTTGATTCTTTAGTATAGTAATTGTCATTTTCTGGAAATGCCAACATGATGGTTAACAAAAAAGAATGGATCTTGTTAACAAGACATTATAGTTGATGTTCCATTATTCCTGATCTAATGAAAAACAGATGAAATTCCTGACAATTTCCTCAGTATATTTATTTTTTAAGGTGCCTCAGACCACACACAAACACATATTAAGAATTGACCTGATATAAAAAATTTTAAACCCCTAAAAGCTCAACGTGACTGTGGATGTTCTGTACAGTTAAGTGTTGTCCATCAAGAAGTATTACCACACCTTAGCTGGTTATAGCATCAGCCTGCAGACTGAAGGGTTCAATTCCAGTCAAGGGCATGTACAGGTTGCAGATTGATCCCCGGCTCTGGTCGGGGTGCATGCAGGAGGCAACCAATTGATGTGTCTCTATCACAACGATTTAGCTCTCTGTATCTCCCCTTCCTTTCCACTCTCTAAAAATCAATGGAAAAATATCCTCAGGTGAGAATTGACCAAAAAAACAGCACACACACACACACAAGAAGTGTTACAGCCCTGGCCAGTGTGGCTCCGTTGGTTGGAGTATCGTCCTAAACACCAAAAGGTGGCAGGTACGATTCCCTGTCAGCGCACAGACTCAAGTTGTGGGTTTGTTCTCTGGTCAGAGTGTGTGTGGGAAGCAACTGATCTCTCTCTCTCTCTCTCTCTCTCTCTCTCTCTCTCTCTCTCTCTCTCTCTCTCTCTCTCTCTCTCTCTCTCTCTCTCTTCT
>NW_005368305.1:1153081-1169657 GCF_000412655.1 Myotis brandtii | reverse complement strand
AAAAATTTTAAACCCCTAAAAGCTCAACGTGACTGTGGATGTTCTGTACAGTTAAGTGTTGTCCATCAAGAAGTATTACCACACCTTAGCTGGTTATAGCATCAGCCTGCAGACTGAAGGGTTCAATTCCAGTCAAGGGCATGTACAGGTTGCAGATTGATCCCCGGCTCTGGTCGGGGTGCATGCAGGAGGCAACCAATTGATGTGTCTCTATCACAACGATTTAGCTCTCTGTATCTCCCCTTTTCCACCACTCTCTAAAAATCAATGGAAAAATATCCTCAGGTGAGAATTGACCAAAAAAACAGCACACACACACACACAAGAAGTGTTACAGCCCTGGCCAGTGTGGCTCCGTTGGTTGGAGTATCGTCCTAAACACCAAAAGGTGGCAGGTACGATTCCCTGTCAGCGCACAGACTCAAGTTGTGGGTTTGTTCTCTGGTCAGAGTGTGTGTGGGAAGCAACTGATCTCTCTCTCTCTCTCTCTCTCTCTCTCTCTCTCCTCTCTGAAGTCAATAGAAAAGGAAGTGCTACAATTTTCAATGCCATAATGATTCCTTATTTTTATGTACTGGAAAGACTGAGCACAATCTAAACATAGTAGGAGGGAAAAGAAAGCCTAACACTGCTCAGCATAATGATATAAAGAGACATTTTTCTCCCATTCATTGAGGGGTGGTTCTGCAAGATTACAATCAGAGTGAGAATTGTTTCTATTTGTAACATGGATTTTGGTTTTGCCATTAGTATTTGTGCATATATGTGTAAACCAATGGACACCAGGAAATAATGGAGAGGGATAGGCATGTCTCACTGGAGGGAATCCTCCAAAGAAACGAGATTTGGAGGGCTAGAGCTCAGCCTCAGAGCTTTCTGGGAAATGTTATGTCCCGTAATTGGAGTAAGGACAGGAGTGGAGTTTCCTAGATGGAGATTTACACACAGAAGTATGAGAAGTGAAACGCTTTGAGGTGGTCCAGAAAGCAGAAGAGTAATCTCTGAGGTACATGTATGAGATCTGAAATAGATTTAACCTGTTTGTTCTCTTGCCAAGGTGTATGAGGAGTGTGATATTTCAAAGTTTGATTCAACATGCATTTTGTGTCTCCCACATAGTAATTTCTATTACATATCAACTCCCCAGTAAAGTCTGTTATAGTTATCTAGACTTTGTAAATGGTAAAGTAGAAGTAGGAAAGATAAAACACATTAGGATTTTACCACAGTAATTTTGTGAAGATATAAAAGTGGTAACAGCATTATGAGAAAAAAGATGGTAGTTAAGGGAATTCTGAGATGTTTTTAGCACTAATCCAGGGTTTTAGCCGTAGGTTTAGATAAAAAATAAAGCACAAAAAGGCAATCATAGCATAGAACTGAATTAGAACTGATGTGATGCATACAATTTTTTCCTGAATATCCTAGTGAGAAGTTATCTTTGAAGGGGCTGGAGCAGGAGGGAGGAATGCTAAAATCAGGGTCACACATACACATTTGAAGGCTCAGTGATCACTTGAAATTCAGTTCAACAGAAATATATTGACTTTTTTTAAGTGGTGAAAAGCACTGTGTAAATGAGAGAAAAATCCTACCCAAGTTGAAAAAGAGGTCAAATAAGCACTTTGACATATATCATCCACATTATGTTAAAGTCATAACGCTGGAGAGGCCAGAGGCCTAATTTCAACTTGGGCAGCCAAAATATTTGACTGTATTTTATTAGTACTTTCATGGTAATTAATAATTCACGGTCATTACCCTTACTAGGTAGTTTTCATAATTATTTTATTGAAATATCACAAAGCAATAGGTTTTTATTTCCACTTGACAGAAGGAAACAGGGATCAGAGTGATTAAGAAACACATCCTCAACTGCAAAGTTTGTAAATGACAGAAGTAGGGTTTTAAAGCAGGTTTGCATGACTCCAGATTTTCAAAAAAAATTTTTTTTTTTAAATTTAAAGAATTTTATTTTTATTTTTTTTTTAATTAAATCTTTATTGTTCAGGTTACATTTGTTCCTCTTTTTTTCCCCCCCATAACTCCCCTCCTCCCAGTTCCCACCCCACCCTCCGCCCTCACTCCCCACCCACTGTCCTCATCCATAGGTGCACGATTTTTGTCCAGTTTCTTCCCGCATCTCCCATTCCCCTTTCCCCCCCAAGAATAGTCAGTCCATTCCCTTTCTATGTCCCTGATTCATTATAATCACCAGTTCATTCTGTACATCAGATTATTTATTCACTTGATTCTTAGATTCACTTGTTGATAGATGCATGTTTGTTGTTCACAATTTGTATCTTTACCTTTTTCTTCTTCCTCTTCTTAAAGGATACCTTTCAGCATTTCGTATAATACTGGTTTAGTGGTGATGAACTCCTTTAGCTTTTCCTTATCTGTGAAGCTCTTTATCTGACCTTCAATTCTGAATGATAGCTTTGCTGGATAAAGTATTCTTGGTTGTAGGTTCTTGGTATTCAGCACTTTGAATATTTCTTGCCATTCCCTTCTGGCCTGCCAAGTTTCTGTTGAGAAATCAGCTGACAGTCGTATGGGTATTCCCTTGTAGGTAACTGAGTTTCTTTCTCTTGCTGCTTTTAAGATTCTCTCTTTGTCTTTTGCTCTTGGCATTTTAATTATGATGTGTCTTGGTGTGGTCCTCTTTGGATTCCTTTTGTTTGGGGTTCTCTGCGCTTCTTGGACCTGTAAGTCCATTTCTTTCACCAGGTGGGGGAAGTTTTCTGCCATTATTTCTTCAAATAGGTTTTCAATATCTTGCTGTCTCTCATCTTCTGGCACCCCAATTATTCTGATGTTTGTACGCTTGAAGCTGTCCCAGAGGCTCCTTACACTATCTTCGTATTTTCGGATTCTTTTTTCATTTTGCTTTTCCGGTTGGGTGTTTTTTGCTTCTTCGCATTTCAAATCTTTGGCTTGATTCTTGCGCTCCTCTGGTCTGCTATTGGGTGTAATATTCTTTATTTCAGAGCGTGTATGCTTAATTTCTAGTTTCTTTATCATAGCATCGAGGGTCTCATTAGTTTTCGTGAGGCTCTCCAGAAGTTTATTGCAAGCCCTCAAAATTGCGTTTTTTAGCTCTATATCCTCCATTTCTGTCATGTTTTTTTGTCTCCGCATTTTTTATGCTTTCTTGGTGCACCCCCTAGTGGTCTTTGTGCGCAGTCTTGTTCTAGTTGAGCCTTGATTGTTGTAGTTAATACTAGAGGGATTTGACCACCAGGCCGACTGGCTGTGTGAATCAGCTGTGTCTGCCGCGGAAAACTTCTGTCCTCTGGGGAGGTGCTAATCTAGCCTTTGCCTGCGGCGATCTGGCAAATGGCTCTGCGCAGGGCTTGGGCGGGGCGGGCTCAACAGGGCGGGCGGAGGGAGTGGTTATGGCCCCTCTCAGTCCCGTTCCCAGAGGCTCTGCTTCTCAGAACCCCCGGAACCGCTGCAAACCTCGGAGGGAAAGCTGCCTTCCAACTGATGCCAGACACTCCCGCTTCTCCCGTTTGGGTCCGAGTCCCCAGCGATTCGCCCGTATCTGGAGCTCAGAGTCTGAGACTCCCCCCTGACCGAAAACGACAACCGCGCTCTCAGCCACCAGCCCGCTTTGCGCGCGCACCTCCGCACCTGAGTTTTTTCCACACTGCGCCTCCTCTGAGCCTCGGTGTGCTGTTATTTTTCCTTCTAGTTGAAGAGTCTCTCCTCAGCCAGCCTTCCTGTGGTTCTGGGTGATGTCCGTTCTGTCTTTTAGTTGTATTTTTGAAGTGGTTGTTTGCGGCAGCAGTCTGCGGTGTTTACCTATGCCGCCATCTTGGTCTCCTCCAGATTTTCAAAAATTTGTCCAAGTTTTGTTTTGTTTTGTTTTTTACTCAGAGTTCAGGGTGGCACACTTTAGATGTGAGAAGAAAATAGATCAATTGACTTTAAATTATTTTAAATAAATAGAACACAAAGGGAAAGAAGGCATTAAATAGAATTTTCAGTCTAATGTCTGATGTCACATACTCTGTATACCTCTGAGGAAATGCATGTGTAGAGATAGGTAACACAGAGAGCCAAGATATAAACCAACAGATTCCTCAGGAGCCAATCACAAAATTATTACGTACTATAAATGAGTACTCATTCATTTATGTAAATAAAAATAACATTAAATATTAATTTCAAGTAAAGGCCAAACATAATTAATTGCTAAATAGATGTTACAGACAAACCGTAGGGTGGGGGTCCAAAGAAGGGGACATTAACTGGGTCAGAAAAGAAAACTTAGTCTTTGCAGGAATGATGTAAGTAGAAAGGGCATGGGGAACATGAAAGGTGAGAATTTACAGATGGGAATGTTAATTACTTTGAGCAAAGGAACTATAAGAAAGCTGTATTAAGCCCTAACCGGTTTTGCTCAATGGATAGAGCATCAGCCTGCGGACTCGAGTGTCCCAGATTCGATTCCAGTCAAGGGCATGTACCTTGGTTGCAGGCACATACCCAGTAGGGAGTGTGCAGGAGGCAGCTGATCAATGTTTCTCTCTCATCGATGTTTCTAACTTTCTATCCCTCTCCCTTCCTCTCTGTAAGAAATCAATAAAATATATTTTTAAAAAAGAAAGCTGTATTAAAATGATAGGTCAGCAGTGAAAATACTCTGTGTGATTCTGCAATGATGGGTACCTGCCATTCTATATTTGTCTAAATCCATAGAATGTGCAACACCAAGAATTAACTCTAATGTATACTATGGACTCTGGATGATTGTGTTCATGTAGGTCCATTGGTTGGAACACTCTGGCGGTTGAAGTGGATAATGAAGGAAGTTATACATGCGTAGGGGCAATGATTTATGAGAGATGTCTGTCCCTTTCTTAATTTTTGCTCTGAACTTAAAACTTCTCTTTAAAAAAGAAAATCTTATTTTTAAAAATATAATGGGGAGGAGAATCCAGTATTTCATCAGAGGCCATTCTGAACCTTAGATGGTCAAACCCCAAACAGAGAACATTGTGTGTGGTACATTTATAATGGCTGATAAATATAAGGTATTATTTTCTCCCTGTATATCTTCATACCTAGCATCTCTCTTCTTTGACAAAAAGCACATGTATGACCAATTTTGGTGGTGTGTATCTTTTTAATTATCTTTGTAATCATGCCTCTTCCATGTGTCAATTTATAGGATTTGATTGTTAGCCATCTACATATACCTTTTTCCTCAGAAAAAATGTTTCTACCTTTATGATTTCAATATG
Source organism: Myotis brandtii (assembly GCF_000412655.1). Lineage (NCBI taxonomy): Eukaryota > Metazoa > Chordata > Mammalia > Chiroptera > Vespertilionidae > Myotis > Myotis brandtii. The sequence continues at coordinate 1,164,405 of NW_005368305.1, read as the reverse complement.
AACATAACCCCATAATTTGTAGGTATACATTTATAATCGCTCTTTCTTTTTTAAAAAATATATATTTTATTGATTTTTTTTTTTTACAGAAAGGAAGGGAGGGGGATAGAGAGTTAGAAACATCGATGAGAGAGAAACATCAATCAGCTGCCTCCTGCACACCCCCTACTGAGGATGTGCCAGCAACCAAGGTACATGCCCTTGACCGGAATCGAACCTGGGACCTTTCAGTCCACAGGCCAAGGATCTATCCACTGAGCCAAACCAATTATGGCTAATCACTCTTTCTTTATTTACTATATATATAGTCTACTCAACAATGTCCAATCTTGCATAGTAGATCAGATTCAACATGGATAACAATTCTCATCCTATTTCTTTTCCAAGTAATCCTATTATTGAAGACAATCTTCCTACAGTTATTTTTGGCCTTATCCTCTCTTTCCAGTGAGATCTATTCTTCTTTTATAATTTTAAGTTTTGTTCTCATTTATTTTCAACCAATTTCAATGAAAGGGTTTGAATTGCCACTTTTCTATTTGAGGCAATTTTGTCTGTTCTTGTTTTTATTTCTCACATCTGTAATATATTCTATGTACCATTGCAGTAATTTTACTAAGTATCAGGGAAAAGAAGATAAAATAAAGGCATTAACATTCATTGAGATCCCCACTGTGTAGGAAACCCTGGGCTGCATGTTTTATCCGTCCTTTCATTCAGAAATATTTTTTTAGTTACTACCAGGGGCAGTCATTGTTCTAGGTACTAATAATACAAGGATGTGTTGTGTGAAATATACATACTTTCTTCATTCACAGAACTAATAAACAAGTAGATGAGAGGTAGAGAGAAAATGTTCAAGTAAACAAAAAAACCTTCTCAAAAGAAGGCCAATTAAACATATTGGTATTAGTGTTCAAAACTCTTCTTCTTATACCCAGAGAAATTATAACAATTTTCTTAGGAAGTTAAAAAATACATAGCTTCTTTCCCAAATGAGAAAGTGTGCCTGGCCAGAATGGCTCAGTGGTTGAGTGTGGACATATGAACCAGGAGGTCCAGGTTCGATTCCTGGTCAGGGCATATGCCAGGTTTGCAGGCTGGATCCCCAGTTGGGGGCATGCAGGAGGCAGCTGATCAGTGATCTTTCTCATCACTAATGTTTCTATCTCTCTCTCCCTCTCTCTTCCTCTCTGAAATCAATAAAAATATATTTTAAAAAAAGAAAGTGAATTTCCTGAGAAGTAGGAATACTGTGAAGCAGCTCCTATGGAATAAAGCAGGCAGGAGACTTCTAAGTACTCCTCGGAAATCTCCTCCATGGAGAACCAACGCAACCAAGCTCTGTTGTGAACCACCAAAGCTTGGGACATATGCAGGAAGATTCTGTTGTGAAAAAAATAAGTTCACAACCCCAAATTATCAAACAAATAAAGAAAATCAGTGCCAAAAGTACATTATAGATTCTAAAGATCTTGGGCCTAAGAAAGAAGAATTACAAGAAAGTTCAGCCTGGTCAGTATGGCTCAGAGGTTGAGCCTTGGCCAACAAACAAGGAGGCCACGGTTCAATTCCTCTTTAGGGTACATGCCCAGGTTGTGGGCTCGAATCGTGCAGAAGGCAGCCAATTGATGATGTTTCTCTTTCATAGGTGTTCCTATCTATCTATCCCTCTCGCTTCCTCTCTCTAAAATCAATCAAATAAAAAGAAACTTCAAAAGAACAATATAAACAGAAAAAGACTTATAAATACAAAGAACAGACTAATGGTTGCTAGCAGAAAGGGGTTTTAGTGGATTGGGTGAAAAAGGTGAAGGGAATAAGTAAAAATTGGCAGTTACAAAATAGTCACAGGGATGTAAAGTACAGTATAGTATATATAGTCAATAATATTATAACAACTATGTAGGGTGCCAGGTGGATACTGGAAATATCAGGGGGAATACTTTTTAAAGTATATGATCATGTAACCATGAGGCTATACACCTGAAACTAATGCAAAATAATATGGAGTGTAAACTGTAATTTAAAAAAATAAATTAAAAAATGCAAAAAAAGAAAGTCCAGTACCTGTATTTGAAATTCAATGGAAAAATGGACAAGGAGAGAAATAATATATAGCTAACAAATATAGGAAGAGATACTTCAACATATAGTAATTGAAAAATGCAAATGAAAAATAATGGAATATGACAACATTCATCTAATCAACAACAAAAAATAGAAAATAGAATAAATACCAAATATTAGTTGGACCATGAGACTACATACATTAGAGCAAACATTCTGAAGGGCAATTTTGCAACATTTTATCAAATTAAATACTGACACTTCCTATGGCCTGTAAACTTCTGAATTTTTATTCCCAGAGAAGCAGTTCCAGCGAGAATATGTGTAAGTATATTTGTTGCAGGCTTGCAGTGGTAGTAGGGAGCTTGAGGCAAAAATAGGTCAAGTATGATAGAATAGTATGAGCACTTAGAAATAATGGCTAGATAAACACAGCAACATAGATTTCTAAAACATATAATGGAGTAAAAAGAGCAAGAAATAGAATGAAGACTACAAACCATGAACATTACTGTAAATTATACATCCATCCCCAGGAAACAGTACACACGCATATTTACGAGAATATATATATGATTAAAGAGATACATATCTAAAATAAGAATGGTTGTCTGATGGTGGAGCAGGGACTAAAGATGGACTTGGGGAGGAAATTATTAAAAACACAAGAGAAAGCCTACCACAAACTAAAACATAAAGTACAATATAGATGGTGATGTTTCTATAAGAGATAAAAGGAAGTAATAACTTTCAAGAAATAAGAATAAGAGATTAGGAGAATGAACCAATTCAAGATTCTGAAATTGAAGATACATTTGAAATTGCCAAGTATTATGAAGGAAAGGAGTCAGATGCTATTATAGAAAATAGTGGTGTGAATGTGGGAAAAGGACTCAGAGCGGTCAGAAAAGGATTCTCTGAGCTGGTGAAGTTAAGCCAAAACCAGCAGGATGAGAGGCAGCCAGCCATGTAAATACTCTTGAGAAGAGCCTCCCAGACACAGATGTTGGCCTGTTCCAGGAACTGAAAGAGTGCCAGTGCAGCTGGTGTGTGGTGAACAGGGGATGAGGTCTCAGAGAATATAATCAGAGACCAAGGCATGTAAAGCCTTTGGATTTCATTCTAATTATAACGAGATACCCTGCAGGGTATTAAGCAGATGTTAAGATTTGGTTTGCATTTTTAATCTTTAAGAGTTTACTCTGCTGCTCTGAGTAGACTGGATTAGAAGAGAGCAACAGAAGGAGCAGGAAACTGGTTAGGAGGCATTCCGTGGGAAAGACAAAGCTTTGGACTAGAGTGGTGGCCGCGGACAGGGAGAGAAACAGAGACAAAATAGAATTTAAAAGTAGAATTAACAGGAATTACTAATGAACTGGTTTGGGAGGAAGGACAAGACTTTCAGGTTTTTAACTTACTATTGACAGAGAGGAAGAGTAGGTAAGGAACATACCTTGAGGCAAAAATAAGGATTCATATCAGATCACCAACTGGCCTCTTGTGAAACCTCCAAGTGAAGACATCAAATAAGAAATTGGCAATCATATTTGTGATTTGTTCTGTTGATAACTTAGGGCCTTTCTTGATAGTGTCTTCAGAGCAGACTATTTTTTATTTTAATAAAGTCCAGCTTATCAATTATTTCTTTCATGGATTGGTGTTGTATCTAAAAAGTAATCACCAAACCCAGCATTGTCTAGGTTTTCCCCTAAGTTATCTTCTAGAGGTTTTATCACTTTGTGTTTTACATTTAGGTATGTGATCCATTTGGAATTCATTTTTGTAATGTGTAAGGACTGTGTCTATATTCATTTTTTTGCATGTGCATGTCCAGTTGTTCCAGCATCATATGTTGAAAAGACTATCTGATCCATTGTTTTGCTTTTCCTCTTTGTAGAAGACTGGTTGACAATATTTCAGTTGACAATATTTATAGAGGTCTATTTCTGGGCCCTCTATTCCATTTCATTGGCCTACTGTCTATTCTTTCACCAGCACTATAGTGTCTTGATTACTGTAGTGTAAAAAGAAAGTCTTGACATTGGATACTGTCAGTCCTCTGACTTTGTTGTTCTCCTTCAATATTATGTTGGTTATGAAACAGTTTTCAATACTCACAAGCTAACTTGCTGGGATTTTTATTGAGATTATGTTGAATCTATAGGTCAATTGAGAAGCACTGATATCTTGACAATATTGAGTCTTCCTATCTATAAACATAGAATATCTCTCCATTTAATTCATTCTTTTATTTCATTTATCAGAGGACTGTAGTTTTTCTTATATAGATCTTGTACATATGTTGTTAGATTAATACCTAAGTATTTCATTTGGGGGGCTGCTAATATAAATAGTATTGTGTGTTTAATTTCAAATTCTACTTGTTCATTTCCGATATATAAGAAAGTGATTGACTTGTTATATTAACCTTATATCCTACAACCTTATAATAATCACTATTTAGTTCTAGGAAGTTTTTGTCAGTTCTTTCAGATTTTCTACATAGATGTACATAATATCTGTGAACAAAGAGAGTTATATTCCTTCCTGATCTCTATACTTTTTATTTTCTTTTCTCCTTTTCTTGTCTTATTGCATTTGTTAAAATTTTTAGTATAATGTTGAAAGGAATGGTGAAAGGTCTCCTCATGATATTGTATTTTCCATCCAACTAGCCCTGGCTGGTTCACAAGCGGGTGCAGGATTCCAGGAAAGAACAGAAGAGTGCAAAGTTTTTGAAACTTCAAATCCAAACTGGCACACCACTCTCTTCTCCATTATATCGTCTAAAGAATATTACTAAGATGGCCCAAGTACAGGAATAATTAAATAGATCCATGCCTCAAAGGCAGGAGTTTGCAAAGTCACATTGCAGAGGGCCAGACTGAAAGGAAGTCATTAATTGAAGCTATCAGTACCGATCCACCTCAAAAGGTTAAAAGTGTTTTTTAGGTAAAAAAATATTGTTTTAAGAAAAGGTTGAGGGTGCAACAGGAAGAGGATATATTGTTATGGGTTTATTTTATTCAAATTGAACCTGTGCATCAATATGGAAATTCATTCGTTATTGAATGGAAACTATGTATGTAGTACTCTACAATATGCTGGAGACACTGAACAATGAAGCAATATCTCTATTGTCAATGTCCAGGGAAGTATAGAGCAAGACAACAAATGTTTACAATAAAATATCATAAATTTATTATAAAGAAACCACAGGATAAAATGGGATCAGGGAAAGCAAAGTCTTGTAACATAAGTAGGTAATGGGGAGAAAGTTTGTAACAGAATATATGAACATGTAGAAAAAATAACATAAGTATATAGATCCTTTCTCATTTTCTTCTACTCTAATGATAGAGAACATATCTGGGGCCATATCTTATCGGGATTAAATGCTGTCACCTCTTTCTTGACTTTTTACTGATATTTGTTCCAACCTGTCTTCCCATATCCTGGTCACCACAGCGCTGACCATATCCTCTGTAAATTTTATTGAGTATATATCAAATAGTTCACTAGTTTGCCCTCTAGACACCACATTTCTCTTTATTCTTTTGCTTCCAAGATGTACTGGAGGGCTTATATCTCACTATCCTGTATCTATGTTTTAGCTCCAGGCTTCCTAGAGAGAACAGACATTTTATTTTTTTTATGATAATAAGCACATTCCAAATGACTATGCTTTGAAAGCACTAGTAGTCTTGACTTTAAATTCTTACTGCTTCTGTGATGACTTCACCAAAAGTAAAAAAAAAAATTCTAGAAACTAATGCTAAACTAAGGCTAGGAAATGCTAGGAAAAATCCACAGAATACAATTTATTTTGCAACTTTTTAAATAAATTTATTTTTTAAAAGATCATAACCAAATAGTTTTTTTTAAAAAAAGAAATAAAGTAAAATAAAAAATGTAGCAATTACATGGCATGAAAATGCTAGTAGGTGTCTCTAATAAATTTTTTGTGTCTGTAAGTTACTTAATGAAACGCAAACTCTCTGCTAATTTCATTAGGGATCTATTAAGCTAGCAGGACTCTAATACACAAATGGAATAACTGTATTCATCAACAGCAGGAGGACAATTTACCAGAAGAAGAAACCATATAGATGTCACAATTAAGTTATATTTCTTCTCCTTTTTCTCGAGATAAATTAAAAAGACAAGCATTAATGTTATTTATGATTTTCAGAGTTTTCCCTTATTTTCCTTTCTTGCCAAGTTTTACCATCACTATTGTCAAGCTCCCTCTATATATCACTCTCAGTTATCTATCCAATAGCATTGCCCCTTTCATCCTTCCTCATGGACTTTGGTCCCAGCCCTAGCCCAGCAGTGAAGCCTGAATAACCTAGCCAATCATACAGTTCCATTGACATGGACATGTGTTGTGATTTTGTGAAGAGTTAGTCTACAGAGAGGCTTCTGGAAATAATTTTTATGGTCATAAAAAGAGACAAGGAAAAGATGGCCCCACTCCTGCTGGATGTCATTGTATCACCACACAGTCTCCAGTTGCTGCAGAAGGGACTGCAGCAACCATCTTGGAATCATGTGGAGAAAAGACGCCACCTAATAAAAATGGCAGAGAGACAAGATAGAAAAATCTGGGTCTGTGATGATTTCACTATATTTTCCAATTAACCTAGCGTAGAGCAGCTTTACTCTACATGACAAAACACATTTTTTACATTTCAACTTTGTGGGATTGGGACTTTTCTGTTGCATATAACAGAAGATATTGTAGCCAAATAATACACCCTAAATGCAAATTTTTTCATTGTGAACTCCTGTAAGGAATAATTTGGGAAGAATGGTTATACATCAAACTGATTGATATTTAACAGAGGGAACTCAGCACTATGGAATGATGAGACCACTATCACTAAATTATTTTAGTAGCTATCATGAACTAAGCTAGACAAACAAAAACCATCAGAATGAGGCATAAACTTGTCTTCACAATACTGATATTACTATACTGAAATGTTTTCATTTTAGTGCCAATAAAGACAAAATAATGCAAAGTTGTAATAAATTAATGATGTCTAGAGTCCCCGCACAGTCCTTTTCAACTCTCACATTTCATTACCATCATTACTACCAAAAATATAGGATAGATAGCACGTTTTGATTACATCTTAGGAACTGGGCTAAGTGCTTTACAGCCCTCTGAGAAAAGAATTCTTTTCCCATTCTAAAAATGGGAAAATTCAGGCTCAGAGAGGTTAAGTGATTTGCTCGGCCCACTAGCTGGAATGCTCCTAATTTCATTTCCCAGATTGCTTATTTCTAGTCACCAACAAATGACTAAGTATAGGACATGCCTGAAACATACTATGATGGCCCCCTAGTGTGATACTTTGTTCTCAAAAATTATTATAATGAACAACAGAAACCGAGGAACAAAAATAGATCCAGAGACAGAGAAGCATCGAACTGACAAGCCTCAGAGGGAAGGCAGGGGAGGGGCTGGGGGGGAGAGAAGGTGGGAGGGGCCAGAGAGAGGTCAATTGAGGGAAAAAATAATATTGTAATAAGTATGTGTGGGCTGGAGGAAATATTAGGGGAACCACTCTGTAAAGTATGATCGTCTAACCACTATGTGTTTCTTTTACTACTTATGACCAAAAATATTGCAGCTATAGCTATTGCCACTTATTAAAACACCAGCACTGTCTGTGATGACAAAATATGAAATTCTGAGTTACTTGCAGAAAATCTTGCAGAACAATACAGAAAAATACCATGAGTAGCGATCTGAGAATCGACAATGCTCTGCCATCCAACTGTGTGACCTTGAGCCCACCCCCTTCTATCTCCAATCTTCGTGTACAATAAAGGTTTGGGGACAGATGACCCGCACAGTCCTTTTCAACTCTCACATTTCATTACCATCATTACTACCAAAAATATAGGATAGATAGCACGTTTTGATTATATCTTAGGAACTGGGCTAAGTGCTTTACAGCCCTCTGAGAAAAGAATTCTTTTCCCATTCTAAAAATGGGAAAATTCAGGCTCAGAGAGGTTAAGTGATTTGCTCGGCCCACTAGCTGGAATGCTCCTAATTTCATTTCCCAGATTGCTTATTTCTAGTCACCAACAAATGACTAAGTATAGGACATGCCTGAAACATACTATGATGGCCCCCTAGTGTGATACTTTGTTCTCGAAAATTATTATAATGAACAACAGAAACCGAGGAACAAAAATAGATCCAGAGACAGAGAAACATGGAACTGACAAGCCTCAGAGGGAAGGCAGAGGAGGGGCTGGGGGGGGAGAGAAGGTGGGAGGGGCGAGAGAGAGAGGTCAATTGAGGGGAAAAAATAATATTGTAATATGTATGGGCTGGGGGAAATATTAGGGGAACCACTCTGTAAAGTATGATTGTCTAACCACTATGTTGTACATCTGAAACTAATACAGAATAATATTGAATGTGAACTATAATGGAAAAAAAAGATTGAAAATTGTATGTTATGTTTTTCATCATCATCATTATAGTAAAAAAATACATTAATGAAAAAAAATTACAGACACCTGAGCTATGTGAGTACATATTTAACAACACTAGAAAAAAATTTTTAAGCCATATTTGTCAAATTATAAAAGTGGTAAGATCAATTTTCAAATTTAATTATCCTTTTTTAATCAATATATACTAGGTTTGCTTATTAATGATAAATATCTTTGTAATTTTGTCCATTATACTTTAAATGTGCATCTGTCTTTCAATACAGTCTCACTATAAATTTTATATATTGTTCTTTATGGTCAACAACAAAAAGAACTTTTGAAATAAGGAGTATATCATTTGATTTTCTGACTTTTTTTAAGTTCCTAATTCACTTAACAGTTGGATATCCAACATATATATCATTTTATTTTGAAAAATGAGAGCCTTCTCTAGACACCACCCACTTGCCATTGTAATAGATAGAATCACTGATTATATATACCCTTCTAAAAAGAAAGAGGATATACAATTGCCTGCTACGACTGTGATAGCAAGATGGCAGTTACAATTGGCACCTAGAGAAACAATACATAAATGCCATCCACTAAACTAACAGAGAGAGAGATTTTAGGCACAATAGATAAAGCAGTAGAGAGACTAAACAACCTTCAGTCCTTATTTTGAGCACACGAGAAAGAAGGCAATTTACACTTGGAAGTACCATCTCAGGAGAAATCTTTTGTTGAAGAATGACTCATATTATGCCTTTTACAAGTTTCTTTTGCTCACTGTCCAGAAGAACAAAGAAAGGTGAACATAAAATCGAAAAGCAAAAGGGGTTTAGCCAGCCCCAGGCAACAAGAAAACAAATTATGATGACTTTGCCAGTGACAATTATAAATGCCTTTATATACAGTGAAGTTTTAGAAAGCAAGCTATGAAATTGATATTTCCTTTGGAAGTTTACTTTTCCCTAGGAAATCAGATTTATACCCACAGTCAGTTATCATATGTTGGTGGAGATTACAAAATAAAAATGGTCTCATAAAATATGACTGCTGGGTTATAAGCTATTTTAATGTATAGATTTTAAGAGACTTTTCATCTTTACATTTCTTGCTAATGTTTTTTATGTCTAATATAAAGTTGCACCAGGCATATAATTCTGTCACCCAAATTTATTAGTATTCAAGAAGTAAAAAGAGGATGGCTGATTTTTCTGTTTCTACTAATAGAAATTTATGTGGATAAAACTGTGTGCTCTAAAAGAGACAGACAGAGGGGAGAGAGACAGAAAGACAGATTAAGGCTGATTCCTGCACTGCTGATTGACAGCTGTGTGTCTGGCTGAACTGGGTTTATTTTTTATAAAGACAAGTAAATATCCACATTTTTTGTACTTGTTCCTGTTTAAAAGATACAAAAACAAACACTTCTGAGTCCCTTGAACACAAAACCCAGTCAAAGAATGAGCAGAATTAGTATCATGGGCCTGTGGAAAGTTTAATCACATATGTGCTATCTCAGCAAAATGATCCATAAAGGGTGCAGTCCACACAATGTGCAGAAGCATTACTTCTGCTATAAGGGAACAATATTTTTGAAGTTACAATGTTGTGATGTTTGTGGCAGGTCTTGTAGATTGAAAAGGTAGTAAAAGCCCATGGAGGGATAGTAATGCTTCTTTTTTACAAAGAAATCCATATAATGAAAGAAACTGTGGTATAGTGCATCAAATTCTTAATACTCCAATGACAATCCCTATTATAAATTTAAAACAGTTATCTCTGACATGTTTTCCTGCCTTTCCTTCATGTGTTTAGGGAAAACAAATAGGCCAAGGTTTCACTCTTCTTACTAAAAGTGAGTTTCTTTATATAACTAAAAAAAAATGAAAACCAACAGAAAAATCAAAAGAGAACAAATAATTTAATTTTTAAGGTCCTCATCCTATATTTCTATATTTTCTTCATTGGAGAGGTTTGCATCAGAATCCAAAATACAATGTTCAACACCACATACATATTCAAATTCCCAAAGGAATTGATAATTTCCCCCAATGAATCAATTTAAATGGTAACAATAATTCTGACCAACATTTGTGGACTACCTACTATGTACTAAGCACTATTGTAGGACCCCTACATGTCTTCTTCATCTAATCCTCACAATAACCCCGTAAAGAGAGATAGTTACTACTAATTTAAAGATGAGGAACTGAGGCTCAAAGAAATTAAGTGACTTTTCCAAGATCACAAAACTAGTAAATTATAAAACAGTTCTAAAACTCATCAATTTTTCCACATATCATGCTGATTTTTAAAGTAACCCATTCAAAGAAGAAAACAGATCTCAAGATTCTTCAATCCAATCTGGGGTATGTGTGGCATTCACAACATAGTCACTTATGTGGTTCCTCAAACAATGATCCAATAGTATCATTGGCATCTAGAAACCAATGTGTTGATAGGAGAATCAGATTCTCCACTATCAACTCTTCCACCATCATGCACCATTTTTTCAGCTCTTTATTGAATATAAATAAAAACAATAGCAATATATCTAAGCAGTTTTATATTATAAAAGTGTTATCTAAGATATCCTATATAATAAAGAGGTAATATGCAAATTGACCACCATGCCCTTGTACAAGATGACCACCCCCATGTGGCCAAGACATGCCACCACAAGATGGCTGGCAGGGGAGGGCAGTTGGGGGGGACCAGGCCTGCAGGGGAGGGCAGTTAGGGGCAACCAGGCCAGCAGGGGATGGCGGTTGGGGGGGGGGACC
>NW_005368305.1:1147500-1153009 GCF_000412655.1 Myotis brandtii | reverse complement strand
CAGCAGGGGAGGGCAGTTGGGGGGACCAGGCCTGCAGGGGAGGGCAGTTGGAGGGTGATTGGGACAGCAGGGGAGCAGTCAGGCATCAATCAGGCTGGCAGGGGAGTGGTTAGGGGGTGATCAGCTGGCAGGCAGAAGCGGTTAGGGGCAATCAGGCAGGCAGGCAGGTGAGGGGTTGGGAGCCAGCAGTCCCGGATTGTGAGAGGGATGTCCGACTGCCACAGGGATTGGGCCTAAACCGACATCCCCCAAGGGGTCCCAGATTGGAGAGGGTGCAGACTGGGCTGAGGGACACCCGCCCCCCCACCCCCAGTGCACGAATTCCATGCACCAGACCTCTAGTGAATCATTATAGCTTTAAATTTCTACCTAGAGGAAAAGTTTTGAATCTGAATAACTATTAATTAGACACTGAAAGTTGTGTTGTACAATCAATTTCTCTCTTTGCTTGGCTAACTGGAAGCTAAGAACTAAGAGCCTTTACTTAATTATGTCAACATCTTTAGTTTAGGTTTCCTAGTATAATATTTTTTCCTATTATGAGATTATAAGGTGTTAGTGAACTAACAGGATGGATATTCATCTCCAATAGAATTCCCTTATAGTCCACTTGTTACAAAGTACTATGCTGGGATTACACTCCCTCATCTAACTCAGTTTGGGGTGGGCACTGAGCAGTTACAGCTTATAAATACTTCCAAGTGAGTCTAATGTTCATCCAGGACCTAGAACTATTAACACAGAGCTTCTCAGATCAAGAGTTAAACAGAATGCACTAGGATTGCTGTAGGAGTAGTTTCAGCTGAGAATAAAACATCAGACACCCACTGTGTTGCTAACCACCTTGTCTCAGGACTTGCTAAAACTAAGTATTACAGAAAATGTTAAATATGAATCTACACACCACCATCCTTTTATAGAAGGGGGCTAGAGACAGCCTAAAGGACACTGCCTTTTGTGTAGCAGAATGTAGAGCACCACCATCAGTCTCTAGTACTCATCTTACTCTGAAGGAGAAGGGGTCATGCAATTCATTCCTTCAGTAGAGGGGGAGTAGAGGCACTTTTATAGTTCCCTGCTACTTGTAGGAAGTTGAGGCATTTATATTGATTTTTTAAGTCATTTGTTGAGTCATTAAAGCTGCCAGAAGAGGGGAAACCTGCAGGTGAAAGCAAGTAAAGTAAGAGCAAGCACAGCTAAGATTTATGAGAGTCTCTTCAATCAAGAGGAAGCATGGTGGGTGCTCCACAGTGAAGAGGACCCTAGAAACAAGAGGTCTCATCTTTCTAATCTTTGGTAGCAAGACAACTTGCTGTGGAACTGTGCACAACAAAGTTGAGCAGAGTCCCCATGGGACCCATAACTGTACTGCAGCTCAGAGTAAGAACATGGACTCTTGTCACTTAGAGAATCAATAGTCAATTTCACACAAGTACAGCAGTGACCAATAGGGAGTGAATAGCAAACTCACCTTCCACTGATCTCCCACAAATGCAGATATCCCCGCCCCCCCACATCAGCACACAGGCACACATCATCAGTCTTTTAGGACAAAGAGGGGGAAAGCAGGCCCAGGAGAAAAAAAAAAAAAAAGAGTGTAGGAATGTGAGCTTGAACCTTGCAGATTTATACTTTCAGAAACTTCCTCATATATATCTAGATTATGTTGAATTGATACTGTTATAATAATCTGGTTATTATTTACGAGGAAAAAGTAAAGGAAAGACTAGATTATATAGGCATGCCATTTATACAGTTTTGCCAGAAACCTGCAGTAAACATTCTCCAGTCCTGTCCCCGTAGATCACTGGAGGAAGGGACTGAACAATAGATAAATGCCCAGTAAGGTCTGGGTGACATAGGAAGATGTTTACCTGTCAGCCACACCTGGGAACAAGTCAATGGCCAGAAAAGGCATGGCCACTACAAGCAAGGAAAGGTTTGATACTTTAGCACCTGAACAAGGGAGCCTCTCTCTCTCTCTTGCTGCTCATGCCTGACTCCTGGCTTGCAGGGCTCACATGCTCTGCACTCACATGGCCCACAGCCAGGTGGACTCCATATAATGAACTAACGGACTGTGATTAGCCTACTGCTGTATCGGACTCAGTTCCACCATGGAATGGACACCCTGGACAGTGGCCCTACTTTTATCTCTACTGAACCGCCAGCTGCACATTCCCAGGACTGGTTTAAAGACAATGGGACTTTGCAACCCGAGAAATATAATTCCATGCAAATAAAAACCATTCATCCTCTCATGCAAGTCTTGGAAAATACATTTTCTAAAGATATTGCAAGAGCCAACCCACTCCCACTAGTGTCAGGGAAATTGGACCCACTGATTTCTCTGGCAACAGAAGTTAAAACTGATCTTATAATTTAGTAAGGGGCTTAGTGGACCCATGCCAGAGGAAGTTGCAGCCTCAAACCATTGCCCAGCCTCCTTCCCCTTGGGCTATGAGCACTGAAGGGGGCTGTACAGTAAAAAAAAATAAAAAATAAATAAAAAAAATAATAAATTGGTAAGGGGCTGATATTACAATTCTTGGAGAGTTTCAAATAAGAACACTTCACGTTTGCACATAATATCTAAGTGGTGACTATTCAGCAAAGCTTCTCCATAACTGTGCATTCTTCTTTTTCCATTTGTGCTTCAAAATTTTTAGATCTTTTCTTATTTTTCATGTTACGCATGTTTCAGGAGTTGGTTTGGATTTTTTTTTATTTAATACCCTTTAATTAAAAGCTGTTTCAAATGACTTTTTTAGAAGGTCATTATATATAAATAACATTCTGACATTTATTTTTATCAACAATGATTAATACAGTATGTAACCAGAAAGCATCTATTGAACAATTAAAAGTGAGTCATGGTGAGTAGTCACATCCTAGGTTGGTATCTTCCCTGACAAAGATCAATGTTTACCTTAACTGAGCCTATCTATTGTCTTTTTGCATCTAAGATAATATACCTTTGGAATTCAGAGTAATCCCCTTTTACCAGATCCTTCAGGGTACAATCTTCAACCAGAACTGGATACCACAGAACCCCTCATTGTTATCTTGTTCTGCATACCACATCTATGTGCTGCAAAAGTTAATTGTTAACTATCCTATACCCACCAATGTGAAAGAAGTATGTATTTTACTTTTTTATCCAATGTCAGAGATTTCTCCACTTTGCATCCTCCCCCTTCCCTAATCTAGCACCAATGGATTTCATATAACCTCCTTATGTATTCCCCTTTTGCTCTGATATTTAAAATAAAGTGGTAAAACAGCCATTTTCCAGAGCATTTTCTCAATTAGTTGAGATTTTGCTTCCTAGCAATTGTCATCACTTAAGCTCAAATAAACTCATAAAAATTATCTACAGGTTTGGAAGTTTCTTATGTTGAGAAGACATATCTGCAGCAAATACGTGTCCTACATCAAACTAATTGTGATTTTGAGTAAGATATTTAACCTAAGATTTAGTTTCCTCTTCTATAATCATGAAACTGGTAGACACCTAATAAGGCTATTGACACATCACACATGATAATTAATATGAAAAGTTTAGGACTCTGGACAGAAGTACTAAGTACTTGTTATGCCCAGATTTCAGGATCCCCAAGAAACCACACCAGGGAGCCAGCCGTGTCCGATGCAAAAGCATAAGAGTCTTTATTCAAGCTCGGGCTTGGCTCCCCCAGCCTCCTTACTGACACAGCGGCGAGACGAGAGAGAGCTAGCCCTGTGGGAAGAGGGGTTTTATAGGGGGGTTGGAGTAAGGGGAGGAGAGAGGACTGTGGGCCCTGCCAATTGGCCAGGCACAAGTCGGTGTCTTGTTACACAGGATGTGGTCATATCTATGGCGCGCACTTCCCTTGATTATCATTGGTTAGTTTAAAGAAATCCTAGGTGTGGCTAGCAGAGGCTTGGGCCTCCGGGAAGAAGCTACCTGCTGAGCACATGGCTGCCCAAAAATGGAGGATTCGGGGCAAGATGGAGGGCGTAGCCCTCGCCCTAGTGCAAGATGGAGGGCGTAGCCCTCGCCCTTTCATACTCAATAAAATCAACTGTAAGTTACTATTATTTCTGCCAATGAGACAGTAATGGTTCAAAATGAGAGCAAATAGGTTTAAAAAAATTGATTGTGACAGGCTTTAACAGTAGAGAAAATAAAATCTAAAACATAAGTAGAAGACTGGAAAAATCTTAAGTTCTCGAAACCATGTAAGTTTGTTTGAGTCACCTACTACCTCTTTGTCTTTAGTCCTAGTCTGCAAACTGGGGATGAAATAAAGACTATTGTGAGGATTAAATGTTATGATATTATGGGGGAGGAAGAAATTTTACTCTATCTCAAAGCTCTTTTGTCTGCTCTAATGATTAAATTAACATGAGGCAGATTAATAAGAGAAATTAACCAAATTTAATGCATATGTACACATAAGTATTCCACATACATGAGAGAGTCAGGAACAACACATACATGAGAGAGTCAGAAAATGAGGTATATATGACATTTTGAACTATGGGGCTTCAGAGAGGAGGAAGGTCATAATAGGAAGATAAGAAGAGCAGATGTTCAGTAATTAAAACTTTGTCTTGCCCTATAGATAGGTCAAAAAAAGGTTATCTGTGATAATCTCTTATTATGAGCAAGGCCCATAATTCAAATTCTTTCAGGTAGTTAAGAGGGATAGGGGGAGCTTATTTTGAACCCTCAAGATCTCAGTTGCCTTTATCTCAAAACAATCCATCAACAAATGACAAGTGCTGGCTAGGATGTGAAGAAAAAGGAACCCTCGTGCACTGCTGGTGGGAATGCAGACTGGTGCAGCCTCTGTGGAAGACAGTATGGTATTTCCTCAAAAAGTTAAAAATGGAACTCCCATTTCACCCAGTAATCCCACTTCTAGGAATATATATCCCAAGAAACCAGAAACACCAATCAGAAAGAATATATGCACCCCTATGTTCATAGCAGCACAATTTATAATAGCTAAGATTTGGAAACAACCTAAGTGCCCATAAGCAAATGAATGGATTAAAAAACTGTGGTACATCTACACAATGGAATACTATGCTGCTATAAAAAAGAAGGAACTTTTACCATTTGCAACAGCATGGATGAAACTGGAGAGCATTATGCTAAGCGAAGTAAGTCAGTCAGAAAAAGATAAATATCACATGATCTCACTCATATCTGGGATATAATGATCAACATAAACTAATGAATTAAAAATAGATCCAGAGACAAATGATAAGGTAGGTAGGGGGATTAGAGAGCAACCAAAGGACTTGCATGCATGCATATTAGCATAACCAATGGACACCGACACTGGGGTGGTGGAGGCTTGCCCTTGGGGGTGGGAATGGCTGGGGGGGGCATCAATCAGGGAAAAATGAGACATATGTAAAACTTTAGACAATATATATATATTTATTTATGTCAGAGAGGAAGGGAGAGGGAGAGAGAGAGAAACTCAGTGATGAGAGAGAATCATGGATCGGCCGG
>NW_005368305.1:1137657-1147480 GCF_000412655.1 Myotis brandtii | reverse complement strand
TATATTAGAGGTCCAGTGCACGAAATTCATGCAAGGGGGGGGGGCGGCTCAGCTCAGCCTGAGGCCCCTCCCCTCCCTTCCCTCTGTGTGGCCAGGGCGGGGACACTGGGCTCACATTGCCAGGGCAACGCCGCCAGCATCCTGCCCCTGTCACTATGGGAGCCGCCATCTTTGTTGCAAAGTGATGGTTAATTTACATATTATTCTTTTATTAGATAGGATAAATGTCAACTGTAAAAAAAAAATCCATATACCACAAAAGCACATATTGGAGTGACCCCTATAATATTTTCATGGTGCTTGGCACACAGTAGGCTTCCATAGGTACAATTGCTACCTGTCAAAAACATCTCTTTCCCCCCAAAGATAGGGCTAAAACATATCTGTATTAAAAGGTAAATGTGAGGTCTTAATTATTTAAACATTCAGAGGAAGTCAATTATACTGTATTTCCATTAAAATGCAAATGTACATTTGAATTCCAAGAAGGGTACATCATAAAGAAGTGGGCTGCAGAGTGCAGGGAAAACAGCAGTGGGGTCCTTGAGACCATTTGATAGGAAAGAGGATAAAGTGTGGCTGTGGGTGCTGTACTAAGATGTTTTTTGAAAAGAAAAAAAAGAAATAAGTAGAAGTTATTAAGGATGTGCTCCAACAACCTGAGAGGTGACAGTTACAGAGGCAGAGAAAAGAGTCTTTCTACAGGGAATTAGCTTCCCTGAGAATAACAGATGTTGGCTGCCTTGGAGGGAGGTGAAGAATAGAGCCTCATTGTCACCATAATCCAAAGGGGTAAATTGGAACCATGATTGAGAAAGCTTCAGTTTCTCAGAGAAAGAAAACCAGTTGAAAGTGATACACTATTAGTTTCTTGGGGTGCCATAAAAATTACCACAGCCCTAGCTGGTTTTGCTCAGTGGCTAGAGTGTTGGCCTGCAGCCTGAAGGGTCTTGGGTTCAGTTCTGGTCAAGGGCACATGTCCAGGTTGTGGGATTGATCCTAAGTAGGTGGTGTGCAGGAGGCAGCCAATCCATGATTCTTTCTCATAATTGAATCTCTCTTTCCCTCTCCCTTCCTCTCTGAAATCAATAAAAAATATTTTTTTTAAAAAAAATTACCACAAATTTGGAAGCTTAAATTAACAGAAATTTATTATCTTACAGTTCTGGAGGTAAGAAGTCCAAAATTAAGGTGTCAGCAGGGCCATACTTCTTCTGCAGTCTCTAGAGAAGGATCTTTCTTCGCCTCTTCCAGCTTCTGGTGGGCGTTGGCATTGGTAGCTTCTGGCAATATCACTCCAAACTCAGTTTCTGTCTCTGTCATCACATTGCTTTCTCCATGTGTGTTTTCTCTTCTATCTCTTATAAAGACTGTGGACAAAAGGGGGCCACATACTAACCCTGACAAGCTCAGGAGAGGCTTGCAGGAGGCCTTACAAACTCAGAGACAAAAGTGACCACATAGGATGGTTTAAATTTAAAACTTTTTAAACTCAAAGCACTTTATGGTGGGTATTTATGTCCTAGCCTAGAATCTTCCCTGACAAAGGTCCATCTTCACCTTAACAAGCCTGTCTATTGACATTTTGCATCTAGGATAACATATCTGATAAGCATGCCTTTGTATAAACAATGTAATTACCATTTTTCCAGATCTCTGAAAGTACAGGTACCACTAGAGCAGAGACCACAAATCCCCTCATTGTCATTGCCATCATGTTAATTGTTGATTGTTAACTATCCTGTACCACCTGTGTGAAAGAAGGCTCTGTCCATCGTTTTACTTTCTATCCAATCCCAGAGATTTCCTGCTTTGATTTTGTGCCTTCCTAATCTATCACCAGTGGATTTCATGTAACCTACTTACAACTTCTCTTTTTATTGTTAATGTATAAAAAAAACTACAAAACTACCATTCTCTGGAGCATTTTCTCAGTTTGTTGAAATTTTGCTTCCCAGCAATTGTGGTAAGTTTGGCTCAAATAAACTCATAAAAATTCCCCACCGAGTTTGAACATTTCTTAGGTTGACAAGACCCTTGTCATTAGATTTAGGGCCCACCTGGATAATCCAAGATAATTCCAGCTCAAGATCCTTCAAAGACTCTTTTTCCTCATGTATCCATAAGGTAATATTCACAGGTTCCAGGGATTTGGAACTTATCTTTCTGAGGGCTGAAATTTAAACCATGACAGTATACATTCTGGCCCTTGAAATTCATGTCTGTTACATGTGAAAAGTACATTCAACTCATCCCAACATTCCCCAAAATGTCAACCCATTATGGCATCAACTGTAAGTATAAAATCCCAGGTAAATATTATGAACTCAAAAGTCCCAAATCTCATCTCCTAAATCAGATCTGAATGAAACCCTAAGTATGATTCATCCTAGGTCAAAATCCTCCTCTGTCTGCGGACCTGTGAAATTTACAAACCAGCTACCTGCTCTCAAAATACAATAATAGAAAAAGCATAGAATAACAATCTTAGACATTTCCATTCTAAAAATGAGAAACTGGAAAGGAAGGAAGGGATAACCTATCTGAAGAAAGTTTGAAATGCAGCAGGAGAAATTCCATGAGATTTCAGGGTCTGAGAATAGTCCTCTGTGATTCTAGGCTCCACTCATTAGACCTGTGGTTCTGCACTTCGGACCAGCTTCTCAGAGGCCCCAGTGGCATCTTCGTAAACCTTGAGCCTGAAACTAATTCTTCTGCCTCAGGGGGCAGGGGACGAGGGGGGTATGGTACCAGTCTCTGGGATCACGACTTCACCCTTAGAGTTGTGGACAAAGAAGGTGATTCTATGGAGACTATCCTTGTAAGGTGATCTGATCATAAATTCCTAACTGGGAAGGTCATGGTGGGCAGTCATGCCCCTTGTATATAGCCTTTTTACAAAAAGGTTTATCTTTGCTTCAAGCAAGCCCTGTCAATTGATTCTGTGCATCTAGGTCAGTGATGGCAAACCTTTTGAGCTCGGCGTGTCAGCATTTTGAAAAACCCTAACTTAACTCTGGTGCTGTGTCACATATAGAATTTTTTTTGATATTTGCAACCATAGTAAAACAAAGACTTTTATTTTTGATATTTATTTTATATATTTAAATGACATTTAACAAAGAAAAATCAACCAAAAAAATGAGTTCGTGTATCACCTCTGAAACGCGTGTCATAGGTTCGCCATCACTGCTCTAGGTTAACATGCCTTTAAAATGCCCCATCAGACCCCTTCTTCTAATACCTATCTACCCAAAAGAGACCACACAATTTTAACTATCCTGTAATCCATTCCCACCTAGATTTCTCCCACATTCATATAATCTTCCTTACGTTCCCTCCTTAATCACAAATGCATAAAAGAAACTGCAAACTGTTATTCAAAGTATTTGAGATATTGCTTCCTGGCAATGATAAGTTTTGGCACAAGTTAAGTCTTATAAAAATTTGGTACAGGTTTGGACATTTCTTACATCAATAGAGTCATCATTTTTTCTTTAAGGCTAGCACATATTTTCTGGCAAGTAGCTCTACCAAAACCTTCCTGCCTACCAACTCCTGGAAGTCCAAAAGCTTTCCGTGTGTCCTGTCTTCATTCCTTTCAGACCAGGCTGGCAATGTGTCTGCTGATAGAAAATTCTCAAAAACTGGGTGGGTCTTTGTGTATGTCAAGGGGATTCATGTCATTATATGAGAGAGTCCTCCACAGATCTTTCCTGGATAGCTCCATCTCTATTCCTGGCTTCCCTGAGATTGTGTGACCCCCACTGAGTCACACATCTAATCTCTTCAACAAAAGTTGGTCCAGCCACACCTTTGGCTTCTCTCCAGAGCATGGGTTCCTATCAGAGAATCTCCCAACATGAGCATTTATTCTGCAGTCTGGATATGCTGCAAATTTCTCAAATGATCAAGTGCTGATTTCTTTTGTCTTAATAGTTTCTTCCTGAATTTATTTTCCTCTTACATTTTACTTTAATCAGAAAAAGGAAACCAGGCCACACCTTCAACACGTTGCTTGGAAATTTCCTCAGTTAAATATCGAAGAACTTCACATAAAATTCTATTCTCCATAAGAATATAGAACACAAGTCAGCCAAGTTTGCTTCCATTTATATAACAACAATCGACTCTCCTCCAGTTTAGAATAGGATACTCATTTTCTTCTGAGCTTTTCCCAGAAACACTTTTAAGATCAATATTTCTCTCAACACTCTGCTCATGACAATATATGCATTCTCTATGACAAAAGTTTTGGTTTTGCTTCTCACTTTCTTCTGAGCTCTCATTAGAATTTAAGCTTTTTCTATCACAAGTCTCAAAATGCTCCCAACCTTTATCCATGATCTAATTCTAAAACATCTTCCACACTTTGAGGCAGTAGTTACAGCAGCACCCCACTTCGCATTGCCAAAACCTGTATTACCATAGTTTCCTATGCATGTTGCAATGAGTCATCACAAACTTCAAAAATTAAAACAAAATAATTTTATTTTAGAGGCCAAGAGTCCAAAATCAAGGTGTCAGGAAAGGCACACTCCTTCTGGAAGCCCTGTGGGAGAATAATTTCTTGCCTTGTCCAGCTTCTGGTGGCTATCAACCCTTGGCTTGTGGTCACATTACTGCTAACTCTGTATCCATCTTTACATTTCCTCATCCTCTTCTGTTTGTCAAATCTTCCCTGCATGTCTGTGATAAGTATACTAATCCTATACAATAAAAGACTAATATGGGCACATCCCCAGTAGGAGGTGTGCAGGAGGCAGCTGATTGATGTTTCTCTCTCATCGATGTTTCTAACTCTCTATCCTTCTCCCTTCCTCTCTTTAAGAAATCAATAAAATTTATATTTTTTAAAGGCTAATATGCAAATTGACCCTACAGCGGAAGATCGTCGCTATGATGTGCACTGACCACCAGGGAGCAGATGCTCAATGCAGGAACTGCCCCCTGGTGGTCAGTACGCTCCTCCACAGGGGGAGCACCACTCAGCCAGAAGCCGGGCTCATGGCTGGCAAGTGCAGTGGTGATGCCAGGAGCCTCTCCCACCTCCGTGGCAGCTCTAAGGATGTCCGGGGAGCGGGCCTAAGCTGTCAGTTGGACATCCCCCAAGGGCTCCTGGACTGCAAAAGGGCACAGGCCAGGATGAGGGACACCCCCCCAAGTGCATGAATTTCATGCACTGGGCCTCTAGTATATGTATAAGAGTACAGATTAGCATACTTGGAAAAAACACACCCTAAGGCTGTGAGCCTAGAAAAATAGGGAGGGGATAACTTGTGAATAAAAGGGAAATCAGAACAGCAAACACCTCTCTGAGTTTGGCTAGTGTTCAGCTGTCTGGACACTTGAGCAGCACCTGTGCTTTACTCTAGTGTATCCTTTCTTCTTTTGGTCACTGCTAGTGCCACAGACCACAGCAACGTCCAGTTGTGCACTTCAGCCAATATGTGCATCCAATATGTGGACATCAGGAAAGGTTGAGAGAGTTAAAAGGGGCACAAAGAAGAAGCGAGACTGAACTGAGGAAAAGTCTAAAACTTGGGGGAATGTGTGTGATGAAGTCCAGCCTTATGCTCTGGAACAATAGGGGGGAAAAGTGATAGGAAATATTGGAAGAGCTAATAAAGAAAGGGAAGTCATCTGGCTTGACATGCTTTGCACTTTTCATCAGACCATCTTCAGTTCCTTGCTGAAGTAGAACTACGTCTAAATATACCACCTGCTTCCTGGAAGCCCCACCTCCATGAAGACTGGTATCCCGCTCAGCTCCCCAAGGCACTGCTGCTCTCCAGGGTCTCTAAAATCAGATTCCGTGGTTCTTCCACTATAGTCCAGGCTCATGTAACTGATGTTCTATGTTTCTTTGCTGAAAGTTAGAGATTATTATTTTCTCAGAAGGAAAAACAATAAACTCTAAGAATTAATAAGAAAATTAATACTTAAATGACCTTGGATTTCACAAAATACATCTTTTTAAATAAAAGAAATCATTTTCTTCTAGGTCTCTGAAATTTCAGTATAGCCTGGGTCAATTGATAAAGCTACTAAAATAGAATTTACCAAGGAAGCAATAGAACACAAACTTAGTTAAGGTAACACAGTCATCTCCCTCAGTATGTAAAGTCAGTGCATCAAAAGGCAACTCTACAGCAAGATTCTAAACCAAGGTCAAATCTTTCGAAGGCTAAATTAAGATAAATTACAAAAGCTCTCTCCTTAACACCTTGCTAAAGAAAATTGCATTTCTTTCTGCTGTATTTACTAGAGTTGCCGTGCTGCCTGCTTTTAATGACCAACCCCTTTGACCAGGCTTTGCTGAAATCTCATAAAGATGAGCTTCAATCACAAGCACAGCACAGTGCCAAGGTTGCATAAGCTGACTGCAAACAGCTGTCCGGGCTCCAATGACTAGATGAAGGAGCTACCTCTCTCTGTTAGCTCTGCTTTAGACGTTCCCTTGATTGGTCTGACCAAAGGGTATTATTTTCTTTAACATCCTTTTTCATCATCTATATCTTTTTTCCAAAGCATACAAAAAGAAGATCAAAAGAGCTGAAGCTTCTGGTCTGCCTGAATTGCCCTGAGCATATTAAATGACCTTGACTAACGGGTTTCTAAGGTTTCTGCCGGCGTAGCACAAAATGGACACCTCCTCGCTACAGAGCCAGCCCCACAGCACCTGAGGGAAGGGAGTGGGTGAACCACTGGGTATTGTATCAGCTGAAAATGTAACAAGATTCATCAGTTTTCAAGGATCATATGTGCAACACAAGGTTCAGAGAGATGTCATTTTAGAAGTAGACTCAGACTCCAAAAAGCCTGAGTATAGAATCAGAAGACTTTATCAGGGTTCTTATACAAAAAAAAAAAAAAAGGAGCTAACAGATATACTTATAGATTGTCAAATTTTTGCTATCAGTTTAAATCTGCTGGATTATTTCAAATGGCTCCAGTATCGTCCTCCTGTTGCTGAACTGCTATTTCAGACTAATTTTTTATTTTCAACTATTGCTCTATGCCACTAGCCTCTGAAATACAGCAGACCTCTTTACCAATTCGTTAATTTCTTCTCACTGTCAGTTTTTAAAGCCAGTTGAATAAAAATGACAGAGAGCACAAAGTCATCACCAATGAAAAACTAATAATAAATATATAAATAATGCTGAGGTATCAGAGACACTAAGAGATCCATTTTAAAATATCCTTCTTTAGTAACTTAGCTGTCATAAGAAAAGATTCTCCTAGTCCACTGCACAGTAGAATTTCAACATGTTCTGCTGCCGACCTGCCCTGTCCTGTCCTTTCTGGTGCTGCTTCCTCTGAAGCATTTCAACATTCAAAAACACATTTAAGGTGTTTTCAAAAATGGCTGCTTTACTATAATAATAAAAATTTATAATGAACTAACTAGTTTCTCCAAATATACTTATTTGAACAGATTGTTGCTTAAATTGAAACACTAGCATTATGCCACTGTCCACCAAGAAAAAAAACAGCTTCATTTTATTTTTTTAATTTTTTAAAAATATATTTTATTGATTTTTCACAGAGGGGAAGGGGGAGGGATAGGGAGCCAGAAACATCAATCGGCTGCCTCCTGCACACCCCACACCGGGGATGTGCCCAAAACCAAGGTACATGCCCTTGACCAGAATCGAACCTGGGACCTTTCAGTCCGCAGGCCAACACTCTATCCACTGAGCCAAACCAGTTACGGCCAACTTCATTTTAGTAAATAGATACTGAAAAGTGAAGGACTGAACTTATTGGGGAAAAGAAGAGTGTTTTGTACACCTGTTCTTTTATCTCCCGCATTTAGAAATATTTTGAGAATTTGGTATGTTGTGAAGTTTAGGGTTGTTTTTAGCTAAAATTCAGGTGACTGTTGAAATGGAGAGAGTTGGAATGTGTAGGCTCATCCTGACTTGATACATGATAATGCTCAGCTTATCCCCTTCTACAGTTCCTTACTGTGACTGAATTAAAATTGGTACAAGCATTGTCAGTAAAGAGTATGACTATTCTATGGACAGAAATCAGAGAATTTATTTTAAAAGCTGTTTATCAGAGTAATCATTGTAATCCAATAACTAAGAATTTCCTTGGCTACTCCAGAGAACATAGCCACAGATTTTGCTTTTAAATTTTTTCTGTTGAAAGTATTACATATGTCCCCGTTTTTCTCACAATGTCCCCTTATAGCTTACCCCCTGCCTTCCCACACACACCTCCACCACCCTATTGTCCATGAGCTATGCATATCTTATATAATAAAAGCCTAATATGCAAATCAACCAAACAGCGGAATGACCAGTCACTAACGCGCAATGTGACCACCAGGGTCAGATGCTCAATGCAGGAGCTACCACCTGGTGGTCAGTGAGCTCCCACAAGGGGAACGCTGCTCAGCCAGAAGCCAGGCTTATGGCTGGCGAGCACAGCGGTGGTGGCAGGAGCCTCTTCCGCCTCCATTGCAGGTGGGTGGTAAGGAGCAAGGGGTCCCAGACTGCAAGAGCCCCGGAATGTGAAAGGGATGTCTGACTGGCAGTCAGACATCCCCCCAAGGGGTCCTGAACTTCGAGAGGCTGGGCTGAGGCCCCCCCCCAAGTGCACTAATCTCATGCACCAGGCCTCTAGTATGCATATAAATTCCCTAGTTAATCTCTCCCCACCCACCCCACACCCACACCCACCTTCCCTCTGAAATTCCACAGTCTGCTCTATGCTTCTATGTCTCTCTGGTTCTATTTTGTTCAACAGTTTATTTTGTTAATTAGATTCCACATATGAGTGAGATCATGTGATACTTGTCTTTCTCTGACTGGATTATTTCACTTAGCATAACTCCAGGTCCCTCCATGCTGTCTCAAAGAAGATTTCCTTTCTTTTCTACTGCCTCATAGGAATGTCCATAGTATCCAAAGCAATCTATACATTCAATGCAATCCCTATTAAAATACCAATGGCATATTTCACAGATCTAGAACAAAAACTCCAAAAATTTATACGGAACAAAAAGAACCTGAATATCCACAGCAATCTCGAGAAAGAACAAAGTTGGAGTAATCACAATACCAGATATCAAGTTATACTACAAAGCCACTGTACTCAAAACAGCCTGGTACTTGAACAAGAACAGGCATATAGATCAATGGAACAGAACAAAGACCTCAGAACTCGACCCAAGCCATTACACTAAATTAATCCTATCTAATAACAGACAAACATGGTAATTGACCGTACCTTCGCTACGCCTCCCATTGGCTAATCAGCGTGATATGCAAATTAACCAACAAAGATGGTGGCTAATTTGCATACTGTAGGCAAGGCAGGACACCGGGAACCGCCATCCAGGCCCCAGTGTGCGACCCCAGGAGCCTCCGGAAAGCCGGGCCGCAGGCAAGGCGACCCCTCGGGACCCAGGAGCCGCCTTGCCTGCAGCCGGTGTTTGTGATCGGCACCCCAGGACCCAGGAGCCACCTTGCCTGCCGCCCGTGATCCTGATCGTGATCGGAAAGCCGGGCCACAGGCAAGGCGGCCCCCTGGAACCCAGGAGCCCGTCGACGAGGTCTGCAGGCAAAGCAGCAATCAAGCTATGAGGGGGAGGGTGGGGGGTGGAAGGAACTACAGGAGCAGCTCTGGCCGGAGACTGAAGACTCACGCTGGAGCGAGGAGCAAAGACTGAAGGCTCCAGCCGCAGTGAAGACTGTGTCCAGAGCGAAGATGGAAGGCGGTGGCCAGAGTGAAGGTCTGGGTCCCGGGTGCCAGAGGAAAACTGGTGCTGGCAGCCAGGGGAAAGAAGGCCTATTGCACGAATCTT
>NW_005368305.1:1132870-1137071 GCF_000412655.1 Myotis brandtii | reverse complement strand
GCCTAAGCCTTTAGTCGGACATCCCCCGAGGGCTCCCTGGCTACCAGAAGGATGTCTGACTGCAAGCTTAGGTCTGATCCCCCGGGGAGTGGGCCTAAGTCGACAGGTGGACATCCCCCAAGGGGTCCTGGACTGTGAATGGGCACCGGCTGGGCTGAGGGACACTCCCTGCCAAGTGCACAAATTTTTGTGCACCGGGCCTCTAATATTTGATAAAGGAGGCAAGAGCATACACAATGGAGTAAGGCAGTCTCTTCAATAAGTGGTGTTGGGAAAATTGGACAGGTACATGCCAAAAAAATGAAATTAGACCACCAACTTAACACCATACACAAGAATAAATTCATAATGGATAAAATACTTAAATGTAAGTCACAAAAATCATAGAAGAAACCATAGGCAGAAAAAGCTGAGACATATCTCATAGCAATATGTTTGTGTATACATCTCCTAGGGCAAAGGAAACTAAGGAGAAAATTTTAAAAATGGGACTACATCAAAATAAAGTTTCTGCACAGCAAAGGAGCCTTCAACAAAATGAAAAGAGAGCCCACTTCATGGGAGAACGTATTTGCCAATGATTCATATGATAAGGGGTTAATGACTTAGCAAAAGGAAGACAAACAATCCAATTAAAAAATGGGCAAAGGACCTACGTAGACACTTCTCCAAAGTGAGCATAAAGATGGTCAAGAGACATATGAAAAAATGTTTAAAGTCACTAATCAGCTGAGAGACACAAATTAGAATTCATATTTAAGCATGGGACTTTATATGTATAACCAACTTGTGAGCAACAGTGGAGCTAAGAATAGAACTCTGGACTCTAGGGCACTCATCCGTACTTTGAAGATCAACTTGACAATAATTACAAAGACTGACTAACTAGCCTTTATACATTTCATAGGATAAGGATAATATCTAATATATTTGACTTCCAGCAAATTACTAAAGCAAACAGCTAAGAGTTTTATTTTTCTACCTACAGCAGAACTCATATTCTAGTGCCAGGTTTCTCTGTATCTATACAACAAAGTATCTACTCTTGCCTCTTACAAACTCACATCCTGTTTCTACAAAGGCTAAAAGATTTTTCAGAGCTGCCTCAGGAAAAGCAATGATACCATAATCTATTTAATTCTCACAAAGTCACAACCTGAGAATCTTCTTAATTAATGTGTTTACCTCTTTTACTTACTTTCTGGATAAAATACAAATGCCTTACAAAAAAATTGAACTGCAAATCTGAAATGTGTAATCAATCTCAAAAATTACTGGTTTTAAGTATTTAGCTAATGTCTTCTAAATGTCATAAATGTAAATGAGAAAATGGAATATTAATTACATTCCCATTATATAAAAGTCTCTTGAAAAATATTCTACATTTAAAACAAAATACAAGGCTAATTAAATTACTAGAGAATTACAATCATTTATTTTCTAAGAAAGGCATGGAAGATAGGGAATACTGAAGATAGATACGTTTTAGACCAGAGAACACAACTAGGCAGCCCAATATCTTCAGTTTAATGTCAATAGATCTCTTTTTAAAAATGTGGTTCCTCTTTACTGAGAGAGATTTTTAAATATATAAATATATCAACCAAGGAAGGAGCCAGAATACAGAACCCCTTATCAAAAGAAGATACATCTTGCACAAAGAAAATATTTTATGCTTTTCTAAGAAACATCTATTTCATTCACAATTTTAAATAATAATTTTCCTATATTAAATAGTAAGGCAATATTCTAATTAATTTAAGCCCAAAGTGGGAAAATAGGAGAGAACGTTATTGGGTGGAAATAACCAGCTTCTTATCTTCCAAATTCAGGCAAGAAACTAATGACATGGGAGACAATCTAATTGTTTGTCTGGGAATCTTTAGGGAGGTGTTAGGAAAAGGTTGAGCAACCCAATGGCGACCAAATCAATTTCAATCTAAACCATAGTGACTATGGGCAAAGGTAAATATGAGGAAAGCATGCTGAAAATGTGATTCCAAAGAGAAAGTATATTATTTCATCTCAAGTATGAGAATCCTAGAGTAGCTCAGAGGAAACAGCTAAAGCCTGCAAACCTCTAATGGTTATGAGAAATAAAATGTCTTAAAATTTAACAATATTGCATTGACTTGCCTTTTCCAATTTACTTGAACTACCTCATTATTAATCTGGTTTGATTTTTATCTAATTGTTTACATTTGTTTGGAGAATCTTTAGGGTTTCAGAGAAATTGTAATCATTACAAATGTAGAAATTATTCTTAAATTTAGGGTTAAATGCATATTTAACATTTTGTCATACTTTTATAGGCCAATTGCATAATACCATACCTCATGCACATTTCATCAAAGATAAGCATTTAAGAGAATGTGTTAAAAACAAATTCCTTCAGCTTGTAGTTAAAACCTCCATCATAACTACAATGATGCCATCATGTGGCAAAAAGTATGACTTCTTAAAACCTGAATGTGTAGCATAACCTACAAGCTGCATTAAGGAAATTCACAATTTAGAGGTCAGATTTAATGAGCAGGACTCTGCTATTTATAGGGTTTATTGTCTGCCTTTGGTTCATTTATAACTCCTTTCTAATTCACAGATTTTCTCCAAATTCGCTTGCAATGTATCTTTCCTTCATTTATTCAAAATTTATTGAACATCAACTCTGGTAGTCATGAGAACTAAGCTCTAGAAACACAGGAATGCACAGGTTAAACATCATCTCTGCCGTCACTGTGCTTAGAGTTTCACACGTTTTCACCAAATTTGCTGATTTATAGCTTAGATTTTTTTTTAAAAAAAATTCTTTTTAAAGCTCCAAAACCCAGTTCTATGAAAGATTAAGGTATCAAAAGCATCTTTGCACTCAATGTAAACATTCACATATATTAAAGCACTTCTCATTGTGGTCTGCAGCTTCCCGGAGAACTGCCTAACAGGTCTTTTGTCAGTATTAATGAACCACTGTGTATTTTTGCAACACTATAAGGCAATTAAATGTGCACTGAATAATGTGCTTTTTAAAAAAATGGTTTGTTGCCACCTAATGACATTTCAAAGTGGTATTGATTTCACTAGGGTAGCAAAAATAGGTCATTTTAGCAAAGGAAATTCTGCCATAAGTGCATCTCACTGACCATGCACCTATTATCTTACGTATCAAAATAACCAATTCCAGGCACTCAATGAATCTTTTTCATTAAAGTAATTCAGAACGCTGCTATTATTAGAGTGCCATTATAGGAAATTCTAAATACCATCGTCAATCATCTGAAGTTCAGCAAAATGGTAGCAACAAAAGAGAATAAAACACATTCACCTTAAAACTCACAACCTTGAGATACATGGGTCAAGAACCTCTTAACAATTAATTCTTGAAAAATTTCTGAAAGGTGATTTATTTCAAATGAACACCCCATCAACAAAATAGTTAGAGGAGGAGCCAAAGAAATCATTGTGGGAGAATGACAAATTAAATGCTTTGAATAAACACAAAGATACTAGGACATAAAACTCATATTTCATTTTCTAAGATTAACTTCTCCTCCCCCAAATTACAAGAAAATTTCTATTTTTCATACAGATTATACAAATTATATAGTTCAGGAGGCTGGGAAAGCATGTGAGACAAAGGAATCTATAAATACTAGTAACTGGGGCTTTACCAAATCTATATGTAAATTCAATTATACAAAACAACAAAAATACATATACCGTTGCATAATCTATGAGATAATCTCATAGCATTCCTTCCATTTCACTGTTTTTTCCTGCTTTTTTAAAAAATTAAATTTATTGGGTGATATTTGTTAATAAGATCATATAGGTTTCAGGTGTGGATAGAAATGTTACAAGATCTGTATATTGCACTGTGTGCCCACCACCCAAAGTCAAATCATCTTCCATATATTAGGCACTTTAACCCCCCAACTACAACCCTTTCCCTCTGGCAACCACACACTGATGTTTGTGTTCATGAGTTTCAGTTTTATCTCCCACATATGAGTGAAATCATATGATTCTTAGCTTTTTCTAACTGACTTATTTCGCTTAGCATAACATTCTCAAGGTCCATCCTTGTTGTCACAAATGGCAGTATTTCAACTTTTCTTATGGCTGAGTAGAATTCCATTGTGTATATGTACCACATCTTCTTTATCCAGTCCTCCATCACAGGATACTTTATCTCCATGTCATG
>NW_005368305.1:1092725-1131432 GCF_000412655.1 Myotis brandtii | reverse complement strand
TCCATTCTGGTCAAGGGCACATGCCTGGGTTGTGGGCTCAATCCCCAGTAAGGGGCTTGCAGGAGGCAGTCGATCGATGATTCTCTCTCATCATTGATGTTTCTATCTCTCTCTCCCTTTCCCTTCCTCTCTGAAATCAATAAAAATATATTTAAAAAATATATTCATCCTACTTAATGTCAAAATCATGGAAACAGCAGATAGTATAATGTGGCATTTACAGCAATCATCTCTAAAAAGGCCCCGTTTGTCTTTCCAGAGTGAGATGAAGCACTTTGCACAATCACACTGCAGAAAGAGAAAAAAATTCTCACCTGCAGATGATCACACAAGGACAGTGATAACAGAAAAGAAGATATTCTATGAACATCTGTAAGAGGAAAATATTCAGTAGCAGAACATTAATCAATACTAATTAGATATGGTGAGCCAGTAATGCATACTTTATTTAGCCACTTAACATTTTGACTTCAACCACATAGATTCTTACTGTTAAATAAACTTGGAACACTGAACTGTTCATACATACGATGTTTCCTTGCATGTAAAATAGACTTTTAAATTAATACATTTGTAAGCAATGATCCTTTACATTTTGCTACTGCTTGTTAGGAGGCAATTCTCTGGCATCAATATTCAGCAGTTAAAAGGAAAAACAAAGTATGGGCAACTCTAATACCACCCAAGACAGTCAAGCAAATGTGAATGCTTATTTGTAAATGCAAAGAGGAGAGGTTTGTCTGAACTGCTGATAGTGGAATTTTACAGTTTGATGTACAAAAAAAAGGGGTCCCATTCAAATCCCTGGGTGCAAAGCTACAGCATCCATGTAACTATCAGCCCCAAATTTCTCCCCTTTATATGTCCAAGGATTCCCCGTGCACTGTAAACTTCCCAGAGTGTGCAAGTGTGGGGGCAGGAGGAGACGGGGAATAAACAGGCACGCCATGGGGAAAAGAAACAGTCTAGTACACCATGTGCACTGGAGGGGAATTGCTCGACAAAGCACTCCAGAGGTGAGGGCAGTCAATAGAAAAGACTCTCCCTCAAAAATCTGACCCTTGGAATAAAATTATTTTTGGTTTCTGGATTATGAGTTTCACCCTGTGTGAAATTACAACATTTAGAGGACTGAGTCAGGCTAGGTTTTGAGCACCCACCACCTCACATGCTTAAGACTACTCTCATCCTAAGACTCTCCCTCATCCTAATCCTGGATTCAGAGTCAGGACTAGCCCTCTAGCATAGTCAAGACTAGGTCTAACCTTTCTCTTTTCTCACAGTAACATCATCAGGGACCCTATTGTGCTCTCCTGCATTGGAATGTGTTCAGAGCCTCCCGAAAACATATTGATGGGAGTCCCTTATCCCCTTCCAGAGCTCCAGAAATACATGGAAGAGCTGGTTTCCGCAGTCTAGACAGTCTCTTCATCCAAGGACAGAGTGCCTAACAGATACATGTTGGCATAACTAAGAGATTTGCTCCAAGGAAATGTTTATATAAGAACAATTGTGTGTGTGTGTGTGTGTGTGTGTGTGTGTGTGTGTGTGTGTGTGTGTTGCTTTTTTGTTCTAGAGGAAAAAGAAGTTTAATTTATCATAGGATATCTACTAAACTTTTATTATATTTGACCCTGCCGTTTTTCTTGTTCATTTTCATGCACAATTTTCAACTGACTCCTCACTGAAGCCAATGATGTTAAATGCTTCTGCACCGGCATGTGTGTTTTCTGGCTCTTGGTCTTCCCTACACAATAATACTGTGAACAATTCAAAAATCAAAAAGGCTCTAGAAGCTGAACAATTTTTGCAACTCAAGAGGTGGTGAAAACCTGACATAAACTGCTATAAGGCTATTTAAGGTCTTTATCTCACTTAATATGAAAATTCATATTTCACTGCAGAAATAGTAATCAATCTAGAGACCCCATTGAGAATATTATGTAATATATAGTTACAAACCACATTACATTTCAAAAACTCTAAAACACAGCTGGATTGAAGAGTTCCAGATAATGATGGGGTTTCAGATCTGTATTTCTTCTGACAACTCTCACCCATCAGGCGCCAGTATTCACAGTAGCAGTTCTCCACTAAATTAGAGACACCTGACTAAATTAGGTCTGACTACAACGTATACACATACTCCATAACCCTGACCTTTAAAATTCCAAAGACGTTTAGTTAACCTAGTCTCTATGGGCCATGAAAGGTCCATTCAACATACAGAAGGGCTTCAGATTGCATGGGACATCCAAAGACGTCCATGTCCTAATACCAAGAACCTGTAAATATGTTTGTTACCTTAAATCAGTGGTTCTCAACCTTGGCTGCACATTAGAATCACCTAGGAATTTTTTAAAATCCTGATTTCTGGGCCTCATCCTCCAGAAATTCTGTTTCTTTGTTATGGGGTGGGGCCACAACATTAGTAACAAAGAAACAGAATTTCCGGAGGATGAGGCCCAGAAATCAGGATTTTAAAAAGATTCCCAGGTGATTCTAATGTGCAGCCAAGGTTGAGAACCACTGCTCTAGAAGGAATGCAGATTGGTAGACACCTCACTTTCATCCGGTAATAGCAATGTCAGACCGCTGACCTCCAGGCCTCTAAGCAGAAATTTGTGTTGTTTTAAGCCACTAGTACTTTGTTACAGAAGCAATGGGAATTAACACAATGGGAAAGGCAGTTAGGATAGAAATGCCAACATCAACCATTGATGTTTAGCTAAACTAAGCCAATAACAGACTTTTTCCTTAAGGCATAAAAAATATATATTTTTCCTCTAAGAATTTAAAGTTATTTTCCCTGATTTGAAACGGGGTAAAGGTAACACATCACAAAAGATATGTGATTTTTCTTCATCATATATTTCTCTTCTTTGATTGGCACAAGCAAAAAACAAACAAACAAAACTCACAAACTATTGTACAATTTGAAAATCAAGGTTTGTATGAAGTCAGAAATATTTTAAACATTTTTATTGCTTAATAACTCAGTCTATAATAATAATTCAAAGATCTAATAATTCAGAGGATCAATGGGAATTATATTAGAATACAGAGAAGCCATAAGTATAGAAAATACAATAAAATAAAGATTATAAAACTACCTTTTATTAACTGCAACTGGTGTAGAGTTGTCCTATGTAATACTTTTCTCAGTAGAAAATAAAAATGTAGGTTTTTTTAAAAAAAACTCTCCCCCAATTTTAGGTTATTAATACTCAATATAATTAATTTATCTTATAGTTTCAACCAGTGGGTATAGGTCTCTAGATTATATAATCAACTATGATTCTCCAAAGTTGCCAGAATCCTTACTTTGTTTCTTCTCCTGGTTTCTAAAAATACCTGCTAAAGGGAGAGCTGACTTCTCAGAATTATAATCTCTATATATAAAAGCCTAATATGCAAATTGTCCCCTCGGGAGTTCTACTGGGAGACCGGGAGTTGGATTGCTCACTATGATGTGCACTGACCACCAGGGGGTGGCAGGGAAGGGAGGCTCTGGCCAGCAGCAGGAAGGAAGGCCCTGGCCAGCAGCAGGAAGGCCCCAATTGGCCCTGATCGCCTGCCAGGCCTAAGGCCCCTGCCTAGGCACTAATTTTGTGCACCAGGCCTCTAGTAGTTGATAACAATACATTTTCCCAAAATCCAAAAGCAGTTTTGCTTTTTTTTTAACATCACACATAGATTTTAAACAACTATATTTCAAACCACATTAAGGGGAGAATGATTTGGTCAATACAATTCACTTTAATTCTCCACCTTTTCTTTCTTTCACAGCTCAGTTTATAATCAATAATTAGAGAGGAACTGCCTGTTTTATTAAAAAATAAAATAGAGCCTCCATGCCCAGTTAACAAAAGTAACAAAACATGGAGGTCACACATTCTTCCTGCCTTTGGTATTATCCTTTCCCATTGATTTTTGTGCCCTGGGTTGTCACACTCCCACACTGAAGTCTTTGCTGAGAGGTGGTGAAAGATCCCTTCTGTGGATTCCCTTCACCAGTGATAGACCCAATGATGCTTCCAAGAGATGCTATTAGATGCTAGAACTTTCTACAGCTATCATAACTAAGTACCACAGACTGGCAGGGTAAACAGTAGAAATTGCTATCTCACAGGTATAGAGGTTAGAAGTGCATGATAAAGGTGTGAACAGATTGGGTTTCTTCTGAGGTCTCTCTCCTTGACTTGCAGATGGACACCTTCACTGTGTCCTCACCTGGTCTTGACCTCTGTGCACACACATCCCTGGGTCCCTGGTGTCCCTTTGTGTGTCCCAATTTCCTCTTCTTCTAAGGACACCAGTCATATTACATAATTGGGTCCCATTCTAATGGCCTTGTTTTAACTCAATCACCTTTTTAAAGGCCCCGTCTCCAAATACAGTCACACACTGAGTTACTGGGGGTTAGGGCTTCAATATAGGAATTTTAGGTGGTGCATAATTCAGCCCCTAACAGATGCTGAGAAGGAAAGGGGGAATAATCAAAAGTCAAAGAAATAAAACAGTTCAGCTTAGAAAGAAAATGTAAGTTCTTGTTGAATTCTGCTTTAGCTAGCTGGTTCTTGAAACCTGGCCCTGACCCAGGGAAAAGACAATATCCAGATCTTAGTCTCAAAGGGCTGGTTCAGAGCCACAAACGCTATATTATTTTTCCTCCAGATCCCAGGCTGCCTCATGTGGAGAAGACTTCTAAGACCCAGCAGTCTCTCAATCACTGTGATACGCCCTCGGTCAAAGAAAGATTCTAACTTTAATGCCCAATCACCCCCCTCCCAGGCCTTTCTAGTTTCTGGTCTGAGACAAGCCTCTATTTTAAGTAAACAGTAGCTTATGTGGACCTTATCCTCAGGGTGTGGCTCAGCCTACTCTGTGGAGGGATGGATCTGATGGCAATCCCAAACTGAAAAACCCCTTAATCATACAATAAAGTGTGCATAGCAAATGAACTATAAAAGTGCAGATACAAGCAAGGAAGCAATTGGATTATCATAGTAATAATTCAATGTGTGGCCAATGCCACAATACATTTATTTTACCTTTCTCAAATGATATTTCACATCTCACGTAGGTGATGTGAAACCTGAAATTTAAAGTGCCATGTGCCTTTAGTTGTGCTATTTCTTTACATCAAAATAATCAAAACACCAATAATAAGAAACGTTCCCTTTTTATTTTCTCTTCAGCACATTCAATGAAGCAAGAAGGAAAAAAAACCTATTTTTAATTATCATAAAAATTCTTCTAAAGCATCGAGTATAAAATCACAAATTTGACATAACAATGAAATGTCCATAGGTTTTAAAGTCTATTTTTAAATCTCATATACTAATAGAAGAATTAATAGAGATTTTTAGGACTAGGGAAACATCTAACTGAAACCTAACAAATATATCTAAATATTGTGACTCTTTCTAAATGAAAGGTGATTCTCTTAGACTCAGCCAATGTCTATGCCATATAATCACTGAATCCCCAGAACCTGAAAGCAGCTTAGTTGGTCCAGTTCAGTCTCCAAAACAATATGAAAACCCCTGCTGTGGAATCCTGACACATTTAATTCAGTCGTTTTCTAAATGTCACCAATGTTGAAGAGCTTGCTCATCCATAAGCAGCCTATAGCATCACTAGAAAGGAAATAGAAATAAGAAGAAAAAAACATTTTGTCGGACACTTATGTGCTCACACAGATTTCAAGCAGGTGTCAGTTTTGCAACCAAAAAGATAGATTTGATGTCAATGTGGGAGATGAATTAGAGAAATAAGGACTTTCAGTTTCAATTAAGAGACTAATAGCAGGAAGGAGTGATGATGCTTTGAACTAAGCACATGAACAGTAGAGATGAAAAGTTTGGAGTACAAGTGGCACACAGTGTAAATGGAATTAGCAGCACTTAACAAAGCTTACATTCCACACAAGATGAATGATAACTCTAAGCCATTTTATTTCTGAAAATATATCTGAGTAGCAGATGGGTTGTTCTGATGCTAGTACACTTACTTCAGCCACGAACACAAGTTAACAACAATAATAGTAATTATAATAGCTAATTTTTATTAAATACCTACAATGTGATGAGCACTCTTCTAAGCATTTTACATGTATTTTCTCATTCAATCCTTACAACAACCCTTTGAGATAGGTCTATTATTATGCCCATTTTCTGTCAAAGGATCTAACATGTAGTGAGGTAAATAACTTTCAAGATTACTCTTAAAATTAAATGGCAATTAAGGCTTCAAAGCCAGGTTTTCTAAATCTAGATTCTCAGCTCAACCGGAGTGAAGGAGGCTATTTCAGGCAGACAGAGAAAAAAGTAAAAAACATACTGAAGAATACGCCATTCATTTCTCATTTCCCCTCTCTTCTATATTTTTCTTAGTCTCCAGTTCGTTGTCTATCAGTACACAGGAAGACAGATGTCTCACGAAACTGAATGATTGGTTTATGGGACAGACTTTTCTTTAGGGATTAGTGTCTCAAAAGAGAAACATCATTGTTATTTTCATTAAAATGTAGCAGGCATGGGTGGTTATACAGTGTGAACATATTTAATAACATTTCAAACAAGGTGATGCCACTAAAATGAAATTTTTAAAAAAATAGCCAGTCATTAAAATAGAAGTAAATGGATTTCCAAAGTCCCATTGTTTTCCATTTGTTCATCATGATTTGTCACTTAGGTTTGGTTTTGAAGTCCTACACTTCTTTCTAAAGAGACTGGACTTATTTCAAAAGATATATCCATGTTCATGTAGTATTTCAGAGAAATCAAAGACTTCTCAATATATAAATGATCTTATAGATTATTTGTGTTCCATGGTTATGTAGTTAACAAAGAACTGTACCGTTAGGGCATGGGTTTTATGATCATTTACAGAGAATGGCAGAGGTGGGACAGGTACTTAGACTCCAGAATCAGCACCCTAGGTTGAGAAAGAAACCTTACAATATCATCTACATCATTCTTCGCTGATTTCTCCTCCTGCCCATGCTTCAACATTTCTAATTAGGAATGTATTACCTCTCAACCGAGTAAAGTGCCTGCAAATGAAAGGGCCTTCATCAAAGTAGACTGTTCTAGCTTCCATAGCGAATTGCTCACCTTTTGAGCTCTGATTGTTCATTTCAAAGACTTATTAGGAACCTATAAAAACAATAGGAATGCATAGAGATAAAACCAGTGTTCCTGCTTTGTGTACTTGATTTCTATTGGGGATGAAACAGACTTATAATGTGATGTGGAAAGTGCTATGCAGAAACTATTATAGCAGCACAGCAAGAGGGTTCTTTCGGTATAGTGGGATACTATTTGAGACTCTTTTCTCTCTCTTTTTTTTTCAAATTATAAAAGAAGATTTATTTAGAAATTCACAGAGGCAGAAAAATTGAGCCATAGGCAAAATGGGATCAGGAAGCAAATTACAGGAAAGAAGGGCCCTTGGAGCTTGGGAGTTGGAGAGAGAGAGAGAGAGAGAGAGAGAGAGAGAGGTTTGAGAGACAAAGCAGGAGGAGAGGTT
This sequence comes from Myotis brandtii, assembly GCF_000412655.1. Taxonomy (NCBI): domain Eukaryota; kingdom Metazoa; phylum Chordata; class Mammalia; order Chiroptera; family Vespertilionidae; genus Myotis; species Myotis brandtii. The sequence goes on along the minus strand of NW_005368305.1, from coordinate 1,123,896 downwards.
TGGGTGTGCTCTGCTGAAGCCCTGGGGAGAGAAAGGGGTGTGGAAAGGGGCAGGTGTGCTCCATAGAGAGAACCTGAGACTCTCTTCATCTTCCCAGTTTATTGCTTCTAATTTAAGGGCTTGGTGTTAGTTTAGTCAGGCTCTGTTAACGCCTTGGGTGGGTTTGACTGGAAAATGTTTTTTAAGTCATAGCAAATGAGATGAAAACAAATGTATTCCATCACCCGAGTAAAGAAAAGTCAAGATATTCTTCCAAAGCAATTAAACTTCCATTTCAATGCCACTATTAAAGCTCCCTCCCTTCATCAACCTATTACTTATAATAATGAAAAATCTTGAAAGCTAGGTGAAAATATAAAATTCCTGATCTCATAAAATACTGAGACAAACTTTAGGGAAATAAAAAACATCATAGGTCAAAGAGGTTTTCTATATGTCCTGACTAAAGGTCTGGACCAATACACAAGATTCAGAAATGAAGTTTTGAGTTCTCCCCATTGATTTTCACTACACATTTCTCTAGGAAAGCTCATGGCCAGCTAAACACAGCTTGTTTCAGACTCCTGCTACCCTAACTCATCATACAAGCAGTCCCTCAAATATTCACACTCACAGAATTCTCTGGGCTCCCTCCCTACCTACTTGACTCAACTTCCCTTTGGTCTTTCTCTCAAAACTTTCCTTTATGCCCTCTGGAAGGTTCACTCTATGGTCAATGTTTACACGTTCGTGAATGTTGATTTCACCTTCGGGACTGATATGCAACTGAGGGCTCCACTTCCCAGCAGCACCCCTAAGTAGAAGCTGCTCCTGTCAGATTCATATCTCTGTTTTGGGACGTAGTTACAGAGGCTCCTTTTTCTCTGCCGGCACTTCTAAGGAGGCCCACACTGGATGTGCAACATTGAGGGAGCCAATTAATCTGGGCAAGTCTGTTTCATCATTTGTGAAGTGGACATGATAATGGTAGTTATCTCTTAGATTGCTGTTACTATGAAATCAGATAATATAATAAATATCTTCTATTGTTTAAAGTAATATATATATATATATGTATATATATATATATATTACTTTAAACAATAGAAGATATTTAGTAAGTCAATAAATTATGGTTATTATTCTCTAATCCACATCATCTGGGTCACCATAAGTACTACCTAATCTTTAATTGCTTTTAGAAGATGCAATATTTATGCATATCTTTGAATTCCCCAAGAGACAAAACTCCAATGTAGTAAGAATAAAGCCTTTTAATTTCCTTATAAAAGCAATAGGAATCTTTATGAAGTTTCATAATATTATTTCAAAGCATTGCAAACTTTATTCATGAAAGGAGGAAAATAGTAGGTTCCAGTTGAATTAAAAGTGTTTATTACAAAAAAATACATTTGGAGGAGGAAAATATATAATTCCCATTCTATGGGTCATATATATAATTAAATTTACCTTCACCTTATAAAGCCAAGAGACAAATATATTAGCAAACTGATGGTAAGCATATCCTGCACTTTGGTCTATATTCTAAGATACAATCTGCACATAAAAAATAAACCATGGAACAATAATACTAGCAGCACTTAGAGCAGAGCAGGTGCTCCAGGAACAAGCAAGCAAACAAAAACAGCGGCCTCAGAGCAGTGGCTTTTATTTAGCTCCATAGTCAACCATGCTAGCTGGAGGCTCTTCTCATGATCCACCCTCAGGGCTATGCATGTAGCTGCTACTGTGTTGGCACGTGGGTGTTTTTCTCCAAATGTGACATTTTATTACTAATCATATCTAGTAGAACTATCTCCTTGATCATAACAGCATTCATCATGCTCAAGTGGATAAAACTCTAAAAATAAGTTAACCAAAAGCCTACCTGAAGAGCTTTTGCAGAATAAAAATTTATTAAAACAAAATAGATAAAAAATTATTGGAATTAAACTGGATCTGGAAAACTACAAGTCAATGAAATGAATTCACTGAGACTATGGTATAACTAAGTGTAAAGACAAGATATAAAATGATTATAATCTGCTTGGTATTCAACGATAATCAGGGGAATTGTAATATTTAAAAACATTAATAGTCAGAATTGTGCAATTTTACATACAGTGTTAACTTAGTTTTATGGATTATGCATCTTCATTTGGCTTATTTCAGAATTATTTAAAAACTAGAGGCCAGTGCACAAAATTCGTGCACAGGGCCGGGGGTGTCCCTCAGCCCGGACTGCACCCTCTCCAATCAGCAACCCCTTGGGGGATGTCCTACTGCCGGTTTAGGCCCGATCCCCATAGGGATCGGGCCTAAACCGGCCATCAGACATCCCTCTCACAATCCAGGACTGCTGGCTCCTAACTGCTTGCCCGCCTGCCAGCCTGATCGCCCCCTAACCGCTCCTCTGCTGGACTGATCTTCCCCAACTGCCCTCCCTGCCGGCCTGGTTACCCCCAACTGCCCTCCCCTGCAGGCCTGGTCCCCCCTACTGCCCTCCCCTGTCGGCCTGGTCACCCCTAACTGCCCTCCCCTGCAGCCTGGTCACCCCCAACTGCCCTCTCCTGTTGGCCTGGTCACCTCCAACTGCCCTCCCCTACTGGCCCGATGGCCCCAGGCCCTCTCCTGCCAGCCTGGTTGCCCCTAACTGCCCTCCCCTGCAGGCCTGGTCACCTCCAACTGCCCTCCCCTGCTGGCCTAATCTCCTACAACTGCCCTCCTCTGCCAGCCATCTTGTGGTGGTCATCTTGTGATGATGTCGCGTGAGGGTGTGACGCCACCTAGGCTTTTATTATATAGGATGTTTAAAACTAATTTAGGTTATAAGCATCTTGAAGGATCTATTGCCAAAGCCAGTCATGGAGATGGAGGGGTTTATGTTGAATATCTCTCTAATAGCATGAGACCAGAACAATGTTTGTTCAACCAAGAATGCAAGCAATATTTTTTTCTATGTTGTTACAGAATTACATAGAACATCTGGTCATGGCCCATAGAAATTTTCTTTCTAATTTTAATGTTGTAACCTTATCATTCAGTTCTTTCAACTACCATTCATCAAATTTAAAAAAAAGTTTTTGGTAGCTTGATATAAAATATAGAATAGTAACCAATTTTTAAGTACTTTGTTCAAAATATTCAAAATTAAATATTTGCATAATTAGGTTCCAAGTCCTAGGCATCTTAAGATTTGGGTTTCCAACCTCTGAGTATATTATTTTTATCACCTGCCAATATTCTGCCCTTTTACTATGCCAATAAAATTATTTTTGCCAGTTACTGAAGATGAATTTTAGTAGCTCCAGTAGCTTGAAAGGATAATTATGACCAATGAGCATCATAATTAGCTTTGAGTTATAACATTAGTAATTGACCAATATAAATGGTTAAAAATCCCGGCTCTAAAACCTGATTGCCTGGGTTGGAATCTTGTTTTTATTACTTGCTCTCTGTGTAACATTGGAAAGTTAATTAAATTTTCTGTGCCTTATTTTTCTTATCTGTAAGAAAGAGGTAATAATAGTGCCTAACTAGTACTATGAGGGAAAATTGAGTTAATACATGTAAAACTCTTAAAATAATACATAATACATAATAGGCTTTCAATAAATGTCTGTTTTATTATCATTATTTTATTGACTATTCATTGTTTCACCTTAATGATTAAATTGTATTTTCTTCATAGTAAAAAGAAAGAGTATTTTGATTATACATTATTAGTTACAATAATTTTTTCTTTAGAAAAATACACACTTCAGATACATTAAAGATTAAATAGATAAATGACAATTGGCCTTAGTCATGGTATACACTGGAAATTAGAAAAAAAATCGCTACATTAATATAAAAAAACTAATACAGCTAATTATCTTAGTGCTAAAAGATTTTAAAATTTTACTGTGGGTAAACATTTAATTTACAGAAACGGAATCACCAAGTTAAAATTCACCTTTTGCCACCCTCACAGAGATATTATTCATGTTTTATAAAGCTTTCCAATTCAGAATTAGTACTGCTAAAACAAGCAAACAAAAACGCATCAGCATATTAAACAGTGTTTTTAAGTTCAGATATGTATTAAAGATCCACATATTGAATAGACCTTAGAGATTATACTAAACAGTTTTGGTTACCACCCATTCCTACAGAATATATTCTTCTAAGTGGTATAAAAGTGTGAAAATATCTACCAGGTATAAATTATTGGAAAATAAAAAGATTATTTGGTGGATGTTCTTGAAGAAAATAATTTTCTCAGATGCTTTTACAAAAACAAATGTGCTAACTGCTCCTTTTCTCCCAAAAGCAAGTACATGAGCTGATCACATTAGGGATTTATAAGTGAACTAGAGGCCCAGTGCACAAAAATTTGTGCACTTGCGGGGGGGTGGGTCCCTCAGCCCGGCCTGTGCCCTCTCGCAGTCTGGGACCCCTCAGGGGATGACCACCTGCTGGCTTAGGCCCACTCCCCGGGGTATTGGGCCTAAGCTGGCAATCAGACATCCCTCTGGCAGCCAGGGAGCCCTCGAGGGATGTCCACTTGCCAGCGGGGAGCAGGCCTAAGCTTCAGTCGGACATCCTTAGCGCTGCTGAGGAGGCAGGAGAGGCTCCCACTACCACCGCTGTACTGGCAGCCATCACCCTGGCTTGTGGCTGAGACAGGAGCTCACTGACCACCAGGGGGCAGCTCTGGCATTGAGCATCTGCCTCCTGGTGGTCAGTGTGTGTCATAGTGGCCAGTCATTCCCAGTCGTTCTGCTGTTATGGTCAATTTGCATATTACTCTTTTATTATATAGGATAGAGGCCTGGTGCATGGGTGGGGGCCAGCTGGTTTGCCCTGAAGGGTGTCCCAGATCAGGGTGGGGGTCCTGCTGGGGTGCCTGGCCAGCCTGGGTGAGGGGCTGATGGCTGTTTGCAGGCTGGTCAAGCCCTCCCCAGTGGGGACCCTCACCCCATGGAGGTTTGGTCAGCCTTTAGGGTGGGGGGTACCCACTGGGTTGCCTGGCCAGTCTGGGTGAGGGGCTGAGGGCTGTTTTCAGGCTGGCCAAGCCCCACGGTGACAGAAGCTCCCAGCCTCTCCTTTCTTTCTTTATTTTTTTATTCTGAGATTTATTTACCTTCTATAATTGAAACTTTGTAGCCTTGAGTGGAGCTCAGAGCCGGCCAGGACGGGCAGGAAGCTTGGATTCCTCCATCGCCAGAGGCAACCCAATCCTCCTGCTCACTCCAGCTCCATGGCCACGGCCGGCTGAAAGCAGGTATCTGGGATTTATTTATCTTCTATAATTGAAACGTTGTTGCCTTGAGTGGAGCTCAGAGCTGGCCGTGGCAGGCGGAAGCTTGGCTTCCTCCATCATGGAAGCAACTAAGCCTCCTGCTTGCTCCAGCTCGGTGGCTACCAGACGCCATCTTGGTTGGGTTAATTTGCATATAGTCACTCTGATTGGCTGGTGGGTGTGGCTTAAGGCGTAGCAAAGGTACAGTCAATTTGCATGTTTGTCTTTTATTAGATTAGATAAATGCATTTTTTGATGAAACCTTTTAGAAATAGCAAGTGGACTAGCTAAAAGAGAGTTAAACTAAAACCGTTTCCCCTGATGTTTCTGCCAGGTGAACTGGGACTGAGAAACCTTAACATAAAGCCAAAGACTGAATAAGGGATGATAAAAAAATTATTACTGGAGAACATTCTTATTAATAAGCATGAATACTCAAGAATAATGTTAAAAGTTTTTAGAAAAAATTACATACATATACATTTTGGTAATTGCAATAATATACTGGGGGAAAATACAATTCAATACTCAATGGCTTGCAACCACAGGATGTATTCCCACCTGCATGGTTGAGGGTCAACTATGGTTCCACAGACTTGAGCTGGGCTCAGCTGGTGGGGCAAATCTACTCATGCTGTTGGTCAGTTAGCCTTGGTCCCAGGCTGTGGGTTGGCTCAGATCTGCACTAAATATGTTCAATTTGAGGTCCAGGCTGATGATCTAGCACTACCTGGTGATCTTATGGGGGATCAGTAGAGTACAAAAGGGACAAGAACTTTTCAAGCCTTTGCCCGTGTCATGTCTGCTAACATGACCAAGCTCAACATCAATGGGGAAAGTAAACACACCTAAGCCACGTTTGACCCCCTCCACCTGGGTCTTGCCAGCTTCTCTCACTTTCCACAATTTCTATATTTTTTTTATAAAAGGCTGAAAAATCTCTGGAATAATGGTATTGACTTCTGCCCTAGATCAAGAGTCCTGTGATCTTATCTTTTTAATACTGACAACAGCCTTGTTCAAAACCAAGTCTCCTCTACAATTTTCCTTTTTGTTGTTATTGTTTTGTTTTTATTTTGTAACATTTTTTTAACTTAACCTTGAGATTCCAACTGGTAGCATCTCCTGGAATGGTGAGCCCCAGAGGTGGGTTACAACAAAACCCTTCCCCTTCTTGCTATGTATCTTCTCTCAATCGTCAGCTGCTGAGTTCCCAGAGTGCATTGCGACCTTCTGGTCTAAGAGACTATTACATATTTGGTACAATGCACACCTGGAAATTTACCATTTCTTAGGCACTTTCTTAACCAACTTTGAATTTTTCTTTTTTACATGCATATAATGTGGTAAATAACTATCCTTCTTATGGTAAATGTAATACATAAAATTATATGTTACATTTATCTTTGCAATATTTGGATAAGATGAGTAAGTACCAGCTGAGAGAGTTAGGTGTTAAACTATTGGCCCAAGACCACAGTTATTCAAAAGAAAGATGAAATGACGGCAAATTCTTTCCACTCCCATTTCATTAAGCCTCTATCTCTGTCTCTTCCTGCAAGTCTGTTTAATCTGCTATAGTTAAAACTTGAGTTGCCTGTTATTTCCTCAAATATTATTTGCTTAGCATATTCCATGAAACACAAGGGATTAAAAACCTGTTCATCATCTTTTTAATCATCTAATAAAATGTACAGTCTTTAGCATAAATCTGCACAGATTCATTAATGTGCACTGGAATGAATAAAACTAAGCATTTATCTGAGATGCCTGTCCTTTTTTATTCCTTTCTGTAACAAGAATTTTCATCTTCATTGATGCATTTCCACAAATATAACAAATACCTTTATGCCTACAAAAATGTTCTAAATTTAAAAAAGATTAATCATTGGATTTTAAAAGTCCATGTTTTGATATGGCTCACCGTGTTAATGTATTCATGCAACAACTACTGGCTGAGAATCTTTGTGAATAAGCCTATGCTGGACACTAGGGTTATAAAATATAACACAGAGATATGGTTTCTAGCATTATGAGCAGAATCTCATCTATTGTATAATATATTCTCAGCATTAATGCAAATTTAAAAGACGTATAATATTACCACTTTTGTAACATTTTAATCTCTGGACATTCTACTTATCTCCTGCTATTTTACTGACATTCAGTATTCTCCATAAAAATTCTACTAGTCCCTGGCCAAGTTTTGTTTCAACTGTATTAGAAAGTCAACAATTCATTTCACTTATTACTATTGTATTCTTACTTAAATATTATACTTACCTAAAATATCTTTATTATGGAGGCGGCAGTAAGTAGAAAAGCAATTGATTCCATTATAAGCACTTATACAATTAGTCATGGAGAGTAACAGGACTCCTGGTAAAACAGGACACCCAAAACAGAGATGGTATCAAACTAGTAGTCAAGGACTAACGCCTAAAAAAAAGCAACTCCGATAGAGGATTAATTTAATTTTAAAAACAAATACAAGCTATTGATTCACTCTTCTCAACTTAACTAGATAGTCTACTTGTAGTATAACTGTCAGGTAAACACATATATCTTTACAACTTGGTGGTCCCAAGTTTTTTTAAAAAACCCATTTCACATAAAAGAAAGAAATAATACGAAAACAGCTCAAGAAATACACTAACAAGCAAAAGTATATGGAAAAGAGGAACACACAGTTTTGACTTAACTCAAGAAACGGAGAGGAGATAGGTGTAGGAAATGTGCATCCTGGAAAGTCCGGTGTGAAGATTCTAGAGTAAGAATTTATGTGACTCGAATCGCCCCTAATTCCTGAATAAAAGCATCTTGCAGAACTTACACGCCAGGGCTTACACACCTACCTCACTTGGCTCTATTCCTTACTTACTTCTAGCCTTTACTTAAATGAACCTGAAAAACTTGGGGATATAGCATACGGAGGAAAAATAAAATAACCACACAGAATGTTCCCCTTCTGATAGCTACTTTAGGTCTTTGTTACTAGAAAATTCCTGAAAAACAATTTAAATATAAGTCTGTGGCTTTGCTGAATCAAGCCCCTCAGTTAATATTTAGAAAACACCCTTGGATTGGGTTAATAACATTGTTGATGGTACCTATTATAGAGGGATAGCTGAACAGAGTCTGTGTCTCAAAACCAGTGTTAAATCAGTATTAGGGAAGAGGGGGGGGGGGAAGGCAGTCTAAAATTCCAACAAGTGCAGACAAATCTAAGACCCCTGTCCTTCTCAGTCCACACTTCCTTCAGGGTCTTCATCATTACAAATGTTCTCTGCCATTGGCCACACTTGCCTGATATTGTAACAACAGTTCCGGTGGCCCATCCTCTGCATCTTCGGGGATTGTTCCTCTCCAATTTTACTTAAATCCCAGACATTCAATCTGTGATCAGTACCAATGGAAGCCAAAGTAGTCGCATTGTGAGGCAACCACTGAACCTGGAATATTTCATCCTTATGTGATTCAAAGGAAGCTAAAGAATTGATAATATGTAAAGAAATATGTTCATAAATACATTAGATACATTTTACTTAGAATGCTTAACCTATTATTTTACCCATGGAAAATCAGAAATTCTTATGGTATTACCCCCTTAAACTTTAAAAATGTATATATACATGTAAATTTTACTTTTGTGTGTATATGTGTGTGTGTAAAACAATAGTCTTTGAAAATTACTATTCCTCCAGAATTCACTAAAATTCAATATGTAGCATATTAAGAACAAATATAACAGCATATATAACTATCTCAACCTATGTATCTTTTGTAAAAGAAATATTTTATAAAAATCAACACTTCTTTCCATTTATTTTCTACTTTATATTACCTAAACACTATTGTTTCAGAGTTTACTAGTATATTCCTCCCTGAAAATAAATAACATTTTCATACTAAATAAATCTTTACTGGTGTTAAATTTATACAGTTGTAAAATAGATAATTGCATTATGAAATATAGAAGCATTTCTCTTATTCTTATTTTCATTAAGTTCCTAAAGCAGACATTCAGATGCTTTTGTATCCTGAATTATTATATCATGTAATGTGAAGTCAAATAATATAAAATTATTTATATTTGATCAGTCTTTACATACAAAAATGGTAATTTTCAAGCATCAACCTAATGGCTGTTTATTTGTCTCTATTTCTTCCTAGAATGTGAGTTCTTCATAGTCAGGAACTCTATCTTATTCCTATTTACATAAGTTATACACCCAAAATGGTTTTCTGGTTTTCCTGTACTTGAAGAAGTATTATTTCTGCACCCTGAAGAAAAAGTGTTCTTTATAAGATTACAACTATCCAGAAAAAGTGCTCTTTATAAGATTATAACTAGAAAGATGGATCAGTCTAGCCCTGACTTCAAGTTCTTTCAAGGAATAATGAAAAAATCCATGAAATCCTGAATGCAACACCTGGCATATAGTAAATCTGCAATACACTAGTAGCTAGTCCATACAAGTAACAACTTAGAGTTCTAATCTACTAGGAGTAATGATATCAGCTAAGGCTTCCAGGAGGTATATCAAAAGACTGGATGAGAGTTTTCCTAGATATACGGGGTGAGGATTAGTGGAGAAGAACCATGGCAAATAGCCAATACAGCTAGAATCCAAGGAGGAGCTCTATAGATGATGTTGAAAGGATCAATTTAGATTTTAAAGTAATCAATTCTTTTGATAAAACACATTCAAAACTTTCAGCAGTTATTAGTGCATTTAGAAAGAAACACCTATATATCTTGTATGATTGTTCCTTCTCTTAAATAAACACCACTGTGTTAGGATTCACTAAAGTATAAAATACTCTCATCCTTTTGACCCAGCACCACATGTTTTCATAAAGATTTCATACATTTATCTTTTGAGATTTCAAATATTATTTATTAGTATTTCAATGCAACTTAAAAATCATGTGGTGTAAATTGTGGACTAGATAGAAAGATTATTCAATATTACATTTTCAATAAATATTTCTGTCTTATACTATTCTGCCATTTTCTTTGATGTCCTCTAAATTGGTCTAAAAGATGAGGAATTAAAAACAAATTATTTTGAGAATGACCCTTCAATCATTGAAACTTTGCTTGCCATATTTATTATTTTTAAATAAAAAAGATAATGATTTTGTTTTTGAATAAACTTTCACAGCACTTACTATGTGCCAGGCACTGTTCTAAGCATTTTTCATACATAATCTTATGAAACTCTCACACCCACTTTTTGAGGTATCATTATCATATTTACAGGTGCAGAAACTGAGGGCAATTAAATTAAACAATGCACCCATTATTCAATCGTGAATAAGTGGAAGAGCCAGATTTAATTGGAGGTATGTCTGACTCCAGAATCTGGGCTTGAGCAATTGAAACTATGAGCAGCTGGGAGCTTTGTATTCCAATCTGTTATGAATATAAGACCTAAAATTTACTTTAGGCTAAAGCTGTTAACAAAGGCATAGCTATGTAAACACCCAGAATTCCCATTTATCTTCAACAAAGAATATATGCAGATAGTAAATAAGCATATGAAAATATATTCCATATGATATGTCATCAGGGAAACGCAAATGAAAACAACAATGAGATACCACTTCATACCGATTAGAATGGCCAAAATCCAGAACACTGACAACAACAAATGCTGACAAGGATGTAGAGCAACAGAAACTCTCATTCATTATTGGTTGGAACAAAAAGAGTACAGCCACTTTGGATGGCAGTTTGGTGGTTTCTTAAAACACTACACATACTCTTATCATACAATCCAGCAATCACAATCCTTGATATTTACCCAAAGGAATTGAAAACTTATGTCCACACAAAAACCTACACATGGGTGTTTATAGCAACTTTATTCATACTTTATTCATAATTGCCAAAACTTGAAAGCAACAAATATGTCTTCATAGGTAAATTCATCTGCGGTACAGCCAGACTATTCAGAGCTAAAAAATATTATTCAGAGCTAAAAAAAGAAAAAAAAAGAAAAAAGAAAAGCTATCAAGACATGGAAGAACCTTAAATGCATATTATTAAGTGAAAGAAGCCAATCTGAAAAGGTGACAACCTGATTCTAATTATATGACATTCTAGAAAAGGCAAAACTATGGAAATGGTAAAAAGATTAGTGGTTGCCAGGAAGTGGGGGGAGGAATGAATGAATAGGCAGAGCACAGAGGATTTTTAGGACAGTGAATTACTCTGTGTTTTACTATAATAGTGGATATGTGTCATATTCTGAGCGCTATACCCAGTGGGGGGTGTGCAGAAGGCAGCCGAAATATATTTGTCCAAACCTATAGAATAAACAACACCAAGAGTGAACCCTAAGATAAATTATGAATTCTAGGTAGTAATGATTTGTCATCAAAAAATAAAGTATTTTATTAAAAATACTAGAGGCCCAGTGCACAAAATTCATGCACTGGGCAGGGGGTGTCCCTCAGCCCAGCCTTCACCCTCTCCAAACTGGGACCCCTCAGGGGATGTCTGACTGCCTGTTTAGGCCTAAACCTGCAGTCGGACATCCCTTTCACAAACCGGGACTGCTGGCTCCCAACCACTCTCCTGCCTGCCTGCCTGATTGCCTCTAACTGCTTCTGCCTGCCATCCTGACCACCCCTTAACCACGCCCTGATCGATGCCTAACTGCTCCCCTGCCAGCCTGGTCACCCCTAACTGCCCTCCCCTGCAGGCCTGGTTACCCCTAATTGCCCTCCCCTGCAAGCCTGGTCGCCCCCAACTGCCCTTCCCTGCAGGCCTGGTCACCCCTAACTGCCCTCCCCTGCTGGCCATCTTGTGGTGGCCATCTTTGACCACATGAGGGCAGCCATCTTATGCAAGGGTATGGCGGTCAATTTGCATATTACCTCTTTATTATATAGGATTTTCCCATTCAGCATTCTATTGTGAAGAATAAGAACACATTAGTTTTATTTGTACATTTGCCTTTTTGACATATGCCATAGTGAAAAGAGAAATGACACTGAATCATTTCTAAGAAATGTAAGAGTACATAATTACATATATGCTGCCTAGATATAAAATAAATAGTGACTGATAAAGACACTTTTTATTTAAACAAACAAGTTCGATTTTCAGCAAAAGCTGAACAAAATCCAAATTACTGCTTTTGTTAATAGTGGTAATTGTCTCCTTGAAGGCACAGGCTACTTCCCATCCATCTTTGTGTTACATACACCTGGCCCAAGCCCCAGAAGATGGCTCTTGGTAAATGTCATTGAGTTTAATTTATTTAAAGGAACACTGAAAAGACATGCATGAAATGTGGATGCCCACATTCCACAGGATTTAGCAAATTGTGCCACAATAAACAGACGTGCCAAAAGATCTAGAGACTGAAGCTGTGTTTTTAAACATGCCACCACTCTTAGTTTACTTGATCAGACACAATAACAGATAACTTTGAGATAGGGAATATGCTGAATGCTTGACATGGACTATTCCACTTCACTGTCACTCTCATTTTACTGATAAGAAACTAAAAGTTCAGAGAGCTTAAATAACATGACCAGTGAGAAGAGAGGCCAGGATTTAAAGCCTGGCAAGTTTATTATTATTATTATTGTTCTTTTATATATTTTATTGGTTTCAGAGAAGAAAGGAGAGGGAGAAAGAGATAGAAACATCAATGATGAGAAAGAATCATTGATGGGCTGCCTCCTGCACGCCCCCTACTGGGGATTGAGCCCGAAACCCAGGCATGTGCCCTTGAACGGAATCAAACCTGGGATCCTTCAGTCCACAGGCCAAAGCTCTATCCACTAAGCCAAACCAGCTAGGGCCTGGCAACTTTATTATTTTTTACTACCCTAAACCTACTATAAGCCTCTTAAGAGATGTGGCAAGCCGGCACAGCCATAGCATACTCAGCCCCACATTGGGCGCCTTGTGTGCGCGCCAGCTTAGCCAGGTTTGGTGACCCTGAGAGGGGGCAGTGAAGGATTAAGAAAAGACAGACAAAAGAATGAAAGCTGGTTCTGGGTGGGATGCTGTCCACTCTGATGGAGAGCTAGTGACAGTGCCACGGACTACAAGCCGTGTCTTTATTTTATAGCCAGATTCCACTAGGCAAAGTAAGAGCATGGTCAAGATGTTTACAACATTCTCATGGGTTTCGATCCTTCTCAATTACATGCACCTGAACTCTATCAAGCCCATATTACTCATACATGTGGGGCCACGTGTTCAGACCATAGGTTCAAACTTACAACTATAGCCTTTGGCTATAATTGTGCTGGGAGAGCTTTGCCCTCCAAGCTGGAACTTGCACATGGCCATGAGAGGACTGTGCCCTCTCATTAGTCCAAGGCTTGAATCTGTCCAAAACACTGTAGCAACTCTCCACAAAGAGAGAAGCATTTATAATCTGTTTTCTCATTTATAAAATTATACAGTGTTACATATAGTTCTGTTTATCCATAGTAAAATTTGTATTTGTCTGGCAATATATATATACACATACATATATATATTCTTAAGTGGTTATTCACATTTTTTATTTCTTTATATGTATAATATGTTAGTAGAGGTAGGAAGAAAAAGGAATGAAGTGAGGAAATGACTTTATTAACAAAGTGTTTCTTCAGTTACAAGCTTTTCTTTTCACAACTACATAAATAAGGACATTTTAATACCCTAATTAATATCCATTTTTAACTCTATGCCATGTTTTTATTACCATCCTCTCATTAAAAATCTAATGAGCATTAGCATACTGACAAGGATAATAAATGCCAACAATTCATATCCAGTTATTAAAGTTAATAGTTTTCCCATTGGAATGTAATATATGTTTCAGCTTTTTTTGCCAAAAGCTCAATGATACTTTTATCTCCAGTCGACCAATTGCACATTTAATTTAATACCTATTAAATGCAAACAGCAACCCAGAAATTACATTAGAGTTGTTATTCGAGCCATCAAGAGCCAGCAACTAGAAAGTGAAGATTGGGTAAAGGACTAATGCTAGTCGCAAAGTGGAAATGATAAGCAGACAAACTCCTGCCTCAGCAAAGTGGCTTATTTGAGCAGACAAAATAACTCATATGACAGGCTCTGGGCCCAACAGCAGGACAGATGTTACAGCTTCTCACACAAAGCCAAGAGAAATATCATTCTAAACATACTGGTTTCTAAGAACCCTTCCAATGATCAAATCTTAGCTCTCAATTCTACTTTGTGTAGTTTTCCAACAACCACAACATATTTATTTTTCTTGGCTATACTAGTTTTCTGAGTTGCTAATTTGACACTTCTTTCAAAGGGAAGAGGGTAATATTTTTAATAAGATAAATTAGAAAAGCTGCTGAAATTAATTTGGACCCCAAAGGATTTTCTGCCTGAAAAGCCTGTAGTACATGATATTAGGAAAGGTGGTCAGAGAATTTTGCTTACTGCCTTAGATATATTACCTGTCTAAAGAGTGAATTATGCTCAATCTAAACAACACCACATGACCATTTATTCTTAAACTAGAGGCCTGGTGCACAAAATTCATGCAGGGGTGCGGTCCCTAGGCCTGGGCAGTGATGGAAGCATGAGCGTCTGGCATGGAAGGACAGGTCACAGCTGACCTCTGGGCCCTGGGCAGCACCTGGGCCCCCAGGTCACCACATGTCCCCCTCCGCCTGAGTCATGGCGCCCTAGTCCCCATGCTAAGATGCGGTGAGCATGGCCAGATGCCACGGGCCAGGACACAGTGTGGGCCTCTGGGCCACCCAGTGGTGCTGCACAAAAGCCAGATAGGCAGTGTGCTGTCTCCCGGCCAGCCTCGCAGACCAGCTCCTGCACAAATCCACAGAGAGCCCTACCGGCCTCTGTGGTCCCAGCGGCTGAGGCCCAGCTCACCAGGAAGAGGCCACGTGGGTGCGGGCGGGCTTCTCACAGACACCTGACACCTGAGCATGGAGGTTTTCCTGGCGCCCGAGCCCTGACGCTCCAGGGGAGGGTAGTAGGAGGAGTGAGAGCGAGCTCGGCAGACTCCCCACATTCTCACCACACCTCCATCCCTGTCACCGCCACCCCCAGGTAGCTGGCCAGAAGTAGCAGCTGCCCGCCCAGGCACTGAGGAAAGTTGGTCGCCACCTCCCACCCCCCCAGTTCCCCATCCCAGCCTGGGGCCCAGCCCTGATTGGGCGATCAGGGCCTGCCGGCCACTGGTCACCATCTGCAGGGCGATTGGCGGGGCAATCAGCCCCCACTTGTATCCAACTTGGCCTGGTGACACCCACTCACCTGCTCCACCATCCCACCTCAGTCCCACTCTCATCAGGGCCCATCAGGGCCTGCAGTGCCTCCACTGCCACCGGCTGCTGGCACCACATTGCCGACACCTGCCATGTTCCACACCGCTCCTTGGTGGTCAGCGCATGGCATAGTGAGCTGTAGAACTCCCGGTTGAACTCCTGGTCAAGAGGACAATTTGCATATTAGGCTTTTCTTATATAGGATATTGTACTATTGCCATTGGTTTGGAGTTTGAATATCATTGCATACCAAAGTATAAAATGCATTTTATACTTTTCTTCAAATTTTTTGTTGTTTTCTTTGGAATGAGCCAAGACATCCCTTTTTGACAGAAAATTTCAAAATATTCTTTTTCTAATTATTTGAATTGCCTTCTGACTTTACAAAATCAATATGTACAAGACTTTGAATATTAATTTTTATTTTTTAAAAATCAATATACATATTTAAACAAAAATCATTTTTATCACAAGCCTGAGATAGTTGACGTGAGTGACCTTAGAGGTAAAAGTTGTTGGGAGAGACAGTCATCCTTGGACCTCCTCCTTTTTGGCAAATCTTGCTGGATATGCCAAAATTGCAAGGTCCTGGCCACTCTTATATCTCATCCATTATTCCGGGTTGTTATACAGCTGGTAACTTTGAAAGATGAAGCAATGCCTCCTCTACAAAACTTCAACAAAGAACAGACATGCTTACTCGTGCCTTAAAAGTGGTAGATTCTGCCCTCTGGTGTGGCTGAGTGGTTGAGCATTGAACTATGAACCAGGAGGTCATGATTTGATTCCCAGTCAGAGCACATGCCCAGGTTGCAGGCTCAATCCCCAGTAGGGGGCATGTCGGAGGCAGTCGACGAATGATTCTCTCTCATTACTGATGTTTCTATCTCTCTCTCCCCCTCCCTTCCTCTCTGAAATCAATAAAAATATATTATTTTTAAAGCAGTAGATTCCTCAAGCTTAGTAATCCTCAGTTATAACCCAAACGTACCATGCAGCTCAGATATTGAGCCCCCTCAACCACCATGGGACTTCCATGAAGGAAGAAACAATACACATACACTGATGTTAATGTACCATGAATAGTAAGGTCTTTAATCTTTGACCCAGAAGTGGAATATCTTCTACCAGCATCTATGAAACATTAACAAGTTAACTTTGAAGGAGGCCAAAATCAAGTCCAAGACCTGACAAAGCTTACCTAAAGTAAGTTTAATTAAACTTTCTAAGCTTCATTTTTCTCAGTTTAGAAACATGATAATACTCATCTTTAGAATTTTTAGAAGGATTGAATGGTATTGTACCAATGAAGTCTCTAGTACAAAAGAAATATTAAGAAAATGTTTGTGGAGATAATCAAATGGTGGTATAGGTAAATACCATGCCCACCACTTCCCACAACCACATCAAAATTACAACTAAAATAAAAAACAACCATCATTCAGAATTGTTTGAAAGCTGGCTGAATGGAAGTTCTACAAATAGAGAAGTGAAGAAGAAAGCACACCAAGACTGGTAAGAGGGGCAGAGTGGCAGAACAAGCTGATCTAATACCCACGTGTGCTGTTTTGAAGGATATCTTGGCTGCAGAACACCCCTCCTCCTGCCTCGTGAAGAGCAAGGGGTCCCAGCCCTACACCACACACCCCCATCCCAGGGTTCCAGAGATGGGAAGAGAAGTCCCATAACTTCAGGCTGTAAAAGCCAGGGGACATTGTTGCTCAGTGACATGGAGGCTGTTGGAGACCCAGGTGTTTCTCTTAAGGGCTGGCACATGAATTTACTCAGACTCATCCCTCAGGCTTCAGACTTTGCTAAAATCTCTCAAACAATTAGAAGCTGGTGTCAGCATGCCCCAAACCTATCAAGAAAAGGCCCAAGACCTGGCGCTAGCACCAGCCTGCCTTGCTTCACAGCTGGGCCTCGACTGGGCACTTCAAAAGCCTAATACAAGTAGCAGCCATCTGAAGACCTCTATATAGCTCCTGCGGGGTGGCCCCAGAGCCAGTGCACCTGGTGGACAGCTTCAGAACATAACAGATTACAACTCTACACATCCACAAGCAACACACTCAAGCGACAGACTCAGTGAGCACCAAAGCCCCACTGAAGCAAGTCCTGCTCCATAGGAGTGTCTCCTGCACAGCTGCTTTTCCACTGTAATCACAGCTGGTCCTCACAGCTAATTGGCCTTGAGGTCAGTTCCTCCTAGTGACACCAACAGCAATCAAGGTTCAACTACAAGATTGTTTATAAGCCCATTCAAGGGGACACCTAGAGTGCCCAGCTCAGGTGACTGGGAAGGCTGAGCCACTGGGCCCTACAGGACACCTACTACACAAGGCCACTCTTCCAATTCCAGGAGACATAGTAGCTCTACCTAATATATAGAAACAAACACAGGGAAACAGCCAAAATGTGGAGACAAAGAAACATGTCATAAATGAAAGAAAGGGAAGCAAGCAACTGCTGGATACAGAGTTCAAAACCATGGTTAGAAGGTTACTCAAGGATCTTAATGAAAGCTCCAAGGGAACTTAGTGAGACTTTCAAGAATCTTAGTGAGAATGTCAAAGACATGAAAAAGCATATGCTAACTGAAATAAAGAATAATTAACAGGAATTCAACAGTAGAGTAGAGGATTCTAAGAACCAAAGCAATGATTTGGAATATGAAGAAGCAAAAAACACCTAATCAGAAGAGTAAAAAGAAAAGAGAATCCAAAACTATGAAAATAGTATAAGGAGCCTCTGAGACAAATTTAAGTGTACCAACAGTTGCATAATGCGGTGCCACAAGGGGAAGAGAGAGAGAAAGGTATTGAAAACCTACTTGAAGAAATAATGACAGAAAGCTTCCTCTACCTGGTGAAAGAGATAGACTTACAAGCCCAGGAAGCATGCCATGCTATTCCCTTCCCACTCTCCTTCCCCCAAAGGCACGTATCTCTTAAACTCCAAAGAACCCCACCAGACTTGCAAACAGTAGGAGCAATGGGCAGTGGAAGCTCCCCCCAGGCTAACCCTCTGATCATGTATCCAAGGCCTCCTTTTCTCTGACCTCCCAGTGATCCAAAGCAGCCCATCCTAGGCTCTCCTGTTGCTTCTTCTATTCTCTTCTTCATTTCACTATCCTAAGGATATTTTTGCTGTGGTCAATAAATTATTGCTTGCTTTTCTACACTTTGTCTCTTGATTGAAATCTTTCCTTCAAGAAGACAAGAACCCAGGTCGCATCACCTCCCCAGTAACAGTTGTGTGGTGCTTCAATGTAGTCTGGAGCTGTTCACCGAGTGCACTGGCTCTGGGGCATCCCAGGAGGTATGGGCCAAGGTCAGCCACCACCTATGTTCTTCTTGAGACCACCCAGCCAGTTCAGTGGGGTCACTTTGTCCCTGTTACGTTTAACAAACTGAAAATGAAAACTCAATGTTCATTACAGCAGACAGAAGGCAGCTGGGGAAGAACCTCCTCTCATACCTGCCTTATTCATCCTTATTACCAGCAGCCCATTACAGTAAATCCAGGGTTACATTCATTGCCAACTAAAGCTTCAGGGTAAGCACTTTTCTATAAAGTCCCCAAAGTCTTTGGTTTGCTGCCTGCTTCTCCAACTCTACGTTCCCAGCCTTTGCTGGTCTGATGTTAGTGGTTCACTGCACTCTCTTATGAAAGGAAGCCCACTTACTTTACTCAGTTCTTTCTCCTCAGTTGAATCTGTTACAAAACAAAATTCAATCAAGTGAATTTGAAGATCAAATTGATATTATTAAGTTACTCATAAACAGGGAATCATCCCATCTAGCAACTGGAAGTACACTCCCAGGGGTTGTACAAATGGGAGGTTTTATAGGAAGAAGGGAGGGGCAAAAGAGCTATGGGTATTAGCAGAAGAAAAGAAAGGATTATTTTTAGGCCAGGACATCATCTTTCAGAGGGATAAAAGGAAAGGCAAGTGCTTTATCGTGCAGATTGCCTCTTCTTCCTTTGGAGAATAGAAACAGCCCAAGGGACAGATTACCTTACTGGTGCTTAGACAGAAAATTCCAGACTGGTTGGTCAAGATTACATTACTGGGTAAGGTTGAAACTTCAATGAGATCGGTATTAAGTCTAGTATCATGGCAACAGTGATCCCATTTTGGGAATGTGGTTTTCTTTTTAACAAATCATAGGCTAAACAGTACCTCCTCCAGTCCAAGTTTATCTTCACTATACTTTTTACAAATTACTCAAACATTCACAATTCTTTCCACAAATTCCTCTCTGTTATAGAACTGACAACAATTTTAACACACATGTGGGCATATGTGCATGCCTGCACACACATAAATTTTAGTCATTAAAATAAGATCAGGAGGAAAACAAACAGCTCCAAATAATTACACTGAAGTAAAGGTGTCGACTATATATTTTGGAAGATAGAGATAATATAACTCAAAAGGTCAAGAAAGATTAGAGGTCAATGATAACCTGGGGTAGAGGAAACTGCTAGAAAGCTATTATACTAGTAGAGATTCACATCTAAGGCAATTGCTATGAAACTGAGGACATTTCTGATGAGAAATACACTGTGGAATTAGTGAGAGGACCCATTAGAAGAATGAATTGGATATGAGGAATAATGAAGAAAGAAATCAAAAATAAGTTTAAGATTTAAGTCCTTTACAGAAATGGGTCAGTTTGTGGTGGGTAATGGAAACCCTCAGTGTTAAATATAAGGTAAATATTAAGGGGGTTTAGGGTTTTGTGTTTGGTATGAAGACAGAGTACTAAAAGGAAAAATAGCCTGTTGGTGGATGGAGATATCAGAGCAGGTCATCAATCTGAGGTGCTCTCTAAAGCCCCCACAGTGGACAGCGTTTCTAGGAAAGGAGAGGGGAGGAGGCATAGGACCAGCCTCAGTTATTATTTGGAATCACAAGGAAGACGATGAAGCATAAGAAAAACCCTGGACCACTTAAAGTATGGTTTCCACTTTTCTTTAACTTCTTATTCATGGTCATAGCTGAAATTGTATTTTCTCCATTTTAATGCTATTTTTCCAAATTGACTCTTATTTTTTGTTCTGAAACCATATTTCTAACTGTCCACAAAAACTTCATGAAATTTCAGTGTTTCAAAAAATAGTTTCTATGTTATTCAATTATATATAAATAAGAAATTTCATTGATTATTTCCAATTCCAAGACATTAAAAAAAAAGCTATAAAAATACAAAGCTGAGTGCCCTAACCGGTTTGGCTCAGTGGATAGAGTGTCGGCCTGCGGACTGAAGGGTCCCAGGTTTGATTCCTGTCAAGGGCATGTACCTTGGTTGCGGGCACATCCCCAGTGGGGGGTGTGCAGGAGGCAGCTGATCGATGTTTCTCTCTCATCAATTTTTCTAACTCTCTGTCCCTCTCCCTTCCTCTCTGTAAAATATCAATAAAATATATTTTTTAAAAAAATACAAAACTGAGCATTTCTACTAACTACAATCTAAGCTACTTAGTCAAACATATAATATACATTATTATTACCTAGTTTGTGATAGTTGGGCCAATTTAAGTCAAATTTTTGATATTTCTAGCTGATTCAATTTAATTAATTTAGTAAATAAAATTTTATGAGACCATATACCAGGTACTTTACTGAAAATCAATACCTCCAAATGCATTTTCTTCATTCACCAACTTTTGTATTCTGTCATCCAAATGATTTGGTTTAAATGCTGATTTATTCATTCTAGCCTACTTTTGTTCAACTCTTCACACATTGTAAGAGGCAATAATCAAAAGATTATTTTGAATATGAAAATATTTTATTAAAGAAGAAACCATAGAGAGGTAATAAACTCTAAAAATAAAATATATATTGAGAAAAACTCCACAAAAAGTTAGCAATATAATTTAAGGAAAGCAAGCATAGAGTTGTATCAGAAAAATATATTTTGTTAAGTCAGTAGCAAAAGAAGACCCTATTATGTTAATCCAGAATGATCAGATCTGAAGAACATCCCAGAGAATTCTGGCTTGGATGACTTTGTTCAAAGGCCCCAATATATTTGTAAAATCTGTATGCCTTCAGCAAGAAAAGAACAGAGAAAAAAACAGGTATTAAAGAATAGCTAAAGCATTCTAAGATTATACTGCTAAGCCCAGGACTGAAACTCTCTACTTGAAAACTAAAAAATTAAGTTACTGCACCTAATAGCAACAGGTTCAAAAGACATCACCCAGCAGGCAAACACAATATAAATCTCTCCAAAGGCAAGCTGGGATTAAAATAGAACTACTGAAAAAGCTAGAAATACAATTTCACCAGCCAGAGGGGCAAAAAGAAGATGCCTCTAGTAACAAGGGGGGAAAAACATAGCAGTGGTACTAAATGAAAGAAAACAAAATAAAATATAAGTTTTAAATCATAACATAGAAAAAAATTAATAAAAGATAGATACTGCTGTGGGGATCTTAGGTAAATAAATCTATAAACAATGTGCTGAAGATCAAAAATCATCCATCCTTAATTCTACAGCTCTTTGACATGTATGCAGTCATTAGAGGGAACAGAGTTTTCATTTTTAGTAGGAATGTGCCCAGCACTATGCTATGTACTGAGCCATATTATGTCCTTTCTGAGTATGGAGTCCAGACAAGAGGACAGTTAAGGGATTGTTTGCAGTACAATAATGCTACAGTGATATGGTAATCACTATAAAGTATGCTGTAAGATAAAGTTAATGCCAAGGACAATAGAATGGAAAAACTACAGGAAACAAGATCCTTCCTAATGACATTATTGATATCTAGGATCCACCTTGCCTCTGGACTTCCATGTCTGAGAAATAATCGATTTGCTTGCTGTTTAACCATGTGAGTCAGAGTTACCTATTACTTTTACCCAAAATCATCCTTACCTATCTAACACATGATACTAATACTTATATCTCATACTGGTGTGACCAAATAATCCTGGAAGTACATAAGTTACCTCAGTTTTCAATATTATTGCTCAAAATTAATTATGTCATTGTTACCAGCACTTTTCAGACCATTCAAGTTTAAAAATGGGTCAGATTTATTCTATTTAAAATTTTCCTCACAATTCTGACCCTAAAAATTAGAGATAAGCCTACTTTTTTCTGAGTTTATTTAATTATGCTCACCAAACCTAGCCCAATTCCAAAAACTACGGTAAATACAAGTATTTCCAAGATACTTATTACAATAAGTATCCATTTCCATTACTTATAACAATAAGTAATCTTTCTTCTTTATTATTAATTTGTCAGGTAGTCAGTCAACAAACACTTAATAAGCATTTTCTATGGACCAGACACCATGTTCCCGCTAGAATACATAGATTTTTAAAACATGTTACCTGCTCTTGAGAAGTTTGCTATTTAGTAGAAGAAATATATATATGAATAGGTAACTACAATACCATATGGTTAATTTATCATTAGAGACTAATAAGAAGCCAAGGCAGGTTTGCAAGCATAAAAATGAATCTTATTAATTCATACTTTTATTAAATGTCCAAATATATCTGCTTAAAAACAAATTTAATAGCTCACAAGAAAATAGAAAAACATACATAAAAAGTGAAAGCTCAGTGACCAAGATGAGTAAAGGACAGGAATGAGATACCTCAATTATAAAGAGTCTAATTTCAAAAAAATATAAATGTACTGAAACTTCGATAGATGGATTTTTTTAAAAAAACATGAGGGAAGTTGTTTTGAAAACTGAATGTTTTACGCACCTGTTTTATTTGAAGCAGAAAAGCACTAATGAAATTGCCTATTCACAAAGTCATAAATAAGATCAAAATATTTCTATATGCTTAGGTATCAATTTTCCATATAAATCATCTCTGTTTTGCTAAGAAACTAGCATTTCTATATAAATGTTTTTCCCATTCCCCAGAAATCTTAGTTTAGCATAATATGACTTCAGAAACAACTGTCAAAAATACAACTGATTTTATTACACCCAAGATTTCCAAGACCTACTAAATAAGCACTTTATAGAAATAGTTCATCTTATAGAGTTCCAATGGTTTCTTCCATTTTTCTTTTTACTCATAATAGAAAAAATAGTGACCATGGGAAGAAATAATAGATGTATTTGGTTTGCAGATGCAGGTGCTCTTTGATACAATTTTGGATTCTAATATATGAATCCAAAATTCTCTGTCAGTTCATGAAAATATTTTATCAGACACTTAAGTCTGAACAATTAATGACCTATTTGTGTTTAATAGCAGTTAATATCTCAAATTTCCTGCCCACTTTTAAAGTCTGACATGATTGGAAAAATAGTATCTTGAATATGCATGTATTTGATTATTTTAACTTGGAAAAACACTCTAAAAATTAACTTAAATTGATTGGTTGTCATTTCAAAAGTAATTATGTGGCATTTGCAAAAACACTTCTTGCCTAAGGAATATGTGTCCTAATAGTAAGTATAATTATTAAATGTTATCTGATATTCTTTCAGAGAAAAAAAATGATTAGAGAATTTGATCCTCCAGCTACAAATTCTTTTACTGCAGTCCTTCTCCTTTCTAAAATCATAAATCTGATCCTTTAAAGGAACCAAAAAGAATTGGACCTGATAAGGAGGATTTGCAATTACCCCAGCCCATCTTCTGAGTGCCAGGTTGATATGCAGGTCTTGAGGAATCTAGCAAAGCTACAAGCTACACGATTGAAGTTGTCCTAAATTTCTTTTATCTGGAAGATTCAATTAAGGTTTATGACAAATCATTAAGTGTAGGAAATAAGCTCCATTCTGGAGCTGTCAAAAAAGGAGCAGAGGATAAGCTAGGTAAGAAGGTCTTGGGCATGCCTGACACTAGTCAAATTTCATTGTCAGTTAATGGTCCCTGGAGTTGTATGGATTCAACCACTGATTGACAGCTCATTGGTGGACCTTCAGTGTGGGAATAGTACAATACTAGAGCTCCCAGAGATGATGGCTATAACTCTATCATCAACTCCCTACTCATTTTATAGATCACTTAGTGGCTTCCTTTATACTGCACAGAGACTATGTGTGCTATTAACTTTGATAATAGAAAGACAATAGGATTTTTCTTGTGTTTGCCTTTAAAGCTTCTTGATGTTAAGTAATTTATGACTTAAAAGCTTTTGACATGCAAATATAATTTTAGTAAATATTTTCCCATGAAACCAATGTTTTGATATACATATATATCTATATATAAAAGCCTAAGTGACTGTTCAACCATTCGACCATTAGCTATGATGTGCACTGACCACCAGGGGGCAGACACTCAATGCATAAGCATGGAAACATGGAACAGACTAATAAATCTCAAAGAGAAGAGGGGACGGGGGAGGGCGGGAAGAGATTAACCAAAGATCTTATATGCATACTAGAGGCCCAATGCATGGATTCATCCACCAGTAGGGTCCCCCTGCCTGGCCTGCAGGGATCGGGTCAAAACTGGCAGTCCAACATCTCCCAAGGGGCCCTGGATTGCAAGAGGGCACAGGACAGGTCAGGCCGAAGGACCCCACCTGTGCATGAATCCGTGCACCGGGCCTTTAGTATATATATATTTAATTCTATTCAATAGTCCATGCAACTTTATCACTGGTAAATCAACCATTTTAAGTACACAACCATTTTTTTAAGTACTAAAAATAGTTCAAAAATTACCACTGCAAACACACACACACGTGCTGTCATGGAGCCTTGAGAGTCCAGATTTTAAGAACCATGCATCTAATAGATTTTCAAATATACCCTTTGAATACTGAAGCTGGTCAAAGAACATTATATTTTATTTTTATATTATACTAGAGGCCCGGTGCCTGAATTCGTGCACGGGTGGGGTCCCTCTGGGTGGCTTGCAGGGATCGGTCTGAAACTCGCAGTCCAATGCCACCTTGTAGCTCCTACCTACTGCTCCCTCTCATTGCTCATCCTGGCCCCACTGTGCCTGATGCGGGCTCGCGCCCAATCAATCCTGATCGGGAGAGGCTCGCGCTGCCCCAGCAGTGCTCACCAGCCATGAGCCCTGCATCTGGTGCCTTCCCAAGGGGAGTAGCCTGCAGGATTGGGCTGAAACTGGCTCTCTGACATCCCCCGAGGGATCCCAGATTGTGAGAGGGTGCAGGCCAGCCTGAGGGACCCCACTGGTGCACGATCAGGCCAGGTAGGGACTGCAGGAGGGCTCCAGGGCATGTCTGGCCCATCTCACTCAGTCCTGATCAGCCGGACCCCAGCAGCAAGCTAACCTACCAGTTGAAGCATCTGCCCCCTGGTGGTCAGTGCACATCACATCGAGCAGTTGAGCAGCCTTAGCATGTCATTAGCATATTACGCTTTGATTGGTTGTTCAGTTGTTCTGCTGTTTGGTCTATTTGCATATTACCCTTTTATTGTAGAGGATATGTATTCTTAGTTATATAGGAAACTGATGTCAAAGGTTAAGATGATTTTATATATTATTAAAGTTACCTTTCTAATGTCTTTGTGAAGTTAGTAGGATCAATTTACAGGAAGAGAATTATGTTCACCCTAGCCAGCTTGGCTCAGTGGATAGAGCATCAGCCTGCAGACTGAAGGGTCCCAGGTTTGATTCCAGATAAGGGCACATACCTGGGTTTTGGGCTCAATCCCCAGTAGGGGGCATGCATACAATAAAATTGCACTCACCTAACATGATCTCACTCATTAGATCCAGAGACACAGAAGCATCAAACAGACTGTCAAACCTCAGAGGGAAGGAAGGTAGGGGAGGGTGGGAAGGGAGGAGAAGAGATCAACCAAAGAACTTGTATGCATGCATATAAGCAAAACCAATGGATACAGACAGTAGGGGGATGAGGGCATGTGCTGGGGGGTGGGAGTGGCTGGGGGAGGGCAATGTGGGGGGAAGGAGACATATGTAATACTCTTTGTAATACTTCAAGCAATAAAAAAAAGAAACCCACAGTCATAAGGTTTGATTTTTCAGGTGAGATTTTTTTTTTCCACTCATAACCAAGGCAGAGATAAGATCCCTAGTAATTTTCCTGAGTACATTTCGCTGCTGGGATCTCAGTTCCACTCTGCCTTCCTCCAACCAAAGGCCCTGTTTCCTGCCCTAGCACTATAATTCTCCAGGCCCCCCTAACAGAGAAGATGCAGCCCTGGCTCAAACACTCTGCTTGGTTTTCAGTTCCTCTTCATTTCTGGTAGCTAGGATTTTCTCTTTCATTTTTGTGTGATCATCTATGAGTTAAAAAATATTTTAGAGTATTTTATTTTTAAGAGTATTTTATTATTATTATATAATAATAAATTATTTGCTATTATTATTTCTTGGCCATAATTTTAAGGATCTTTGTATTCTTTTCATCTCAATTTGAATCAAGGAACATTTTACCATTTTCCTGCATTACTTTCACAACTGAAAAATGATTTTATAAAAAGGCATATGCTTCAATGCATTGTCTACATTTGCTCTGACATTTTCCCATTTAAACTTTAACTTAGATGTTTTAGAAAAAAAACACACACACAAAAGGCCAAATATTTCATTATTTAGTATTTTAAAGCATTAATATTTTTAAACAAATATGAAAACTTAGAAACAAGATAAAAACCCACATTTATCAATGCTTTGTTATTTTTCAGCTCTAATATGCATCTTGCATTCTTCCAATCCTACTACTGATGTCACATAGCTCTCACTTGTCACAACAAAACTCTTCACATTCTCGGGGATTTATTTCCAAGCTGAGGGACTCAACCATGGCAAATTTCAACACTTGTCCTTCTCTGGCCTTCTTTCTTCAATTTCTGACTCCCACTGCATTGTCTGAGTCCAGGGGCCATGAACATGTCAATAGCTCAGGATGTGCCTCTGAATCACAGTCCCTGTGATTATATCACACAGCTTCGTCCCAGTCTTCATACCACTAATGATCTTTCTTAATCCACTTAAGCTACAGCTTTATTTCTGAAATGTTTCTTAGGTATAGGTTATCAGAACCTCATCCCTCGGGAGTCTGGTATGCTTCACATGTCTGACAAGCCTCCATAATCAGCCTACCGTGTCTGGCTCAACACACAGACTCAATGGCCCAAGCAGTGGCATCCACTTCCTAGGGCAGACATTTTCACTGAAACCCAGGTTTGGCTGCCTGCCACCACAAAAGCCAAACTTGTGAGACTGATGCTGGTAAAGAGAAAAAAAGAGGTTTATTCAAGTGTCAGCCACATGAGAAGATGGGAGACTTTTGTCCAAAGTCCATCTTAACATCTCAGTGCAGGCAGAGGTTTTTATAAGGAGGGAGAGGGAAAGCAGAACAAAGAGATCAAGTGGAGGAAGTTGAAAAGTTATCCACTTGCAGACCAGCACAGTCCATTCTGATAAGGACCTCAAAACTAGGCACGTGATGGTCTGGTGTGCGTCATCCTGGTTTTGTGTGATCCTACTTTTTACGTCATCCTGATTTTACAACTGAAGGTCAGCAATTCTCCTAGAGCTGGGATGACTGAAGGTCAATTATTTAGTATTTTAAAGCATTAATATTTTTAAACAAATATGAAAACTTAGAAACAAGATAAAAACCCACATTTATCAATGCTTTGTTATTTTTCAGCTCTAATATGCATCTTGCATTCTTCCAATCCTACTACTGATGTCACATAGCTCTCACTTGTCACAACAAAACTCTTCACATTCTCGGGGATTTATTTCCAAGCTGAGGGACTCAACCATGGCAAATTTCAACACTTGTCCTTCTCTGGCCTTCTTTCTTCAATTTCTGACTCCCACTGCATTGTCTGAGTCCAGGGGCCATGAACATGTCAATAGCTCAGGATGTGCCTCTGAATCACAGTCCCTGTGATTATATCACACAGCTTCGTCCCAGTCTTCATACCACTAATGATCTTTCTTAATCCACTTAAGCTACAGCTTTATTTCTGAAATGTTTCTTAGGTATAGGTTATCAGAACCTCATCCCTCGGGAGTCTGGTATGCTTCACATGTCTGACAAGCCTCCATAATCAGCCTACCGTGTCTGGCTCAACACACAGACTCAATGGCCCAAGCAGTGGCATCCACTTCCTAGGGCAGACATTTTCACTGAAACCCAGGTTTGGCTGCCTGCCACCACAAAAGCCAAACTTGTGAGACTGATGCTGGTAAAGAGAAAAAAAGAGGTTTATTCAAGTGTCAGCCACATGAGAAGATGGGAGACTTTTGTCCAAAGTCCATCTTAACATCTCAGTGCAGGCAGAGGTTTTTATAAGGAGGGAGAGGGAAAGCAGAACAAAGAGATCAAGTGGAGGAAGTTGAAAAGTTATCCACTTGCAGACCAGCACAGTCCATTCTGATAAGGACCTCAAAACTAGGCACGTGATGGTCTGGTGTGCGTCATCCTGGTTTTGTGTGATCCTACTTTTTACGTCATCCTGATTTTACAACTGAAGGTCAGCAATTCTCCTAGAGCTGGGATGACTGAAGGTCAGAGTCTGTATCTTCTGAAGTTAGTTCCTAGGATTTTTATAAAAACATGATATTTATCTACCAGCTACATATTAGTCCGAGTCAGCATTTACAGAAACAATGTCAAAAGAATGGTGGGTGGGTTACAACTCCCCACGGTTACAACATCATCATGTCATTTCGAGTACAGCACAATTTCTGAATCTGAAGTACATGACATTTTAAAGCTGGCATTGTCCTACAAATATACTTCACAATAAAGCAAAAGGACACTGTGAAAGGGAAAGGTAATTTTCTCCATCCAAAGGGAAAAGTCTTTTCTCACTGATAAAATTGCTGACATCAAAAACCATTAACTCAAAGAAAGGAAAAGAATTAAAGTCAGGGTGAGAAGAATGCGGGTTTGGTCCTGGCTCTGCCTCTTGCTAGCCATGAAACTTCATCATTTAACCTCACTGAGTCTCAGTTTCATTATCTTCTTAAAAGGTCAGCTGGGAGAATTTTTAAATAAGATGATGCACATAAAAAATAGATATATGTGTGTGTATATATATATATATGTGTGTGTATATATATATATGTGTGTGTGTATATATATTTATATATATTTATCCACATATATATTTTTTATATATATGTGTGTGTTAGCATGCCAAGTCAATGTAAAGTGAGAAACCATAAACACAATTATCATTAGACATTTTTTCTTAGGGAAAAAATTCATGAAAGATACGCAAACTTTGCTCTAAGAATTTAAAAAATTGGCCATATTTAACAAAGAATAATCTCACCCCTTTAATTACTGATGGATGAATCTATACACTTTAAAAAGTCAGTAAAATAGGGAAAAGTTTACAAGCTAGAGTTTCCCATACCTAATGCTCATGTAAAATTAAAATAATATTTAGTCCAAAATGTACATTTTTTCCCTTCTATACCTTTAAATTATGTCTAGCATAAGGTGTTAAATGTCATAGTTAACAATAGATGATACTCAAGGATTACCTGCAGTTAATACTTTATAATGAAATGATTGGAAAAGATATTACAGGTTATATGCTCCATCAACCCAAGTTAACTTTAAATCTCTATGGTGTCAAGGTGGTCATTTAGTCTGAATTTGAACATGCATACTAGCAGGGAACTAAACTCATTACTGCAACAAGAGCCTCTCCATGTTTTCATCAATCTGAGATGGACTGTCTCGCCTTGAAATTTCTACCATAAAAAGTTAATCTAATATGCTAGTGGAGGGGAGAGAATAGGGAGAAACACGTGGGCAGGAAAATCAGTAATAACATATACTTTTAAACTATATGAATGTGTTCATGAAAACAATCCCTGCCCCCAGATATTATAGAGGCTAAGAAAGATGATGTCATGATGTGATTACACAGGTGATGAATATTTTTGTGTAAAGACTCAACAATGTGCTACAGATGTGATAATTAATCCTGAAATAAATGTACTGGGAATTATTAAGAAAAAATAAAAGAAAACCTAAAACTTTCATTGAACCAATAAATTGACAGGTGTTTTCTTTAAGTCAATTTAAACCCTCGAGTTAATTTGTTCCCCATGCCTCCTTGTTTCCAAGTTAAACATCCTGTAATTTCAAATATTATTTTTGTGGGACTGAGATCCTTTGCCATTTTAGCTACTATTCTGTGACCACATTCCATATTATCTCTGTCACTTAAATTGTAGTGCTCAACAATGAAACAAAACACTTCAAGAATGGTATAACTAGGGGTAGTGGGTATGGGCTAGAAGGGGTCAATGCGGGGGGGAGGAGGTACATCTGTATTACTTTCAACAACAAAGATAAATTTTTTAAAAGAATGGTATAACTAGTAACATTTGTAATTTCAATTCTATGTAGCAACATACTTTTTAAAATTAAATCTTTATTGTTCAAATTATTACAGTTGTTCCTCTTTTTTCCCCCATAGCTCCCCTCCACCCAGTTCCCACCTCACCCTCCACCCTCACCGCCCCCCTCCCCTCGTCCTCATCCATAGGTGCACGATTTTTGTCCAGTCTCTTCCCACATCCCCCACAACCCTTTCCCCCGCAAGAATAGTCAGTCCACTCCCTTTCTATGCCCCTGATTCTATTATAATCACCAGTTTATTCTGTACATCAGGTTATTTATTCACTTG
>NW_005368305.1:1087414-1091331 GCF_000412655.1 Myotis brandtii | reverse complement strand
TCTAAGGAGGTGCTAATTTAGCCTCTGCCTGAGGCTACCCAGCAGGAGCTACGAGGAGATCTGCAGATTCCCCTTCCTTGTTTGGGATTTGGAGGTGCCCAAATGAGGCCCAGCTGTGAAGCAATGCAAGCTGCTGTGGGGCCTTGGGTTTTCTCTTGGAAGTTCTGGGTCTGTCTGGCCCAGCTGCAGTTTGTTAGGTAATTTTCAGATTGCAAAGGGCCAGGGCATTCATATGCAAAAGCCTCTGCTGCAGCTTGGGTGGGGCGGGGTCTCAGGGAATCAACAGGGCAGAGCAAGCAGCTATGGCTGATCTGCAGCCCTGCCCTAAGGGACCCCGCGTCTCAGTGTCCTGGTAATCGCTGCAAGCACCTTTGAGAGAAAGCTGCCCTCAAGTTCTGAGTTCTGCCCGCTGCCAGACAGTCCAGTTTCTCCCCGTATGAGTCTAGGTCCCCAGAGACTCACCTGGAACTGGATTTCAGAGCAGTCAGGGGCTTGTGACTCCCTCCCAGTTCAAAAAGTCAGCCGCGTCCTCCGTTGCTGCATGCGTCTCCGTACCTCTGCACTTCCGCACGTCCTCTGAGTCTAAGTGTGCTTTTCTCTTTCCTTCTAGTTGTGGAATTTCCACTCATCCAGCCTTCCTCTGGCTCTGGATGATGTTCGTTTTGTCTTTTAGTTGTATTTTTGAATTTGTTGTGGGAGGCAGCAATTTCCGGTGTTTACCTATGCTGCCATCTTGGTTTCTGCAACAAACTTTTATTAATGCAGCCTAGGGTTGTGTTATTGTTTATTTATTTGTGACTGAATTGCATTCCTAATTCATATTGAGCTTTCTGGCAATTAAAACTACCAAATCATTTTTTATACCTTATTTTATATAACCTACATATAGTACTTGATCTTTTGAGTTTTGGGACATATATTCAGGGTCTTGAATGCATTTCTGATAATACTTCACTTTGCCAAGTGTTGCCCTGTCTGAGAATAGCATTGGTGCTGGGATGTAAGGAGAGGGCGCACGGTGTTAAGTGTGGCCATCCACCGTCAGTCAAGATTCTCTCATGCAGTACCTCTTCTCTTTCTTCTAGCTTATTCTGTTTACAAGTTTGATGACTTAGAATTCCATACCTACATCCAAGTAGTTAACAACAATAGCTAACATTTTTAAGCATTTACATGTTAGTACTTTGATAACTGTTTCACATGATTTATCCCACCTAATCCTCACAAGAACTCAGTGAGGAAGATACTATTTCTATTGCCATTCTAAAGATGAGAAAACTGTGGCTTACAAAGTTTCGATAACTTGCCCAAATCCACATTTTTAAAGATTTTTTGTTGATTTTTATTTTATTTTATTTTTAATATATTTTATTGACTTTTTACAGAGAGGAAGGGAGAGAAAGAGTTAGAAACATCGATGAGAGAGAAACATCGATCAGCTGCCTCCTGCACATCTCCTACTGTGGATGTGCCCGCAACCAAGGTACATGCCCTTGACTGGAATCGAACCCGGGACCTTTCAGTCCGCAGGCCGACGCTCTATCCACTGAGCCAAACCGGTTTCAGCAAGATTTTTTGTTGATTTTTAGAGAGAGAGGAGAAGGGAGAGGGAGAGAGAGAGAGAGAGAGAGAGAGAGAGAGAGAGAGACATCAATGTGAGAGAGAAACATTAATCGGCTGCCTCCTGCATGTCCCCTACTGGGGATTGAGCTTGAAACCCAGGTATATGCCCCTCCCAGATTTGAACCAGCAACTTTCTGGTGCCTCGGATGACACTCAACCAACTGCGCCACACTAGCAGGGGCCAATGTCATATTTTAATAAATGGTAGAAGCAGGATTTGAGCTCAGAGAGTTTAAGCCCTAATCTCTATAACGTTATACCACCTTGCCTCTATCAGTCATTTAAAAAATGAATTTAGTAGTGTCAAGGATAGAGTCCTAAAATATGCCTTTGTGAAAACGGCCTGCTGACACTGATGCGGTAAACAACAACCTCTGGATGGAGGCTTTCGAGCATTCACCTAATGACATTAACACTCAGCTAAATCTTCCAGCATCTTTACCCCAAGGTATAAGACCTGGCCAATGCTGTGCTTTATCCCAAATATACTGTTTTGTACATTCTTCTGACCTACTGATTTAATAACCTCAAGGAAGAAAATAAGATTAGTTTGATAATGTTTTTCTTAATAAACACATACTGCCCTATATGAATCACTGCTTTCTTTGCTGGCTACTCACCAACCATTTCTTTAATCATTAATTCCAAAATATTGCCTAGAATCATTTATTTTCTCAGATTATAGTTTATGGCAGACATTATATACCTTAAGAAAAACTGACGAGTAAGTCTATACTTGTCTTCATTCTTTTAATACTACCTCCATTCTTCACAGTGAAGAATTTTGAAGAAAGGGTCAAAAAAACCTTACCATTCTGTCTTAAATATGTTGGGCTTTAGAGCACTAGGCGACTAGAAGTGTAGATAATTTGGTGCCAGCAGCACATAAAATGTGTTTTGAAGTGATAAAAAGATGGCAATGAAAACTGTAAAGATCATGTTTATAAAATAAAATAATGAAAAGTAAATTGTTCCTTCATCTGAAATAAATTCATGTAATTCCTTTCTATAAAACCTGTGCTTGAAAGTAAGTGTTATGGCATACTCAAGCTATTGATTTCTGTAAGTTAATAATTTCTACCAGTCGTATACAATCCCAGGATGGCTGGTAAAACATCTGTCAGCTTGTGTCATGTTCCAAAAAGTCAGCCAGTGAGTCAATAAAATTTGTGAGTGACTTTGGTGTGGAGACCATTCTAGAAGAGGCAGTGGGGAAATGTAAAGTAAAGAAATGTATAAATTGATTCGGGGACCAATGAATCTCAATGACAGCTCTCTCGGTAAGAAAATAGAAAGTAAGATTTAGGGCAATTTAATGCTCATGTGGAACAGACACAAACTTTTCCTGAAATGACAAATTAGTTTAAATCTATACATTCTCACTTACATTTTTCCTGGTAATAGAAAAAGATGTTTTAAAGGATGTTAGATTTTACTGTAGCGATATATCCATTTATTTGGGGCTTTAAATTCCCTTTTCAGGCATGAGAATGTTTACGACTAACCCAGCGAGTGGCAAGATGTCCGTGAAGTCTCAGAATGAAGGGGACCTGACCCTTTGTGTCATCCCTGCAGAGAAGAGAGTGCGTTAAGTATGCCCAGGGGAAAACACCAGGCACTTGTTTCAGAAACAGAGGTAGGGAGAACAAAAAAGGCCACTCTTAAATAAACATTTGGTAGCAGGATCCTGAGAACCCAAGGGAACCAATCGTGTTCAAAGACAACTCTCAGGGAACACAGAAACAGAGAATGACACTAAAAACTCCAGGATCTTATACCCTGCATAGACTGATGTAAAACAAGAAATGCGAAATTAACAGCATTTGAACAAAGTGAGGAGAGGAATCCAGATCTAACTATAATAAACCATTCTGTGAGCCAGAATGGGTAAGAGGTCTGATTCAGGTCATTCTCTGAACAGAGCCGTGAGAAAGAAAATAATGATGTGAGTCATAAGAACCCTATTTGTAATGTTATGTCAACATAGCTTTTAGTTGTCTTCATTTTGTAAAAAGTCCTCCAGATACAATATAAAAAGACATGAATGAATCAGGTGGCTACAACTGATATTGCTAACGATACTCTGGGTTCTAACAGAATGTTGCTGGCTTAAGATAACATATTTCTCGCTGTGGTGTTTACACACCCAAGAATACCGAGAGAATCATTTAAATACCAAGGGTTGCCCAGGCCTGGCATGGCTCAGTGGTTGAGCATGGACCTATGAACCAGGAGGTCACAGTTCAATTCCTAGTCAGGGCACATGCCCAAGTTGCGAGCTTGATCCCCAGTGT
>NW_005368305.1:1073014-1086848 GCF_000412655.1 Myotis brandtii | reverse complement strand
TAACACACCTTTAAAAAATAAATAAATACCAAGGGAAGTCTTAAAATTTGCACACCATATGCTTACTGTATAGTAGAACCTCAATGATATTTAATTAACAGATAAATGAGCAGATAATTACACATAAATATTTTCATACTCTAACTTAGCTTTCTGTGATCTCCATTTCAAATTTTCTCAGAAGAACTGGTTAAAAATGCACTAGACACCAGACCTAGAACTACCAAAACAGAATCTCCAGGGGTGTAGCCAAGGATTCTATGTTTGAAACTCTCTGCAGTCAATCCAGGCTCTCCTATGTACTTGCCCTGTGACCATGGGTGCATCTCATTACCACTATAAGCCTTCGCTCTCTCACCCACAAAGCAGTGTGTAGACTCATAGCTTCCTCCTATGTTTGCTGTGAGGATCACATTAGATCATGTTCATAAAGCATGCAGTGCCATGCCTGTCATCTGCTTGGTGCAAAGGAAATGGGAGAGTTATAATTAGCAAATGCCACATGGAGTTAATGAGAGGACAGGACGTTTTGGTTCTTTTTCCCCCCAACCACGAAATAATGATCACCAATGACAATCATTAACAGTTTGACTTTATTATTATTAAATACTAACCATGTGCCAAACAGAGTCCAGAATAGGTACTTTAAATGTGCTAACATATTCACAAACTCAGTATTATACCTACTGCACAGAAGCAAGCCTCCCAAGTCTTCATAGGTAGAGAATTCCAGAGCTGCTCCTTTCACTCAGATGTGTGGCCCAAAGCCAATGACCTGCCTCCTCGGGATCCCAAAGGTGTACTTTTATCACAAACATTTACTATGTAATAAATACCTTCTGTTGTAAAAACAAAGCACATTTTCCTCCTGAAGAAAAAAAAAGGTTTTCCTTTAAAACTCTCAAGAGTGAGATTTTTAAGTCTGAGACAACCAGTATTAAAATGTGAATTTATTATCTTTGCACACTTATTTATAGTTAATGAACACATCCTGAACAGGAAGGCCACTAACAAAGCTGTCTTGATTAAGCTCCCATAAAACTATTCCAGATAAAAACACTTGCTAAAAACTGAAATTCATTACCTAAGAATTTTCTTTTCAGGCTGTTTTTACAAACAAGATTATCAGACCAATAAGTCAGTCAATAATATTTATTGAGCACCTGCTAAATGGATGTGTCTAGAAGGGCATATTTATTCAGTACTTTGTAGTTAGACTTTGCAGCAAAAAAGCTTTTTCCACCCAATAATTTAACATTTGCTGATAAAACTGTCTTTTTCTTGAGTCCTGTGGTCTACACTTTATTTTGTGAGTACTGTTTTCTCTCTTTTCACTCATGAGGTAGTGATTGACTCTCACTTCACAATATTCCAGCTTTCTGTAGTGTTAGAGTTCAATACCCTTTTTATTATTCTTTTCAATAATTTTTTAATTTTTCTTTTGTTGTTTTGACTTAAGTTTTGAAATATCTAAAGAACAGTAAAGTGCAATACCCTTGCTGGGCAAACAAAGGCTACCAATCTAAAAATGTGACTTCTTCATATGTCAGTCCTCTTCAGGAAAAGGCGAATCACTTCATGCAATTTCAGATTTGAATAATTTCTATACACATTTAGTGATTGAATATTATACCCAGATTCCAGTCCCTCTTTGTCATAAAAATTCTGGTTGAATATACTACTTGGGTAAAGGGGAGTTCTATTTTGTTTCTCCCATTAGCTTAATTGGTTCTAAGAAAGATACTGCATATTTAATAGTGTTGGAATTAGCTGGAATGTGTGTGTTAGCATCAAGGACATCACTCAGTGATGGGGTACCGAGTTGGGACTATCATTAGCAGGCAGCATGACTTCCCTGTGACATAACTTGGCTGAAGATGGCACAGAAAAAGTTCAGAATGAACTTTGCTGCTTCCCTTTGTGACATCTTCTTTCCCCAGCTTTCCTCGCGAGGCACAATGCAATAGTTGGAGCTTTTCTCATTGAAGACGCAGCTTAACAACAGGGCTGAGAGTGCTGTCTGGCAGGCCTGCTGTTCTGGAGCTTTGAGGTTTTTTTCCTTTTAGCTCTCAGTTACTTTTATGTTAGATATGAATGCTGGAGTCACAACTCAGGAGCTAGGGTTCTCATTAGAATGTGCCAAAGAGCAGTGGTAAAAAAAAAAAAAGAGAGAGAGAGAGAAAGCGAGAGAGAGAGAGAGAGAGAGAGAGAGAGAGAGAGTTTTCATTTGAACTTTTAACCTGACAAATCTCATTTGCAAAACAAATGAACCTGAGGGAATGCAGAGCCTTACTGGTCAGAGTGAGCTTTCCACCCATGTCATTACTCCAGGTTACAACCTGACAGCCATGAAAGGCTTAACAAGCAAACTAACATTCAGTAATCAGCTATTATTCTGAAAGTACTTCTGCACTGAAAAACACACACACACTTTTATATTTTACCAACTCAAACTTTCAGTCATTTCACAAGTATTTATGGAGCGCCTAACACTATATCAGGGAGAAAGCTGTATGAAACATTGCAAAGCATGTGTGTATGGAGGGATCTCATCATAAAAGCTAGTCAGAAACCTAACCTCACAGAACTTACCATTTGATCAGGAAGACAAATCAGTAATACTACAAATTATAACAGTAAAATATGATGAGTGCTATTATAGAAAAGTTAAGTGTAGGAGACCCTGAGAACAGACTGAAAGGATCTAAGTTTGGTTTAGGATCAGGGAAGGCTTCCCTGAGAAAGCGACATGTGAGCTGGTCCCTGTGAGATAATCAGAGGTCAGCCAATGTGTCAGACCCTCTTCCGCACAATGGCAGATGCTCTCAGCCTCACCCAGATCTTGTTCCAGTTGACACCGAGGTGGCCAGCTCTTGGCAGGTCCTAACTAACTTCATGCAATCTCAACCTCAAACTGCCTCACCGCAGCCCTGCATGTCTCTCAACTCTCACACTGGGGCTTCCCTGCTGTTCCCTGGAACTCACCGGGTCACTGCATATGGGCAACCTGAAGTGTGGGGGATTGAATAGCACATAAGGTAAAATTTGACAGCAAAAAAGGAAAGATTGTGGATAAAGCCTTCCTGGGAGGAATTAGCTTCCCAGACTTCTGTCCAACATGACTGAGCAGTCTCCCTGAACAAAGACTCCATTTCACATCTTTGTTGGGTTTTCTTTCCCCTTCCTTCTCTGCTTCACCCTCCTTGTCCCTCACTCCTGCTCTTTGAGGTTAGACTCCCCAGTAAAAGAGACGCTCATTAGCCTTTGCTTCAGACTCATTTTTCTGGGGAACTTAAGTTAAAATACCCTGATAAAATAGAGGAATTGTATTTCAGACAGGGAACCACAAGTACAAAAGCCAGAGTTCTGAGCCTGTAATTTAATATGGTTGGAACAAAGAATAAAAATGGTGAATAAGCAACCATTTGAGGAGCCAAATGAGGGAAGAGTTGGTATATTGTTTTAAAGAGGATAGCCATGCACTATCCAATATGGCAGACTTTAGGTACTTAAGGCTATTGAATACTTGAAATGTGCTGAGTCTAAACTGACATGAGTTGTATGGATAAACTATACAGTGATTTCAAAGAGTTAACATAGAAAAAGTAAAATATCTCAACTTTCACATTGGTTACATATAAAGAGTAATGTTTTAGGCATATTGAGTTAAATAAAATATATTAAAATTAATTTTAACTGTTTCTTTTTAATTTTTAATGTAGCCCTTGCTGGGCAAACAAAGGCTACCAATCTAAAAATGTGACTTCTTCATATGTCAGTCCTCTTCAGGAAAAGGCGAATCACTTCATGCAATTTCAGATTTGAATAATTTCTATACACATTTAGTGATTGAATATTATACCAAGTTTTAAGTTACATATGTGGCTCTCATATTTCTATTGGACAGTGCTGGTTTAGACTTTATCTTCATTGGGAAGCAACAGATAGTTTTAAGCTGGGTAGTAAACATGATTGGATTTGTTTTTTGGGAATATCACTCTGGCTGTAGTGCTGAGAATTAATTTGAGAAAAATCTAAATGTAGAGACCAGTGAGAGGCTGCTAAAGTAATTCAGAGAAAAAATATTGTCCCAGATTAGAAGTGGTGTCAGTGAGATTAGATTCATGAATAGAACTGGCAAGGTTTAATGAATGACCGGTAGGAGTAAAAGAGATGCCAAGGATTTTGGATTCAGGTATGAGCAACTAAATTGGTGGTATTGCATCTAAATAGTTACAGAATAGAGCTGGAAAGAAATGCCAGAGATGAGTCCAGCTTTGGAAATACTGAGTTTGAGATGCCTGTAGAACAATAAAAGATGCTCAGTTACCAATAGGTTATACGTGCCTGGAGAGAGCTGAAAAACAGTCCTAAGCTAGAGATCTAATCTTGGGAGTCATTATTTACATTGTAATTGAAATCATGGGAGTAGATGTGATTGTCCAGAGACAAGATATAAAGGAAGAAAAAAAAGGACATGCCACCTCCTCAACTGAAGCCCGACACTCTTTGACGGCAGTATTTCCCCTCTATAATGGCATCAAGGGAGGCTGTTTATTCTCACACATCCTTGTACCTTGTGGTCCAGCAGTGATTCAGAATCATCCATTACTTTCATTAAAACTCCTGCTCCTGCCCTAAGTGGTTTGGCTCAGTGGATAGAGCATCGGCCTGCGGACTGAAGGGTCCCAGGTTCAATTCTGGTCAAGGGCATGTACCTTGGTTGCGGGCACATCCCCAGTAGGGGGTGTGCAGGAGGCAGCTGATTGATGTTTCTCTCTCATCGATGTTTCTAACTCTCTATCCCTCTCCCTTCCTCTCTGTAAAAAATCAATAAAATATATTTAAAAAAAAAAACTCCTGCTCCTTTGAACCTCATATATTTCAACTATAACATACTCCAGACCTCCTCACACACCTCCTAGATCTTTCCCTTCATTTACTAAAAGTTTTCTTACTAAACAGTTTTCAGTTAGATATTACATAGCAATCCTAATTTACATCCCAATTCTTATATTATCCTGTGAGATTTTAAGGTATAACACCATGACCATTTGGTTTCTTGACTACCTCATCCTTAGTGACACCTGGGCCCCCATTCCCTAAGAACACATGAATCTGGTTGCCACCTACAAAATCACGAAGTCAAGTATTTCACTGTCCAACTACAGTTTCTGCATTTCTCTCTATACAGCCACCTCTCCCCTTGAATTAGTACTGCCTCTTTCTTTTTGTTTTTTCTGCCTACTCCATTTTTCACTCCCTTTCTTATCCTGTTTATATACTATCATTTCAACTTGACCTGTTATTCTTTCCCAAAACCTGCATAAACCCAGTATATGCCTCTCGCTGTCTACCCCCACAAGCCTGAGTACTGCTGCAGGAAACCAGAGAACAGATTATGGGGCAGGCTGATGTCACTATAAATTTGTGGTCATCAACTCACCAGAGTCTTCAACACTACCTTTAAATTGAACTACCTTTCTTTAGGTAACATTTTCCCCATTATCAGAAAGATATTTAAAATTCTCAAGTGTCTTGAAATCACAAGTCTTCCTGCCTCTCCCTTTATTCTCAGTAAATGATCTCTCGCTCTACCACACAGAGAAAATACACACTGCCTTATAAACACTCCCTCAGCTTCATAGCTAAGACCATTCATACAGTGACTTGAAGGAGAAAGAGGTTCTGTTCCTACACATGTAATCTATATCCCTGCTCCTCCACCCAGTGCCAGAACTTGTCCTATGAATAATTTATGTGAAATTCTGCATCTGCCATCTGTATCTCTCTAACAAATCCTTATCAGGAGCCTTTAAACATTCTTAAGCTTCATACATTGTAACAGATTCCTTTCTTATCTCAAATAATTACTTTATCTTTCCTCATTTTTAATTTGATGAAATGTCTTCATAGAGCAGAGTTGCTGTATCCATTTCCTGTTAACTTCTAACCCACAGCCTGGCTTATGTCCTGAATACTCCAACCCCCACATGAACACTTGCTGCCCTCCACCTGGGCATGTTCTCTTCAAATTTGAGATCCTTTGATGTGATTGCTTTTCACATTTTCATCTTATTGTGTTTCTCACTAAATGTATAACTAATTTTAATCATCTCTTTGACTTTCACTTATTTAATAATCAGCAGGAAGTATAGGGT
This sequence comes from Myotis brandtii, assembly GCF_000412655.1. Taxonomy (NCBI): domain Eukaryota; kingdom Metazoa; phylum Chordata; class Mammalia; order Chiroptera; family Vespertilionidae; genus Myotis; species Myotis brandtii. The sequence goes on along the minus strand of NW_005368305.1, from coordinate 1,080,687 downwards.
TTTCCAAGCCCAAAGCAAAAAAAGATTAAATGCATTTTTCCAGTTGGTGCTGCAATTTTCCATTGCAGTCCCCTGCTCTAGATCTCCAAGTGAAGCAAACGCTAAACAACAATGTCAGCCAATTAGAAAGGTGCTAGTTCAGTTAAAAACCACTGGGCTGAGTAACTCACAAGAACAAGACAACCAATTCCCTTTCCTAGAGTAGTGCCAACCAGCAGCTCAAGCCTTTATTATCTCTGATGTCAACTGCTCTTTGTGAAGACAGATGTCTTTTGCCATTTAGTCTTTTTTAATTACTTTTATTAAATTTATTTTTAGTTGTCGTTGACATACCATACTATATTTGTTTCAGGTGTACAACATAGTGATTAGACATTCATATTTGCCAACAATTTTTAATATTAACCTATTACAAAAGAGAAAGAAGCAGTAAGACATTTCAACTAGGTAGAAGGCCTCTGGATAAAATACCTCAGGTCAAATAGCTCTAAAACTCCCGCTGTTAGATGAGGTATAATAGTCACTTTCTCTGGATTCCCTTTGTCATTTGCCCTCTACAATACACGTAATGTCATATTTAATGAATAGGTCTCTTGCTCATTCTATTCTAGTCCATCTTACTTAAAATGCTACAATCTTTCCTTTTTGTTGCTTCTTAACCAGGGATATACTGAAAATGCCCTGAGGAGGGCTTTTTTAAAAAAAAAAAAAATTATTGATAACTAGGCCCCATGTCTAAATATTCTATTTCAGTAGGTCTGGGGTGAAGCTTGAGTTATATGTATTCTGCAAAGCTCTGATTTTGTGCAGGTATTCATCCTTCTCCACAGAGCCATGCAGGATTCTCACTGATCTAAGATAATCATGGTGGTCTCCTACATCTGGCTAGTTTTCGGTGTGATGTACTGGCATCAGATGCTGTTTTAGTCAGAGAGGGGTGAGAGAAAAATCAGCTAAGAGGCTTGAGGTAAAGGGGCCTCCACTCATAAGAGAGAAACACAAGTATAGGTGACTTTTCCCTCTTGGGCTATGGCATCTGCCTATAGTTGCTACAACAGCTACAGTTGTCATGAGGCCAAGAGGAAAGCTTGCCTCAGGTCAAAGCCAACACAATGGAAAAGTGTGTATTAACCTGGTTCCTCATTTCAAGCAACATAACCAATACATCAACTGTGGCTGATTGAAGGATAAATAATTTGTCAAAATCATTAAGAGTCTGAAAATTAGGCTCAAAGCTATTCAACTAACCAAAAAACCCAAAATCATGCAGCAGAACAGATGTAGTGAGCAAACTGCTGCTGCTGACATTGAGAAACTCAGTCCTTCTGCATGTACCTCCACTGCCACTGCTGTCCCTGTGCTTCTGTGGCTGATTTTGAATGATGGCGATCTAGGACGTAGGCCTGTAGCCCAGCATCAGGAAATATTTGGAAGGCGAGTAATGGGACTTGCAGCTTTGATATTAGGAGGTAGACTTTGCTAAATTCCTTAAAATGTAGCAAGGGGATTCAGAGGCTGAGAAGCCAAAAAAACACACAAACAAGCAAAAAAACACCACACAAGCAAACAAAACAAAACAAAACAAGACAATAAATACCCACAACAGGTGAAAAGAAGCTGAAAAAATATCTCACAATAGTATAGGTCATCACACTATCCTACTTTTGTATATAGTCAAAGTTTTAAAAATGTAAATAAATAAATCCATGGAAACTAACAAATTGTTGATCCCATTCTCTGGTGTATTTGTTTCCTATTACTGTTATAACAAATTATCACGTTCTTAGTGGTTTAAAACAGCACACATTTATTCTTACAATTCTGAAGATCAGAAGTTCTAAAATTAAGTTGTCATTATTCCTTGTGTAGGATCCTGTTGGGGTTCTTGTCCCAGAATCAAGAAGGGTTCAGGAATCTGGAAAAGGCTGCGCGTAGATGACATAGGAATCCAGAGACTAATAAAGAGTCCAGAGACGAAATATAATTTTGAAAGGCATTGGGGGTCAGAGGAGCTTAGCTAAAGAAACTGAAGACTCCCTCCTTGTCTAGGACCCTTGCTTTTATTAACACAATTTGTCCTAAGGCAAGGTGGAGATAATACACTTCAAAGGGTAAGGTTTCAAAGGGTACAGAAGCATTGTCAGTTTGGGGAATAGCCTACGGCTGTTCAGGTGTTTGGCCAGTAGGAGGCAATAACATGTAGATTAAGATGCCTTTTAGTTGTCTGGCAGCCACAGTTTCCTATTCAGGTTTGGGGAAATGCCTTTAGCCATTCCCAACAGGTGACTACATGTGTGACTCAGCTCTGTTGAGTCCCCAAGTCTCATCAACCTTTTGATGAAACTCTTGAAATTATGACATGCTGGAATTGGTTCCCGGCAGGCTCCAAGGGAGAATCTGTTTCCAGCTTCTAGAGTGCTCTGTATTTCCTGGGTCATGCCACCTCCTGCAAGGGCATCACTCTGTCCTCTGCTTCCACTGCCATATCTCCTTCTCAAACCCTGACCCTCCTGCTTCCCTCTTGTAGGCACTCATGTGATTACACTGGGCCCACCTGGATGAGGCAGGGTAATCTTCCTATCTCAGGATTATTAACTTCATCACATCTGTAATATCTCACTTAACTATATAGATAACATACGCACAGGTTCGGGGATCAGTACCAGATATCTTCGGTGTTCGTTACTCATCCCACTACATCTGGTTGTACCACTAACTCACTCCCACATTGTGATTCTTAACCAAATCAATGTCTCATTTGAGAATCTGAATCCGCTGAGTTACTCTTTTCAATCTCACTTCCTCCAACAACACTATTAGCAGGAACAGATGACACAAAATTAGGACATTTGAGGAAAGTTTAATAAGGGGACTATTTTTGAAGGTACGGACAGGGTGTAGGAAAAAATGCAGTGCCCATGGACTAGTATAGCAGATTGCTGTTGACCCCCTAGGCCTGAAGGTAACCAGTTATCAGAACAGAAGCAAAGACAAACTAGTGGGAGAGCTACTGACAGCAGGCATCCTAACGCTGAGTGATGATGCAGCAGGTGGCTTTGATCTAATGGCCAAGGGAAATAACTTTCATCCCACTCAGCCCCAGGAGACCTGGATACCAGCAAATGTCAAAGACTTTAGGTTCTCTTCCCCACTGGCCATTTGCCTCATTTAGTGTTAACTTGGATTTTCCTCTCTCTTAGGTGATCTGAGGGGGGTGAAAGGTCAATAGTCTCTAATATATCTTTTCACCTTCCTCAGTGCCAAATCATTTTAGCTTATTTGGTGCACAACTATGCTTCCTAACACTCTGTCCTCCCATTACACCAAAACAACATCAGCCCAGTCTCACCCCTGTGAGCACCTTTGTATTTTATCAGTGGGTTCCACTGAAGGCTGAAAGAGGTATTGAATATAAGGCCATGAGAAAAATCATTGAAAAATACCACAGCTCCTGAGGTCAATAGATAACAGGCAAATCGCCTCATTTTATCCACTACATACAATACCCATGACTTACTTGAAGCGAAGAGTGAACTTGCAGGCTTAGCGCTGAATTCCTTCATTGCCATTTGCCATTTTATTTGCACCTCGCAGAACTAGTCGCCAGAGACATGAGAATGTAGTTTCAGCCCGCTTGGATAATCTTTTAAAATCTTGAATATCTTATGTTCAGAAGCCCTATTGGTTAAATACAAGCACACTTACAGAATGCTTTAAACCCTTTTCTCCCTAAACACTTTATTCAAATGAAATATTAAACAAATATAGAGAAAAAGGTCCAGATGGAAGTGACAGAGCCTCATCTAAACACTGCCCTTCTCCAACCCCTCTGAACACTAATATACAGAGCCAAATTTTCCAAAAGTACAGATTTCTTTGCTTTCCAGAAAACATCCCACATCATGAACCATAAACACCTTAGAATTTAAAAGCAAATTATAATCACATGGCTTCATTTCGACTACTCTGCCACTTGCTTATTGCTGCCTTTCTAATTTGTTTATTGAATCAACGTTAACTGGGAGTAAATGGACTTTTTATTAAGTAAAAATAAACTACTTTGTGGTATAATAAAGAAGCTAATCATTACTTGTTTTCTTAGTGCACAGTCTATAATTTGACTGCTCACATTAACAAAGAAACACTTTGAAATTTAATATAAAAAATATAAGTAATTAGCAAAATATGAAAATGAACATCAACTTATTCATAATATACATCAATATATTCTTCTAAATAATCTGAATATATTATATCCTGGAATATAAATGTTTAATAAACAGAGATAAGATTAAAAAAAAAACAAAAACTAACAGCCCTGACCGGTTTGGCTCAGTGGATAGAGCGTCGGCCTGCAGACTGAAAGGTCCCAGGTTCGATTCCGGTCAAGGGCATGTACCTTGGTTGCAGGCACATCCCCAGTGGCAGGAGTGCAGGAGGCAGCTAATTGATGTTTCTCTCTCATCGATGTTTCTAACTCTCTATCCCTCTCCCTTCCTCTCTGTAAAAAAATCAATAAAATATATTTTTTTTAAAAAAACTAACAGAAAACACAATTACATATAAGAAGATGTAGAAGCATGACATAACTAAAATAGTTTCAAAATTTATGTGTTAATCTCCTGAATTTGTGACAGATATATCAAATATCAACAGTTAATTTTTTTCTTCATTTGTAAATTTGGGGGGCTGACTGAGCAATCCTTCTGAGCAATCCTTTATTCCTATATCCTCCCATATGTACATATATACCCCTACATACACTTTATGCTTATGGAAATACAAATTATATTTTGCAAAGAAGGAAGAACCTTCATTCAACAAATGTTTACTTAGTGAAATGTCATTAGCCAGACACTAATGGTACTGAAGATTTTTTAAAAAGAATAAGACATGACTCCTGCTCTATTATTACAAAACCTCATTCAAAGATGTAACTAAAGAGAATAGGTTACAAAGCACTTTAAGATTGGCTTTGGGTATAGATGGGCTCAACTGCATGTCATGCATTGAAAAATTTCAAAAGATCCCACCTACCTTCCCACAACTTTATTATTAGATCTACTTCCTAAAAGACATGTATTATCGATAGAGATTCATTAATGTTAAGAATTTTTATTCCTCTAGGGCAGTGGTCGGCAAACTGCGGCTCGCGAGCCACATGCGGCTCTTTGGCCCCTTGAGTGTGGCTCTTCCACAAAATACCACATGCGGGCGCGCATGTACAGTGCGATTTAAACTTCGTGGCCCATGTGCAGAAGTCGGTTTTTGGCCTGGGTGAGTCTATTTTGAAGAAGTACTGTTGATATTTGGCTCTGTTGACTAATGAGTTTGCCGACCACTGCTCTAGGGAATACCTTTGTGAGTTTTACCTCAGTAATCCTCAGAATTAGTATGTGAATTAGGTTCACATTTGGAAGTAAGCAAATAGAGAATAAAAAATAGAAACAAAAAACTAAGTGATCTAAAGTCACACAGCCTAAAAACAGCATGGCCAGCAAATGTGAGAAATCTCATGATGCCCATGCCAGCATCTCAGAGGCATACCTGGGGAGGACAGGCCTGGGCGTGGACATCCAGAGAGCACTGAACACCAACCAGTAAGTTTTAGACTTAGTTAAAAATAAATGATGATGCATTAGGCCGGTTTACACTCATTAGCACTTCCTGTGTCAGCTCTGTTTTTAAGATAGGACCAAGTGAATTCTTTTCAAGGTATATTTTAGGGGCTTCCATGACACACAAATTCTGGTACTTTCAGAACAGCTAGAAGATATGATCATATATGCACTTTCCAGACAGAGTTTTGGTTTTGGTTTTTAACAAAGCCATTTATTTCAGTGAAAGTTCTACAGTGGAGACCTTTCTGTGGCCTGTATTTCTGTTATATCCAGTGCCTGAGGTTCATTAAATGAGTGAATAAAATTCCAAATAATAATTTTAAATAGAGAAACAAAGGCAACTTAAAAAAAGGAGAGTATTAGACAAATATAAGCTATGAAATGTTTAATAACATAGGCAGTCATTTAGCAATCTGTAATTTTCTGTAAGGATAGAGCCAATCAAACATTTTTCTTTCACTGCAGAAAATAAAATTGTCAAGTACAAGATCCATAACTATTGATAAAAATACATTTTTCTTGAATGGCATCAATTTTTGATAGTTTTATAGACAAAAATAATCCTTTAAAATTGGACCCCTTGAAGAAGTGGTTGAAACCAGGTTGGGGCAGAGAAAACCACTAAATGAATCTAAAGCATTTTGTGACACCTGAACATAAGGAAGTGCTTAAAGAAAGAGAAAGAAAGGTGGGGGAATATCAAAAGAATAGTGGAGTTGATCTGAAAGCTCACAATGGCTACAGTTGGAACTATTTCAGCAAAATCATATATAATGATAGTATTGAATTCTAACTCAAAGAATAAAATAAGTAGCCATGAGTCCAAATTAATGTAAATAGTTGAACAAATAAATAAACAAATAAAACAAAAGGCAATATTCCTTCAGAACAATTCCTATCAATAAATATAGAATAAATAAGAGAAATTAAAAATCACCATTACAACACCATAGTTAAAAATTGCTGCAGCCAAGATCCACTGAAGAATGCTAACATTAGTTGATGAAAGATTAAGGGGAAGCATGATATTTGCATAGCCTTAAAGTATCTCACCCCAAATATCTATTAATAAAAAAGTAAAAAACAGTAACTTTACAGTGGAGGAATGTGGTAGATACCACTTTGATCAAGTGATCAAGGTCAATTCCCCAATAATAAGACACTTGGATACCATGTATCCCCTGATATGATGCATTGAAAAAGGCACCTCCCTTTTGTGTCATCTTATTTCCATGTCATTCTTCCCCAGTATCTGTAAGCTCAGTCTAATTATTAGAAAAAGAGAAATCCAATTGAGAAGTATTTTATGAAGCCCCTGACCAGGATTCTTCTAAAGTGTCAAGGTCATGAAAGATAAGAAAAGACAGAAACTGTCACAGAACAAAGGCAACTAAAGAGTCATGACAACTAAATGCAATATGGGATCCTAGATTGGGTACTGGAACAGAATAAAGACATTAGTGGAAAAACTGGTGAAATCCAAATGTAGCCTATCATTTAGTAGGTAGCATAGCAATATTATTTTAATCCATGCACCATGGTTAATGTGTCATGTACCATAAAATGTCAATATTTAGAGAATCTTGGTAAATGGGCAAGTAAAAAAAAATTGTTCTATCTCTTCAACTCTTTGGGAAGTTTAAAATTAGCTCAAAATAAAAAGTTTTTAAAAACAGTGTCCTAATTAAGGACACTGAAGGACCTAATTCAGATAGGACTCTTAGGAAAGAAAAGATCTCCACCAGTAAATGATGTGTAAATAGAGATATAAAGCATGAGAAATTATTGCATTCTCTAATACAAAATATCCACAATGTGATATTTATTTTATAATTCCAAAAATAATTTGTATTAAAACTATTTTATGTTAATACTAGTGGCCCGGTGCACGAAATTCATGCACGCGGGAGCGTATGTTCCTCAGCCTGGCCTGCACCCTCTCCAATTTGGGACCCCTCGAAGGATGTCCTACTGCCAGATTACAGGGATTGTGCCTAAACCGGCAGTTGGACATCCCTCTCGCAATCCAGGACTGCTGGCTCCTAACCACTC
>NW_005368305.1:1063522-1070563 GCF_000412655.1 Myotis brandtii | reverse complement strand
CCGCCCCGGCCCCGCCCCCCCCCCGCCCCCCCCACCCCCGCCTCTCCCTTCAAGATCGCAGATCAGGGGACTGCAGGCACAGCGGCACCTGGTGCCGGGGTGCCGCTGTGCCTGGGGCCCCATCCCTTCTTTCGCCATCGCAGATCAGGGGGCCGCAGGCCAGCCGGCACCCCTGGCCCCAGGGGTCCTGCACCCCGGTCTCCTCTTCCTCCGATCGCCATGGCGATCACCGGCACCCCTGGCCAGGGGGTGTCGCCTGGCCTGCTGCCAGGCTTTCTGATGATCACTGGCTTCCTCCGATCGCCATGGCGATCACCGGCACCCCTGGCCAGGGGGTGTCGCCTGGCCTGCTGCCAGGCTTTCTGATGGCGATCACTGGCTGCCTTTGCCCGCCCCCCAGCTCTTGCCTGCCACCGTTCTTCTGTCTTTCCCCTTTTGCCTCCCATCATTGCACCCATGTATGCAAATTAGCCGCCATCTTTGTTGGCAGTTAATTTGCATATCGCCTTGATTAGCCAATGGGAAGGGTAGCGAAGTTATGGTTAATTACCATGTTTGTCTATTATTAGATAGGATTTTAAGTCCTATGGAATTATTCCCAATAATTGTATGAAGATTTGTAGTGACAATTTTACAGATTAGAAATGACACATCTAGAAGATTAAACAGGTGTGTGTGAATGAGATGATATATGCTCAAGAAATGTAAAAATTTTGAGAATTTTTTCTTAGCTATATATTAAAAAATCATATATTCAAAAACCATAGATTATCTTATTTATAATTAGTAACAAGTAGCAGGCACATCACAGTAATTTCAAAATTTATGAAATGCAAAATATGGGGAATTTAGACTCTGCCCTACTGCTCTTTAACCACAACCTATTTCAGGTCATTTCCTCATCATTGTTTTGTTCCTTTCCAAATGAAGTTATCTTTTCCCACTAACATAGGACAAATAAATTTAGATATCTATTGATTAGAAAGCAATGTGCTATAGCCAGATTATTTAGGGGCGCAGGGTGATAACAGCAATGGAAGCAATTTTGAAGATCATCTAATCCAGTGGTTCTCAACCATATCAGAGCCAACACCTCATTTTATATCAAATATTTAACAATAACCACTTTAGTACACTGAAATGGATATTCAAATAGAACATAACCAACCTGCATACCATTTCAAATTTGTGTGTATAATGCTATACTGTAATAAAAGGGAGAATGAGAGGAAAAAATTTAAAATAAAATAATATGTATTCCAAAGTGTAGATGCTTGGGTACAACTACAATAAGAAACACAGCAAAGTAGTCAGACCCTTAAGCTCGGCATAAGTCACTGTGACTGCCTCTGCTACAAATGCAACTGATACAAGAGCTTTAGCAACTTATATTCCATGAGGAACATGCTGTTGGAACATCATTTTCTGGGGGGTGAACAACTCTTTGAAAAACTCCAAAGAAAGCAAATTAAAATTTTCTCCCAATATACACATACTGATTCTTGTAAACTATAACATCTGTTAAACTTTTGTACCTATATTTTCTTAAAGTCATAAAGAAAATACTTTGTTGTAGATGTAAAATGAGATACTTTGGGCTCAGAAAATTAGAAGCAGGTTTTGTGTGCCTGTTCAATGCAACATTCTAAAGTCGTACCAGATGCAGGACAATTTTTTTGTTGTGTAGGACGCCTTTCCCCACTTCAGGACATTAGGCATTTCTGATTTTCACCCAATAAACATAACTTGAGTTCCCCTATCATTTGGACAATTAAAAACATTCCCACATATTTCCAAAATACCCATAGGACATTAAAACCACTGCTATAAACCAGCACTCCTTTAACATACAGGGAAGTTGAGACTCAGTATTTGCACTTCACCATGATTATAAAGCTAGTTAATTAAAGATCAAACTAGTGATAGAATGACAGTCTCTTCGCACTATGCTGTGCTGCATCTCCTTCATTCCTTTAGTATTTGGTATTCAATATGTAAATCAGAACTTTCCCATGCTCCAACAACACTAAATAACAAAAACCTGCTGCCTCTCTTGAAAACTTTTTCTCCCTTGAGATCCATTAGCTACAAGAGCCAAAGGCATTCTTTCTAGCATTCCCTCCCTATGAATCAGCGTTCAGGCCCACTTTCCTATTCTTTCCTTCTTCTACATTAGTTCCAAGCCAAGCCTGCTAAAATACTCCCGGATTCTCATCTCAGACCGGGAAGAAGTTTGAATTATTTTACACCAAATGTCTCTGAGCACTGTTGCTGACCTTTTCTGTACTAGGGAAAAACAGGTCAAGATCTCTCAGGGTTTCTGGTAGCATTCTCTGAGCCCTATGGTTTTTGTGGTCTTGCATCCAACATGATGTAGAATTAGTTCTAAACCTGGTAGAAAAATTGAGAAGGGAAGAGGATGTATAGGGACTTGTGAAGATTGCCTCACAGCTGATAATGCAAGTTTGAAACATCATTTTGGTTATAAACATGAATATGGTTTCAGAACACAGCCATCTGAGTCATTCTCAGTACCTATTGCATTTTTTATAATTAGTTAGTCCATGCTTTTGATATTGTCTTAGGTCTTTAGTTCTCCAACTAACCTCATATTGATAAAAATGTTTCCCCAAAAGAACAGGCCTTTGTTACATCAAAATTATTTTATATATGTTCTATCATTGGACAAAAACTATTGTGTGTATCAGTTTCTTTTTACCACTTTTAGTATTAAATCCTTTATGCATAAAGAATTGGGGAAATGTTTTTAATGTTAGCATTTATTTCATTGACAAAATCCCTAAAACAACCTGTCAAAATGAAAGAGTCTTTACCCCTAATGATTCTGTAATCATCTTCAGATAAAGTAGACACAAATCCTATCTCACATAAAGGATAATTTAAAATACTTAATTTAAGGTTCATGAAGTTATTTCTGAAATAATGTTTCATCATGTGAAATGTAATATGTTTTTCAGAGATACATTTTTGCTATATTTAAAACTCATCAAAGTTATTACTCATTAGGGATTCCAGTTCAATGACTCTTAACAAAAAATAAATTCCAATTTCAAGAAAGATTAATATTCAGTGAAAAGAATCAAAAAGTATTTTGTTCATCAAAGATATTGCTTCAGAAGGTATTAGATAGTAAGAAATTAGAAGATTAATTCTGTTTAAAATATAGACTTTTGAACTAAACAATGAGTACCAAATTCTGTCTTTTGAACTAGAGAATAGATATGTATATTTATCAATCTGTAAATTAAGAGAAAGCGTTTTTTTTTTAATACACATAACTTTTTTTTCCTTTTCTTTTTTCTTTTGTTTTTTATGCTTCTACTACAAACAAACACCCTTAAAATAAGCATAGTATAAACTCAACCCAATTCTTTATCTCTAAAACCCATCAAAGCACTTCTTTCCCTACTGGATAGAAGTATTGTCTAGGAATTTAAGAACGATATACTTGGCTATATTCAGTTCGAATAAGAGATATGTGCTGGGCATTAAGAATAATAAAATATCGAATATGAAATTCCTGCCTTAGTAAAACTCAAAGATAACCAAAGTGATGATGAATAAAGATGTACTATGAGCTAGGTCCCTGATTAACATTTATTTTCGCTGGGTAATACAATCTAACCCCACAGCCATCTCCACCTAGACTACTCACAGGCACACATAGACCTGAGCTTCACCTTTGGTAAGCTCTCTAGCATATTCCTATCTAGATCCACAGCAGTTTTCTGGTCACCACCTGGGATTTACTTTAAAGCCTGCACATGCAAACTCACTCTTTTTCTCTCTCTCTTCCTCTTTCCAGCCCTCCCTCTCCAGGCACTGGAAAGGCAAATGAGACAAAGCTCTCCCCACATGAAATCTTAATACCATGGTGATCTACATCTGTTCAGAGGAGTTTATTATTTAATTACTAGTGGAACTTATAGGAAAAATACATAGGGTTAGGACCAAAACCAACTTATCCCTGTTTATGACTGGTTCTTACTCTTTAACAAATTTTTCAAACTGACATGTAAATTAACAAAATTTTCATTATGACCATCTGAAATTAATATGTTTGTGTATGTGTGCCTATGAACACATATAGTGCCACTGTAGCCGGTCTAACCAAAATCCCACTTTGGGTGAAGGCGCAGGAACAGCTCTCATCCTATCTTGCAGGCTATCTGCAATGTTCAAGAGAACAAATGTCTGCCTTTCCCTACTGGAAAAAATCTCCCTGTCCCCATGTACTCGCCTTACGTCTTTCCACCATGGATGAAGTCCAGGAGGCACAGCGACATGACGCTCTGGTCTGAAGAGTGATCTGTTAGTTATCACTTAATCCTCTAATGCATCATTTGGCAGAGTTCTTTATGTGCCATGCTTGAGGATATTCTGCTAATGAAATGCACCCTCTCCTAAAATATTAGAATTAGGAAGCCCAACCACTAGTTTTATTAATTAGCTATGCCTACAAAATTGTGCTGAGGCACATACAAACTATGAAATTCAAAATGCAGCTGATTGGCATGAAAGTACCCTTTAAAACGAGAGATGAGAAAAAAAGAAATAGGCATAAACCAGCAGTTAGAATAGAAAGCACAGCTTGCTTAACTGGAAAATAGATGTCACTTGTAATCATGAAAATACATTGATTTTTTAAAAAACCAATAAAGTACAACATGTATCCCAAAAAGTGATTTTTAAACACATATTGCTAAACTGCATGTGCTGTTAAATAAGCATTTCTACATCAAGTCTGTGTCAAGTAACTATAACATGTAAAATCAGTTAATGAAGCTTCAGAAAAAATTGACTTGGGAATACTATAGGAAAGCAAAGAAAACAAGCTATTTTTCATCTACTTAAGCAATTCAGTGACTGCATCTTGATTACCATGCCTAAATTAGTACAACATTTCTCTAAAATCTGAATAGCCTGGAGCTCTTTGGGTAGAAACATGGAATTTCTTTTCATTGTTGCTTTCAAATTTTTATGGAACTGCTAAAAATAGAAATTATACTCTGCATTTTAATGAAGAGGATGACCTTGGTTTATAATAACAAAAAAAAATAGAAGAAAGAAATATCAATCTGATCTCTTTTAGTGAAAACAAAAAGATTATACTAATAATACCTCAGCTACCTTTCTGTCCACAACTCTGGGGTAAGAAATCTACTCATGGCAACAATTTTCTTCTAAGGTTTGTGTGTTTATTTAGTCATTTGTTTTGGGGCCTTCCTACCTCATCACTGTAAAGTGAGAAATCATCTACTCATAGCCACTTTTAATCTTAAGGTTTATTTGCCTGATTTTAACTTTCCCATCTTATACCCTAAACTCTTCACCTTGGTTGTTCTCTAACCAAATTCTGCCAGTGTTCTACCATTTATTTCCTAGGAATTAAGAATATTACATTATGCCTGGCCAGCGTGGCTCAGTGGATGAGCATAGACCTATGAACAGTTCGATTCCTCATCAGAGCACATGCCTGGGTTGCGGGCTTGATCCCCAATGTGGGGCATGCAGGAGGCAGCCGATCAATAATTCTCTCTGAGCATTGATATTTCTATCTCTCTCTCCCTCTCCATTCCTCTCTGAAATCAATACAAATATATTTTTTAAAAAGAATATTACATTAGCCAAAAATATGCCTCAGAAGTTTCCCATATGAAGACACTAAAAAAAGTGTTTCATCCTATATAATAAAAGGCTAATATGAAAATTGACCCAATGGAGGAACGACCAGTCGCTATGACACACACTAACCACCAGGAAGCACTATTTATGTCTTCACTCCACCCTCCACCCCACTGTAATCCCAGAGTAGTCAGAAATCATTGTTAACAGGCATGGAGAGAAAAGTAAATATGCAAGGCATGAGAAGAGAGAAGCAGTTGTCAATAGATTCCATCTCTACATACAGCCAGCACATAGAAAGTTTGAGCTCAGGGACAGAAGTTTTCACTTTAAATCATTAAGTAATTTCATTTCTGGACCAACATAAATATTTATCCTATCTAATAATAGAGAAACATGGTAATTAGCCATACATCCGCTACCCTTCCATTTGGCTAATCAGGGCGATATGCAAATTAACTGCCAGCCAAGATGGCGGTTAACCGCCAACAAAGATGGCGGCTAATTTGCATACTGGCAATGATGGGAGGCGAAAGGGGAAGGATGGAAGACAGTGATCAGAAACCCAGGAGCAGGCAAGAACCAGGGAGCAGGGCAAAGGTCGGCCACCTTTGCCGTGCCACCAGTGGGTGATTGGAGAAGCCTGGAGGGTGGGGCAGGGAAGCGGACACAGACAGCGATGCAGAAGCCGGATGCAGGGGCAGGGAAGTGGCTGCCGCCAGCGTCCCGGCTTCCCTGCCCTGCACCCGGCTTCTGCAATCAGTGACCCCAGAAGCCCAGTGCAGGGGCGATCACAGAAGCCAGATGCAAGGGCAGGGAAGCAGCTGCCCCCAGCGTATCTGGCCGCGGCTTCCCTGCCCCCCACCCGGCTTCTGAGATTGGAGACTGCAGAAGCTGGGTGCGGGGCAGGGAAGCAGCCTTCGCCAGCGCCCTGCCCACGGCTTCCCTGCCCCGCACCCGGCTTCTGCAATCCGTGATCGCAGAAGCTGGGTGCGCCAGCTTCCCAGCCGCAGCTTCCCTGCCCCGCACAAGGCTTCTGCGATCTGCGATCCATGACCTCAGAAGCTGGGTGCGCCAGCTCCCCGGCCACGGCTTCCCTGCCCCGCACCCGGCTTCTGGGATCCTTGACTGCAGAAACTGGGTGCACCAGCTTCCCTGGCCAAGGCTTCCCTGCCCCGCACCCGGCTTCTACGATCCGTGACCGCAGAAGCTGGGTGCGCCAGCTCCCCGCCCGTGGCTTCCCTGCCTCGCACCCGGCTTCTGGGATGGGTGACCGCAGAAGCCCAGTGCAGGGGCAATCACAGAAGCCAGGTGCATGGGCAGGGAAGCAGCCTCAGCCAGCTTCCCTGGCTGGGGCTTCCCTGCCCCACACCCGGCTTCTGCAATTGGTGATGC
>NW_005368305.1:1043030-1063411 GCF_000412655.1 Myotis brandtii | reverse complement strand
AGGTCCCAGGCTGCAGCCACCCGGAGAAGCTACCAGCCCTGTGGTCCAGGGCGCCAACGCCTGTGGCCAGGGAAACAGGTTCCCTCTTCTCCTACTGTAGTCATTACTTCAATATTCCCCTTCTGAATTTCTCTCCTGTGCTGCAACCCAACTCCACTTTTTATCGGAAGGATACGGAACAGAGAGAGCAGTGTTAAAAGCTTACATTTTTAAGCCGGTAAGGTTGGTACTTAAACATATAAATGGAAAACTAGAGTCCTTAAGGTAACAAAGGCTACAAAGGACAGGGACAGCGCATGACCTATTATATCCAGCAATCCATATGGGGACTGAAAACTTTGCAATGATGACAATTACTGAAGATATGAATCAACTAAAATAGTTGACAGGGACAATTCTTCCATCTTTGAAAATATCTACATCAAATCTGTTTAAATAGATTTTCATCTGCATAATATAACACATTCTGACAAGACCACCACCTCCACCAATGTGGTCAGTGTTGTGCTGTAAAATGTTTAATAACTGAGGGACCCCCCCCCTCGAGTGCACAAATTTTGTGCACCGGGCTACTAGTTACATATAAATAACCAGAAAAGTTAAGCATCTTTCTGACTTTGCACAGTTGCAGAAAAATAAATATTTCCACTTAATGAACTTTGACAGAGTAAGGAATACGAAAGGAAAATTGCTGCTATGGACCGAATGTGCCCCCTTAAATTCATATGTTGAACATTAACACCCAATGTGATGGCTTAAGAAAGTGGGGCCTTTGGGACACAGTTAGGTCATGAGAGTAGAAGCCTCATGGATGAAATTGGTACCCTTGTAAGGGAGACTCCAGAGAGATGCTTTGCGCCTCCACCATGTGAGGACACAATGAAAAGGCAGCCACCTGCGAACCAGGAAACCAGCTTTCTCCAGACCCCAAATCTGCTGGCACCTTGACCTTGTACTTTCCAGTCTCAAGAACCATGAGAAATAAATTTCTGTTGCTTTTAAGCTACCCAGTCTATGATATTCTGTTACAGCAGCCTGAGCAGATTAAGACAATTGCTATCCCATGACGTGTGCTTATTCAAAATATCAGTTACACTAATTAGTAGATATCGTGGGTGAGCAGGGGCTGAGTTAGGTAGAACCACCACACAATAGAATTCCATGAGGGACTATGCACAGAGACATCGTGTGAAAGCTGCCCCTGGGGTTGGGCAGCACAGCAGCCCTGATGCCAGGAGTTTGGCAGGTAGTATCTCTCAATAGTCTGTAAGAGGTTAAAGACCACGCAGCTCACTTTATTTAATATTTTACAAAGTCAAGGCTAAGCACTGAGTCTCCCACTTCTTAGATAAGAGTTCTGTCAAATTAGTCTAACCTGGTCATATCTATTTTTTAAAAGTCAAGAGGCTTTTGTCTTCTGCACATAGTATTCAGCAAGTAATTGTTGAATAAATCAATGAGTGAATCAATCTGATTATTCAAATGGTACCCAGCTCTAATGCCACCATTCAGCTGAGATTTTCTAGTTCTTATGATTTTTATTCAACTTTCATTGACTTTAACTGCTAAATCTAAGTATATGAAAAGATAAAACAAAAGTATATTTTCCACTTATTGAGCATCAATGTTTTTATAGATGTAATTTTTATTTGTAAAAAAATCTGTCTTCATTTTACCAATTAAAAAAATAAAACAAAAATGGTCAGCAATGTATATTTATTCATTTAACAACCATTTATTGAATATCCATTCAAATCTATTTGCCCAACACATAATGGCTAAGCCAAAAGTGAAACTGTTGACTTAAATGGCTGAAAAAGCCTGGAGTAGAAGAGTTTTTAGTCCTTGCTTATTAAAACCACCGGGAACAGGTTTCTCGTCTGCTCTTGCCAAGCTTGCTTTCTTCTGGATTAGGTCCCTTCTCAGGCAGCCTCTTCTCTGGTGACCATAATGTGCCTATAGAAGTTCCCTGTGATATATCCTTTCAGGTCAAAGTCTAGAGGCAAAGTTTGAACCTGCTTCCCTGATAAATATTTTTAAATCCCAGAATTTAGTATCTATGGATAAAGGGTTTACAAAACCATCTCCCCTGCTGAATGAGAATCTGACCTTTGGTCAATTGTGTAGCTCTCTTCCCCTAGAAATCTGATAAGAATCAAGAGTCAACTATATTGCTAGACAACATCTCTTACAATAAAAATGGGCTTTGATTAGTACACTGCACCACGACTTGGAGGACTATAAATCAACTAAATCGTTGATGCGCTTGCCATGCTTGGGGCTCTCCTGAGTTCAGTGACTCTTATAACTGATATTTCCCTTGCAGAGAGCCTGGAAGCCAGGCTTTTGTGGGGCATGTCTTCTCCACCTGAGCAATATAGAGCTTGTTTTCTTGCACCAGAGCTGTCTTGCTATGCTGACCTGCTGTAAAAATTCTTGCAGATGAAGAATGTCTAATGCACAGGCAAGCTACAACCATGAGTAGACTAATATCGGGGATGATATATGGAAGGGCGTTTAAATGTCTAGTGTAGCTGTGAAGACCCCTTGGTAGGTGTTGCAGTGCCCATCTCGGAACCATTAACAGTAATGATGAGAATGGAAATGACTGATTGGAATAACCCGTAGTTGTATGTTCTCTCTCTGGAACAAGGGAATGTTGAGCTGCTTCATTGAAAGGGCAGGGTCTGAGAGCAGGGCAGGAGTGGTTTCCCTGCAGTCTTTACCAAAAAGAATCAAATGCCCAGCAGCCAAAACAGTAAGTATTTACTGTGCAACTGACTCCTTCCTACACACCCTATCAAAGCATATAAGATTCAAATTCTTGCCTCAGCCAAATGACAAATAATTATATATCAGGAACCTATGAGTATGCCTAAAAATAATGAAAAATTTTACACATATTAAAATTTCAAATGCTAAAACTCTATAATAAGTAACTGGTGGCATCTCTTTAAGAAATGGTAATCTACAACTAAACTTTGGCCTCTTAAATAGGGGTCCCATCAAAGGATTCAGCAATTATCAAAATCCTCTGATACCTTTGTTAAAATGTTGATTGCTTTCCTTACAAACTGTTTACAAACATGAAATTAATTTACATTCAAGAGGCAGTTAAACACCATTATAAGCAAAGACTATAAATGAAGAATTATGTAGGTTTGAAGACTACTGCCTCAAACTAATTGATAACTTTGTGCAAAATAAAGATAAATCTGTTTCTCAGTTTGTTCATATGGAAAATGAGGATGATACCTCCCTCACTGGGTTATTTTGAGAAGTAAATGAGTAAAAATGTGTGTAAAACACAACAGTACCTGGCGCAAAGGAAGCAGCAGCAACCATCTAATAAGATCCTTCTCCTCAGCATCCCAGGAACTTCAAAATCTGATGTATATGATCTGCATCTCAACCTGACATTTTTTTCTCACTTGTAATCACTCTTGTAACTTTAGGAAAAATAGGCATGTAGTAAGAGAGAAAGCTTTATTTAATCAAATTTGAAAAGATTATTAAGTTGTAAGACAAGATACATAGAAATGTGATTCTAGAGAATGTCAATTACTTAGATGTTCCTCTGCTCTGAACTTGAGGGGGTTAAAAGGGTCTCGAGGATAGATCCCTGGTAAATATATCAAGGATCTGGAAAAACTGGGTCTGCAAATATGAACCAATAATAAACCTGGGTTACACAGAGTAAGTTCCATGCCATTTCAGGAAACAACACTGCAGGGCTCCCTATGTGCTGCTAGGCAGTGTCATTAAAAAGCCAGCAGCCTAGTGGATGATAAAGTCCCATAAATAACTAAAAGCAGTGCAATGTGCTAAGTGCTATATGGGGGCATGCTATGTAGGAGGGGGTTAAAACCTGAGATGCCTTTTAGTCAGATTAAATTCACTCCATTCCACTTCAGTAGCTCCTCTGTGCCTGTCTGTAAGAACACATAATGGTAAAATACCAGCCCTTCCCACTGCTCAGACAGGCCCATGTGAGCATCTGTGAGTTAATGTACATTAAATCATTGAGCTTTTCTGAAATAAGTTACTGTGGAAAAACCCTAGAGACTGTCACTGAGATCATCACGGCTTCCTGCAATTTCTTTTATCTTTGTCAAAGGAAAGTGCTAGAGCGCAAACATGGCATTGTCAGTATTTCAGAAGCCTAAAGAAAGTGAATACCACCCAAACACTAATAGCTCACACAGTGAGAACCCATAATCTATCCTGATGGGGGGGTAAGTAGAGAAAGAGAAAGATTTACCTTCTAATTTTTTTCCCTATTGCCTGCATGAAGACAAAAGACTTGCTCCTAAAGAATTCTGTAGGTCTCCATGTTTCTAATGAGAAGAAAATAAGTAATACGAATAGGAATACAAAAGAATTTAGAACTGGAAGTGAATTTAAAGATTATCAAATCCACCTTTATTTCAAGAATACCTTCAGAGATTAAACAGCTCTCCTAAATTAATGGAAGAAGCAGGCATAGCAATGAAGTTTAAAACTCACCAGGGAAGCAATACCCACAATTATTTTAAGGTCTCTCATTGTATTGATAGTGTTATAGTTTCCATGGTTCAAATTCATAAGTTAAATAGGTTTTTATGTCCAAAACTAGGAATCTAGCATTTTTTAACATTGCTTCTATAAAAAATCCTTTCTAAATTTCAAGAAAACTTACTAACAAATGAAACTTCCCTAAGACAACCCATTTTTTAATTCCTTTTCTGGGTGTTGATCATATGGCTGGTGACTTCTTACCCCTTTTCTGTCCCAGTTTGACACAGTGTCTACTTTACAACCTTTTACTTTTTTTGCTCAATAATTATCCAGTGTAAATATTGGCAGCCTATTAGGTAGTGTCAGCACAAATTTGACATTGAATAAGAACTGTCCTGAGGAAGAGACATCATAAAGTAAGAATGACAAAATGCTTATTATACATTGTACAATTCCAGGTTTTCCTTCTAAAACCCATCATCCTCTACATTTTCACCAACTGACATGAAACTTGACACTTTTGCTCTCTGAAACAAAAGTGCTTAAGTTTTCTAAATTTCATGACCGTTTGCAGCACAAAAAAATTCTGAAGGATTTAACTATTAGAGAGGCACAGCTTGAAATGCCTCATAAACTAAAACTATCACCAGAGTATTCATTGTCATATTTTCTTCACCCACCTTAATGGCAAGGGCTTTGATACTCAGCAATGTGTTTAGCTGTCTAATGGAAAATAACAAAATGAAAAACAGGAAAATTCAGAAGTCACCTTGCAAAATTACTTTCCTGAACTTGGACTGAAACTCAGTAAAGGTAACCACAGTATAGATCCATCAAGTATGTTATTTTGGGCTCTATTGTAATCTACCTTCAAGAAAGAATTAATTGTTTTCACTTTAGTAAACTTAAAATACTTTTGGCCCATTACCCAGGTAGATGTAAGACAGAAAAGTGCCTCTTATATTTACTGCCAGCATTATAATAAACATTTTATTGTGCCCATTATCTGAGGCCTATTCCAGTTTTCATTGCTGTGGTGCTTACCATCTCTCCAAAATATTTTACAAGTAAAACCTCTGAACTTGGGAGAGGGACCGAAGCCGCTGAAATTGGAAATATCATTTTTAATGCTTTCATCAACAAGGTCATTCCATTTTCTCCACAATTGTTTGAAAGCTTGGCATCAGAAACAGAGAAAAAAAAAAGTGGTAGATAATCCAGAGTCGTAAAGAATCAAAACAAGTATAACAGCGGGAATAGGGACAAAGGCATAGAGGACACTGGTGAGAAAGCGGTGGGGACTTAGCCTGAGAAGGGAAGGGAGTGAAGCCAGGAAGGAAAGAAGAAACAGGAAAATAAGGGGGATGGGTGAAGGGAGGGGAACGCCTAATAAAATTTTAGAATGTTAAGTCTCAGTGAAAAAGAAAGAGTGATAGGGAGATGATTTGGGTCAGTTTGACATTCTAGAGTTTTAACTTTTTACAGGAAAAGCACTTCTAGATGAGGGCAAAGTCAAGTGGGGATTTGTGGGAAGGGGGAGGTAAAACAAAAGGGAGATGAAAGTCACTGATGTCAGCAGGTCATGGAACTGGGAAGCTATGTGTTGGATGATTATTGTTGGGAGACAATTCTTCATGAGTCCCTCATGTTTCTGCACTGTGAGCCATGCACTAACTACTGTTAATCCTGGACAATCTTTTTATACCATGAACAGTCTCAGAAGGCAGAGATACTGCCTCTCTCTGAGCAGAGCACAAGCATGTGAACTGACAATTATAAAAGATTTCAGGCTCCTTAAGCTAAGGGATTCTCTCCTAAAAAGCAACCCTTTGTATGTTGAAGTATCATCTGGCTCTCATCACTATGGGAATTAGGGAAAATGCTAATACTCTGGTTAGTGTTATTACTGTGCATAATAAACCGTCCTTATTTTTGATTTGGTGGTTTCATGTCTTCTACCAGCAGCTCTGAGGCTGTGCCATGTTAAACCTGTTAACTTGCAACTAGAGTAAAATCTCAAACCCTTTATATCCTTGATAGTTTTGACAATGAGGATGAAGTGCTGAGAAACACATGGATTTTTGGAAGAAAGATGAGGAATTTAACAAAATATGAGGGAAGTCTATGGAAATTAGTAGTCAACATGTTGACCAAAGTGTATGGTCTATGGACAATAAATAGTCCTCCAAAGTATTACTTAGTAAGGGAAAAGAAATGGGAAAGTAGGTTCAAAGACAGCTGCCTGAACAGCACCCTGGCTGTTGTTGACTCGCCTTTGGGTAGTATGACTTTCTTGCCAATCAACTAGCCTGAGTTTTGCTTCACTGTAACAACTATTAAAATTTATCCTGGTTTCTTAGGGAAACCGAATCTTTTATAATGGGAAGAAAGCATGCTGGGTGACATCCCTGAAAAGATGATCTGGAAAAAAAGGAAGTGGGTGCTTTACTCTTAATGAGACACATATATAATTGCCTTACAAGCATCTCCACTCATTTCTACAATGCAGTGGCTTCTGATGAAATGTGCCATTGGTACACATCATTCTGTTGGTCACTAATTAGTGACGGGGACCTAATCTATTCCATTTATCTAATACAGCATCTAATTAAGGCTACTATCAGCAGAACTTCAAGCAGTATTGATCTTGACCACAACCCCCTCAGGGTCCCAGACCTAGTCAACTAAAGAAATCTGATAAACCACCAGAATCTACCTTAGAGAGCTAAGTAGCTTTTTCTTTAAGTCCTCGTGTTGACCTTTCTGCTTGCCCCAAGACATTAATTCATTTTATAGCTGAATGTATTAGTGTTTAAGCAGATTCTGCCTTGGCGCACAAGGAAGAGGTTAAGGGCAATGTTATTATCCATAGCAACCCAGACCAGTGAGTTTGAACTGGCCTGAAAGCCTTCAAGAGCCAAGGCAGTGTTGATCCCTCAGCTAATGCCAGCGACTAATTTCTTATCAGTTTTTCTAATTGGATAACTCAAGTTGCAGGGAAAACTGCCCACAGGGCAGACATAAGTCAGTTATTCCTCCACAAAGCTCCTTAGAGTAACCAAGGGTAGTTTCATTTAAGAGAGACCTACACAGTTGTCTGAGGGCGACACAACCCACAGGTGGTTCCTTAAACACTAACAGGTTTCTATTAACACCCCTGAGAAGCAGGTCACTGTGACTGGGAACCACAGGTGGTTCCTTAACCATGACCTTCTGGTTCATATGTTGATGCTCAACCAGTGAGCCATACCAGCTGCGCCAGCATAATGTTTTGGAGATTCATCCACATAGTCACATAACAATGGGTTGTTCTTTTTTATTGCCAGGTAGTACACCATTGCATGGCTATTCTTCAGGTTGGTTATCCATGCTTTTTCCAATTTTTGACCATTATGAATAAAGCTGCTATGAATATATCTGTAAAGTCTTTTTGTGGACATACATTTTTATTTCTCCTGGGTAAATACCTAAGGGTAGAATTACCACATCATAGGGTAGGTATATGTTTTTTGTTTGTATTTTTTTTTAGAGATAGGAAAGAAGAGAGAGAGAAACATTAATTGGTTGTCTCCTGTATGCACCCCAACCCAGGAGCAAACCCACAACCTAGGTATGTGCCCTTACAGGAATCGAACTCACAGCCTTTTGGTGTATGGGATGATGCTCCAATCAACTGAGTCACCTGGCCAGGGCTATATGTTTAGTTCTAAAAGGAAGTGTCAGACCTTTTTCCAAAGCCGCTGTACCATTTCCATTCCAACCTACTTGTGAAAGTTCTAGTTACTCCACATCTTACCAGTCATTTTAGTTTGAATCTATTCTAGTAATTGTGTCATAGTACTTCATTAGTATTTTCATCTTAAAGTTTGTTTCTTTAAACTATCACTAGAATTTAGTGAATACAGATAACAGAGTAAATTTTTTTAATTAATGCAAAAGCATTGCTTACATACATAAGTCCTTTCCCCAAACGCCATAATCCCATGTGGTATTCAGTTCTAGAGGTGAGGTAATGGACAACAAACACCTGAATCTGGGCAGAACAATGCTCAAATATCAGCTTTCTGACTTCATAACTTGGGGATCTTTTTAAAACATATTCTAAAACCCTGTGACTCTCATATTCCTGATAAAGTTGCAAGGAATAAGATCTAAAAATTATATAAAGCATTAAGTATAGAATTATAGTTAAGATTTATTATTTGGAATGAGGTAGCTTGAGCCCACTAGCTGTAACCTTGTAATTTTTACTTAATTTCTCAAAGTATCTATCTTCATCTACAAAATTGGAAAATAAGCTTATTTATCGAGTGTGTTAGGCATGGCATCAGGAACATGTAATAGTAACCAACATGTTTATAAAACTTACCATGTACTATGTTTAGCTATTTACTGGTACATGGATCATTTAATTTAAACCTCACCACAAATTTCATGAGTTTATGAGGCAGGTACATTACTACCTCCATTTAGCAAGGGCTTGGAAAGGTCTTATAACTTGCTTCAGCATTCAGAGCAAGGAGCCAGACTCTGGAGCCTATGTATATACTGTCTCCACAAAAAATAAAAAGCAAAAGCAATCTTTGTTCATTATTTATTACATTGCTAGTTTCTATCTCCCTCCATTACCATTAATATATTTTTCCCTAATACATTTTAAGAAGAACAAAAAGTTTTTCATTCAAAGACTGGCTGCTTGGAAGAAAATCTAATTTAAATATAATTTATCCACGTGTGCATATATGTATATTTGTATATATGTATATGTATGTATAAATTATATATATTATATATTTTTAAAAATCTGATCTTTTCTGGCAACAGGATGAAAGGTTGTAAATTGCTTTTCACTGCCCCCTAGTAACTGCTAGCACATATTTTTGAGATAACTCACTCAAATTATGATCAACCCTTGTGTTAAAAACAAATTTCTAACAGTAACTTTGCCCTATAGATCTGCCAATAAACTCAAAGCAAAATATACTATTACTGTGCTGAACTGGTAAAACAAAGGGTGCAGTTGCTGAGGGCTCATGGGTATCCGGGGCAGGCTGGGAGAGGGCTTCTATGCAGTTTCATGGACCTGCAAATGGGACAATTTAAGGCCAAAAGGGCCTGGAGCTTCTTCTCCCACAGTTGCCTTCTTCAGCCTTTCTTTTGGAAACACTAGTACATGCAAACATACCATCAACAGCTCTTCTCTCATGCCCAGCATTACTAGACAAGAATGTCATTCTTACCAGAAGGTACCATCCTCCATGTGCACTCATCTATGGAATGTCTCTTTATAGTCCATAAAATTAATCACCAAACAGCAGCTAAGCAAGAGTGACACAGGGGCAAATGCACAATTTACCATAGTGCCCAGTCCCCTAATCCCTTAAAAAGGAATTGCTAGTTCATTCTTGTTCTGCAATCTATCAGAATGGTGTGCAAACCATTCAAGCTCAGTCATGCACAAGTGATTACAGAAAGAGCCATACACAAAATGGGTTTTCATATTTAAAAGGCTATTGGGAAGTTATGTTCCAGATAGCGTCATGCTTTTTGATGAGAAAAGTGGTCACATGAAACATCAATCAACAGCTTGAGCCAAATGGAAGAAGTTGAAGTAACCATTTATAAATAAATTAATCCAACTGGCTGCAGATGAAGAAGTAACTTATTTAAAGTTCCAAGGTCTTTACTTATGAGCATCTGCTCATGCTGTGACCAAAGATATTAAAGGACTCACAGACTGTATGTTATCATAGAAATGAAGATGCCACTCCAAGGTTAACCCTGTTTGAACTTATTGATGATAGTATTCAGTGTGCAAAGCTAAAGCGGATGAATTCTTTTATTGGTTAGACTCTTACAAGTAAAAAAACCATGATGAAACACTGAATGAGGAAAACTAATAAAATGAGAAAAGAAGAGCAGCTGCTAACAAATTGTGGTCCTTGTCCTTTTTTTTTAAGAAAAAATATCATCCCCCTATTTAAAGAACATCTGAAACATATTTGTTGAACTGAAGCAACAGTTTGGAAAACAGTCGTCTGCAATTGAAGTCCCGTTCAAAGCACACACGGAAAGCCATTTGGGGGAATATGTTCCATCTTAGCCTCCCTGGTGAAATTCAAAGGTGGTGTCCCCTAGGATGCCTTGCTTCAAAATTTCAATAGACTCATGCTCTAATTTAACAGGAAAGAACTTTTATGTTTCATTCAAAATAATTATTCTGTTTCCCATCGAGATATTCACATTCTACCCCAAAAGAAAGTGTCAGTGTCTGGGGTTAGGTATAAAGTCCTTTCTCTTTCTCTTTCTTTTTTTTTTTTTTGAAATATGTTCTATGATATAGACGTGTGCCTACATCTATGCTGAGCAATTATGCCAGTGTTTATTGATAAGACATTTTCTGAAGAGTTTGGCTGTACACATAATATATTGCTCAGAAGCTGTGGACAAATTGAAATGCTGCCCCAGTTTAGTAGGGATGGATGTTATACAAGATCTCTGTGCATTTTCCTTTTAAATGGGAGGATCAGACAAGAGATTAAGTTAATTGCAGGAAAGGTAGAGTATGATTCATTAGCTGAGACACAGTTCAGGCTGCAAAAGATGCCACTTGGCTCTGGACTCAGGTTTGGGTTTGAATTCTGCTAGCTGTCTGACTTTGGACAAGTTATATAACCTTGATATGCCTCAGCTTCCTCATCTGTAAAATGAGGATAAGTAAAAATTCCAACTTCTTTGGTTAACTGTGAAAATTATGAGATGATTATAAAGCAGTTAGAACAATGTCTGGCACATAGAATATACTCAATAAATCTTAGCTACTATTATGGTTTTCCTCATCATCACCATTACTATTGCTATTATTATTTCAGAAAAGAAAAGGAAGAACTTTCTTCATGAAAATGAAACATGTCTTATGCCAAAAGGTTCTTGAGGTCATTTCTTATCTTTCATAAAACAGAAACCTGCAAATTGTACCCTTCTTCCTACTACCGTGTTTATCAAAATTTAACATGCAGTAGAATTACCCTGAGATATTGTTGACTTGCAGGTTCTGATTCTGGAGGTCTGGATGGAGGCTGAGATTCTGTATTTCTAATGAGCTCCTTAGTGATGCCAATACTCCTGGACCATAATTGGAGTAACAAGGTTGCATAAAGCAAGTTCTCTGCCTCTCTCCTCTGCATTCCATCATATGTCTAATAAGTTATGATACTTAAATCCAGGTCTTCCATCTCTAGGCTGGCAGGTCTTTTATGTATGGCAAAACAGACCAAGACACCTACTGTTTCCTCATATATCTTTCCTAAATGATGTGTTGTAATCAAGAGCTATTTAAAATTTTCCTTCCTTACACCATTAAAAGCGTGTCCTTAAATTTCCAAGTTTAACCACTGGATTATACTCTCCCCTAAAGAAACTATTTTTCAAAATAATTCATGGCACAGAAAGTAGCCAACACTCTCAGAGCAACAGAACTGGGTTTTTGGTTTTCAGTCAAATGACATAGCAATTTCCAATCTCCTTGCCCACTGCTCTAAATCTGAATACAAATAATAATTACTGTGCCAGCTCTTTCTTGAATTATTTTACCAAAGAATAGAAAACAGCTCTCTTTAATGTGACAGCATCATACTTAAAACAGTACAGATATTGATGTATGCTATTAATGAAGAGTGTAATGTCCATCAAAAATAGGTAACTTACTGAGAGACAGTGTACTTAGGGGTTAAAAGGATAAACTGCAGAGCAAGGCTACCTGGATTCAAATTTTGGCTATACTGTCTTCTCCACGGCTGCTATCCCAAAATACTACACACTGAATAGCTTAGAAACAACAGGGATTTATTGCTCACAGTTCTAGAAGCTGGAAGTCCGAGATCCAGGTGCCAGCATGGTCACGTGAGGGTCCTCTTTCAGGGCACAGACTTCTCTTGTATCCTCACATGATCGAAGGGGCTAGGGGGGTGTTCTGTGTGGTTTCTTTTATAAGAGTGCTCACTAATCCCACTCATGAGGACACTACCCACATTACCTAATCACCTCCCAAAGGCTCCACCTACTAATCCCATCACCATTGGGGGTCAGGATTTCAGCATATGGATTGAGGGATACCAACATTTGTACCACACATAGCAACTAACCACTGTATCTCTGACAATGACCAAACTACCTCGCTTCTCTGTGCCTCGGTTTCCCATTTGTAAATTGAGGATAATAATAATAATACCTAACTTTTAGAGTTGTTGTAAGGAATAAATCAGTTAATCAGTTAATATGCATAAAATGCACAAAACACCACCTGATAAACAGTAAGTGCTAAATGTTATTAAGTATTTTTTCATTGTGACAGTGTTTCAGAAAACAGCACATCCTATATAATAAAGAGGTAATATGCAAATTGACCATCACTCCAACACACAAGATGGCCACCCCCATGTGGTCACAAGATGGCCTGCAGGGGAGGGCAGTTGGGGGCGATCAGGCCTGCAGGGGAGGAGAGTTGGGGGGACCAGGCCTGCAGGGGAAGGCAGTTAGGGTCAATCAAACTGGCAGGGGAGCAGTTAGGCATCAATCAGGCTGGCAGGGGAGTGGTTTGGGGGTGATCAGGCTGGCAGGCAGAAGCAGTTAGGGCAATCAGGCAGGCAGTCTGGCTAGTGGTTGGGAGCCAGCAGTCCTGGATTGTGAGAGGGATCCCAGATTGGAGAGGGTGCAGGCTGGGCTGAGGGACACAAACCCCACCCCCAACCCCACCCCCATGCATGAATTTCATGCACCGGGCCTCTAGTACTTAATAAAGTTTTTTTCCAAAAGAACATAAAGCTGCACCAGTTAATATTATCTATCTTATTCATTGAAAACTTTATAGTTTTCTACCTTAAGACTTTTATTTTAGCTTTTCCCAGTCTCTTGGCAGCTTACTTTCCTGTGTTTTCCCTTCGCTTCCAGATTTTCAAGTTACAATGCTTTTGATATTAAAGCCTCAGCTCATACAGTCTCATCAGAACAAGGATACCATTAAACAGAAGGTAAAGAAATGACTGCCTCAGGTTCCCAATAATACTGAATACAGTCAAAGGCTTTAACTGTGCTTTATGAAGAAGCTTGTAAGAGCTCAAAAAGTAGAATGACTCATTTTGTAAATGCATAGTAAGCTCTTCAAAGGTTCAGGTGTATCACCAGGAAAGTCCCACCAGACTGGAAGCTCTACAGAGAGAAATATCAAGTTATTCCAGCATGATTGTTTCTTTTTCTCTTCCCAGTGCTCATGGAGATTATTGCCCTTCAATATCTTATTGTAACTAAGACCTTTTTTAGGCAGAAACCCTGGGGAGGTTTAGAGAACATAGGCAAGACAGAACCATTCTGGTTCACCTATATTCCTATGCAAAGTTATGGACATTTGCAAATGTGTGTAAAGGCTGCACATCTTGGCTATATTACATTAGGGGCATTTCTCCCCTTAAGAAGTTTCGCAATCCCTCTTCATGTTTTAGTCCTCCAATCTCTTCACCACATAACTCATACACTTATGACAAACAGAATAACATTATCAAAAGAATTGTAAGAAACCCTCTTCTCCCATGCCATTCTGGCCTTGGAAACCCCTCCTCATGAGCTTTCAGCATCTTGTGGCATCTAGCACCCAGGCATGAACAAAGAGCAGCACCCAGGTGCACAAAGCTTTACTTGACATCTAGGAGCCAACAGTATTGATTATCCCTCCCATGTCTACTGACAGACAAGACATGTCATAATATGGGAAAGAAAAAGACTAAATATTCCAAGACAGAAGGAAGCACAATTTCTCTTTCACTAGCCATTTTTAATAGGTAAGGATATGAGAAAAAAAATAATAGTCTAATCTGTGTGGGGGGGGGAGGGGAAATCTAGGCATATTTGACTTCAGAGACCCTGATATTTAAGAAATTAGCTCTGATTTGAGCCCTACAAAAAAGTTAGCCAGTTTTTATTCAATTGTGACAAGTTCTGACTTTTTCCCTGTGCTGTAAATTTCCTTTACATTGAAACCCACAGAATTACTTCAATAAATTTTGTTTCTTTCATTGTTTTGTGTATTTTGCTCAGAGATAAATGAATCCCAAGTACCTAGAGCACATCCTGGCTCTAACAGACATACAGCAAGGTGAAATAAATGAATAAATCCTACCACTTCTGTGTGTGTGTGTTTGTTTGTTTTTTTGTTTGTTTGTTTGTTCTGGGGGGGGAATTGATGAGGCTTGCAAATTTTCAAGAATTTGGAGATAAAACACCTGACATATTGTGAACATAGGGATCAGACAATATTCTTTCTCCCTAATTTTTAGCAAAATTGTCTTAGAAGTGGCTCCAGGGCACACAGGTGTTGGTGATTTTTTCTGGTAGCAAGTTCTATACTCAATGGCTCACCTTCCCTTCTGAGATGCTGATTAACACTACGTTGCAGCATATGGGTTCTGGAATCACTCAGAGTTTTGTATTCTGGCTTTATCATTCACTAACTCTGTGACCTTAAACAAAAAATTACCTTCTCTAAGACCCAATTTTCTCATTTGTGGTACTGGTAGTTCCTATCTTACAGGACTATTATGAGGGTTATATAAGATAATATAGCCCAACAAGTATGGCTCATTGGAATGAGTGCCACCCTATGCAGCAAGAGGTCACCATTTCAATTCCAGGTCAGGGCACATGCCCTGGTTTAGGTCTCAATCCCCAGTAGGGGGTGTGCAGGAGGCAGCCAATCAATATTTCTCTCTCATCGATGTTTTATATCTCTCTCTTCCTCTCCCTCCCTCTCTCTCTAAAAGAAAAACAATAAAAAATTTAAAAGATAATACAGAGCTCTTAGTGCCTACATATAGAAAGCTCTTAATAAAAATTAAATCTAATTAATATTAGCTCCCCAGAAGCTAGTTTAGATGGACCCAAAACATTTAATAGGGACCTCTCCAAACTTGGATATAAAAATAGAAAAGAGTAAGGAAAAGATACCATCTTCTGAGGTATTACCAATTATAATTCCATTTAACATAAGGCTATTTTTTTCAACATGCACAACTAAACAGCAATAATAGAGCATATAAATACAACTACTCACTGGTGTCCATGCATATTTCACAGGTGAAATTTTCTCACCTATAAAATAGCACAGTAACTTCAGACACAATTTAATTAATGAAACATTAATTACACAACATTGACAACTTCGAATTGATTCACAAAATGTGTGCCTACATGGATTATCAATTGCATTATCTTCAGGGTTTTGTACATTATTATGTTTTATAGTCTTTCTCTAGGAGATCGCTTGCCATACCTGGGATTGCTTCATGGTGTTAACTAATGTTGTGTCTTAAACTTAAATTCAAGCATCGAATGTCACCATTTCTGTTATTTTGTCATCTCATGTTCTTTATGGCTACAAAGATATCAAATATGAAAACAAATATTAATATAATCACCTTTAAACAGATGGTGATTCTTGGGGAAGTGTCTGGTAATTTGCTAGATTAAAGCCTGAATTGTATTCCTAGGTTACTCAATTTCCCCAGCTCTTCTTTCTAACCTCCCTCACTAACCTCTTACTGTATACATTGTCTGTATCCTAACCTCTTACTGTATACTATTACCACCACCACCACTACAACCACTATTTAGGAAGTATATTCATTTACCTGGCACTGAACAAAGGCTTTGTGTACATTGCTTCATTTATCTTGGAAAGAGAATTTATATTATTTGGCTAGGGGTTACATTTGTCCATAAGTAGTGAAGCTGGAATTTGAAATTACATTAATAATTCTATAGACCATACTTTTAACCATCATTATAGTAATACAATATTCCAAAAATTTCTTCCAAACATAAATTCTATCTAGTTTTGTATAATTAAAAATTACAAGTCAAGCTGGGCCAGTGTGGCTCAGTTGGTTGAGCATCCTCCCACGCAACAGGAAGTCACTGGTTCCATTCTGGTCAGGGCACATGCCCAGGTTGCAGGCTCACCTATCCCTGGAAGGAGGCGTGCAGGAGGCAGCCGATTGATGTTTATCTCTCAACAGTGTTTCAATCTCTCCCTCTCCCTTCCTTTCTCCGAAATCAATAAAAACATTTTTTTAAACTACAAGTCAATATTTTACTCACAAAATGTTAGAGGTTTTAGTTTCAGTTGGATGAAACAATTTATGTGCCTTATTTAAGAGGAAGGCAGTGTTTAATTCAGTGATATTCTGCCATTGGTTTTCCACCCAGAGAATTTCAACAAAATAATGCTACTTATTCAACTTGAATGTGTAAAATTTATATCTTTTACACTGCAACTTTGAATCCCATTATTTGTTTTGGAACTTTATGTAATCTAATTATAACATGCCATTAAATGTTGCACATATGAATGGAAAACAAAATTTAGAGTATAATAAAATTCAGATTAAACATTAAAATTTATGATATTTTTTATTAAAGAAAGAATGAAATTTCTCTATGTTTTCATTCTTGCTCTTAATATTTCTTGTATCTACATCAGTGATTCTAAACCTCTGGGATGATCACAAACCCAATTTAAATATCAGAGGAAGACTTTGGATCCTCTCTTTAAAAACACAGAAAGAAATACCATAATTTTCCATGGATAAGGTGCTATTTTTTACTAAAATCATTAGACTGAAAATCAAGGGGGTCTTATACATAGAAGTCAGCCTAAGAAGCCTCTAGGGCTAGGCCACAGTGGTTCTCAACCTTCCTAATGCCGCAACCCTTTAATACAGTTCCTCATGTTGTGATGACCTCCAACCATAAAATTATTTTTGTTGCTACTTCATAACTGTAATTTAGCTACTGTTATGAATCATAATGTAAATATCTGATATGCAGGATGTATTTTCATTGTTTGCGACCCACAGTTTGAGAACCGCTGCGTAGCTGCCCATACCTTGTCAAAGAGGCTTCCTCCAATCATGAACCTTATTGTTACTGACGTCAGCTGATGCAATAACTGGAGGTGGAGGTGGAGAGTGTGCAGATGCAACAGGAACCGGAGCCTTCTGAGCCTATAAAGATGTCAAAAAAATAAAAAGATAAATACTGGTAAATGATTGTCTTACTCTACAAAATTTGAACTGAATGTAATCAGCTGTGCAAAAGAGCGAAATAGAGCAAAAAAGAAGAAGGCCTTAAGAGGAAAACCAGCAAAATGGACAAACTTGGAGCAGAAGCTTAAGACTTGGATTATGGAGCAGCACCAGAGTGGCTTATGTGTGTCAACCAAGCTTATTCAATGTCAGGCAAGAATGTTTGCAAGCAAAATGAACATTGTTGATTTTACAGGAAAGGCAAAATGGTGCTTCAATTTCATGAGGAGAGAAGGATTGGCCATGAGAACACCAACAAAGTTAGCTCAGAAAATGCCACCAGTCCATGAGGATGATCTCACATATATAGACATGACTCAAGATAGCAGTAATACAATAGAAGCTGAAGAAATTGATATGTCTGAAACTAATAGTGATGAAAAAGAGAGCAGTGATGCAGCAGAGGCTGAATAAAGTGATGTGCTGCATAATATCATAGTACTGATATGTAAACAATACATGCAGTAATTACTAAATAAAAATGTGTTCTGTTTTATGTTTAAAATATTGATTACTTAATTTGGGGTTGGAAAAGTGGGGAGGTGTCTTATACATACCACAGTGTTTGATGAATACATACCACAGTGTTTTATATACTTTTATGGAGGGTTGATAAGATAATTTTCAATTAATGTTTATATAAAATGGCAGTATCTAGATTTATTCCATACCCCAATTGTCTGTGCAGAAGACAAATAACACCTCATTGTAGAGCTTAGAGTTGAATAAGGTATGTTTTTCATTATGTGAAAAATACCTGACTTGCAAGCAAGAACTATAAAAATAAAGCCTTATAAGCAAGAACTATAAAAATAAAGCCTTATCAACAAGAGTATTCCAGAAAGCAAACATCAAATCAGTGAAAGCACCATGCTATCTCTCAGAAAATATAGCTTCATTATCTATGTCCAAAATACTTGTCAAACTATGACTCTAGAACTGCGCATATACAGGTCATTTCAAACTGAAATGCTGTTATTTCCCCTGAGGAAAAAGATGAGGATGAAGTAGGAAAGATTCTCCTGTATAATTTTTTTAAATGACTACATCTACATATCTACAAAAGGCTCTCCATTCCTAACACCATTAATTCTCAGAGTTGTAAGAGAGATACCTACAGGATGGGATGCTAATACTCATTCTGTTTATGAGGAAACAGATACTCAAAAGATTTAAGCCCAAGGCCACCGGAAAATTTCACGGAACTACAATGTCATCTCACTTTTCATACTCTCTGGGTGGTTTCACATTTCTGCCAAAGCTACTGTTACAATTATAAAATAAAAATGTTTAAAAGGACCACTAGAACAGTTGTGTTTAATCTTTTTACTTCTCATGCCTAACTTCAAATCATTTCCAATTCTCTTAGTTATTTTCCATTAGTTTAATTTACCAAAAGGTGATTTAGGACAAAGAGATTATTAAGTTAATCCAGATTGAAAGAAAGTGATCTAATTATGAGTCACAGAGCCTTATTCTCAGAAAAATCTAAAAGTGGGTGAACATTTAGATAGTTTTAAAATAATTATAGACTTAGAGTATATAATGCAAAGTTGATTATCTGGCTAATGACCATCAATAGAGAGCATATGCTAACATTTCTTTTATTA
The DNA here is from genome assembly GCF_000412655.1 of Myotis brandtii. Taxonomy (NCBI): domain Eukaryota; kingdom Metazoa; phylum Chordata; class Mammalia; order Chiroptera; family Vespertilionidae; genus Myotis; species Myotis brandtii. The sequence goes on along the minus strand of NW_005368305.1, from coordinate 1,044,171 downwards.
ACCTGAAGTTCTGTGTAAGTATTTCCTTTGAATAACATTATTCTATCAATGGGGTACTTCAAAACTTAGCCATTATCCTTGGAGGAAGCAGAAAAGAGGAGGAAAGCAGGCAAATTGGAAGTAAATATAAGATCAATTTCTCATGTTGACAGAGTATTCTAATGTAATAACACAGAACTAAGAGCAGTAACAATCAGTTAAATAAACTAACAGTTTAACTTAAAATATTAACTCTCAGCACAGGAAAAATTTCTCCCAAATTTTGATAATAGTAGATTTTAGCCTAGAAAGGTTTATAATTATTACATATCAACTGAAGAAATAACCATTATTTATGTACATAGATACATTAAAAACTCACAGCCTTATATTTTGCCAACATTTATAAAAGTGCTATTATTTGTGAAACTGTATTGTGCCTGGAGCTGCCTATGCCACACCATTCCTGATTGCTGAATGTCAGTTGTTTGTATGAAACATGTTTCCAAATCACCTTTTATCACATTTTTTGTTTATTTCTTTTTATTCTTTATTGATTAAAATGTTACATATGTCTCCTTTTTCCCCCAGTGACCTCTCCCCGGCCACTCCTACCCTCCAGCACATGCCCTCACCACCCCCTAATGTCTGTGTCCATTGGTTGTGCTTATATGCATGCACACAAGTCCCCCCTCCAAACCTCCCCTGTCTTCCTGCTAAAGTTTGACAGTCTGTTCAATGCTTGTTTGTCTCTATATCTACTTTTGTTCATTGGTTTATGATGTTCTTTATATGCCACAAATGAGTGAGATCATGTGATATTTATCTTTCACTGACTGGCTTATTTCACTCAGCATAATGCTCTCCAAGTACATCCATGCTGTTACAAATGGTAAGAATTCCTTATTTTTTATAGCAGCATAGTATTCTATTGTGTAGATGTATCACAGTTTTCTAATCCACTCATCTGCTGGGGGGCACTTAGGCTGTTTCCAAATCTTAGCTATTGTAAATTGTGCTTCTATGAACATAGGGGTACATATATCCTTTCTGATTGGTGTTTCTGGTTTCTTGGGATATATTCCTAGAAGTGAGATCACTGGGTCAAATGGGAGTTCCATTTTTAGTTTTTTGAGGAAACACCATACTGTTCTCCACAGTG
>NW_005368305.1:1020321-1042734 GCF_000412655.1 Myotis brandtii | reverse complement strand
TTCTTTTGCTGTGCAGAAGCTTTTTATTTTGATGTAGTCCCATTTGTTTATTTTATCCTTAGTTTCCATTGTCCTGACCTAGGAGCTGTATCAGTAAAGATATTGCTACGACATATGTCTGATATTTTGCTGCCTGTTGATTCCTCTAAGATTTTTATGGTTTCCCATCTTATGTTTAAGTCCTTTATCCACTTTGAGTTTATTTTTGTGTATTTTGTAAGTTGGTGGTCTACTTTCATTTTTTTGCATATATGTCCATTCTCCCAACACCATTTATTGAAGAGACTGTCTTGACTCCATTGTATGCTCTTGCCTCCTTTGTCAAATATTAATTAAAAATAATGGCACCAAAAAGCAAAGAGAGAACCCAAATAAACAAAATCAGAAATGTAAGAGGCAAAATAACAATAGACTCCACAAAAATATAAAGGATTGTAAAAAATACTATGAACAATTCTATTCCAACAAACTGGTCAACCTAAAAGAAATGGACATATTCCTAGAAAAATATAACCTTCCAAAACTCAATCAGGAAAAATAAAAAAAAATCTGAATAGGCTTATAACTATGGAGAAAATTGAAGCTGTCAAAAAAAAAAAAAAAAAAAAAAAAAAAAAAAAACCTCCAGCAAACAAAAGCCCTGGACCAGATGGCTTCACAGGGAGTTTTACCAAACATTCAAGGAAGAACCAAAACCTATCCTCCTTAGACTATCCCAAAAAATTCAAGAGGAAGGAACACTTACAAGCTCCTTCTATGAAGCCAGCATTACCCTAATCCCCAAACCAGATAAAGACACTACAAAAAAAGAGAATTATAAGCCATATCCCTGATGAACATAGATGCTGAAATCCTCAACAAAATTCTAGCAAATCGGATCCAGCATTACACTGGAAAGATCATACACCATGACAAGTGGGATTTATTCTGGGGTGCAAGGATAGTACATTATCACATTTTTTAAAGCTTCAATCTCTTCAGACTATCTCAGCGGATCCTTATATATCATAATCCCATGTATTTTACTTCTTCCAATTCATCCAACTTACTCTCAACTAATCTGCTCACATTTCACTCAAATCTTTCATTGCTTTCTATTACTGAGTTAATTCTTGACATATAACTGGTATCGTTTTCTATATTAATTATCCTCCTGGGTATAATATTGTGGCCTGAGTACTCACCTTATATTTCAAATATTGCCAGAAGTCCTTGTAATGAGAAATAAAGAACTCACCAATGTCCCATGAAATTGAGTTTTTGGTTATGGAGGAAAGTTCATAACATTTTGCAAGTTAAGGCCACTGCATCTGGGAATGATTGCACATGGTGACTTTGACATGAACGGATTTTACTGGCCTAAAATGAAAGCAGATATATGTGAAAAAAAATTGAAATTAGTGCCAGAAGTGTACAACTGAAGATAATACCAATTAAATTAGTTCACCTGGAGAGAGTGGTAAAAAACTGACATCTGGAATTAGTATATATGTTCTTCCTGTCCTTGAGCATCAAAAATACATTTGCATGGTCTTATTAGAAACTAAGTGATTCTTCTGCAATGCCCAACCATCACCCACTTAAATGGCAGCCACCACATTATGAGTATTGTAGGAATGTTATCTAGTTTATTTCTGGCCAGAATCTGCCTTATTCAAGGTGAAATTCTGAAAGCAAGTTGTACAAGTTCATACAGAATGACACTGCATGTTTCTACCTTACCCTGCCACTGGAGCATCCTATGGACACTTCAGCTTTGCTATAAAATATGCCAAGAACATGAGGCCAGGGCAAAAGACAAAGTGGACCCAGACATGTTTCTTAGAGTGCCTATAATGCCACCACAAACGAGACTACAGGATTCACTTCACATTTACTGCTGCTTGAAAAAGATGAGACTCTTTGGAATGTCAAAGCCTTATGAAAACAAAGCAGTGTCACCTGGCTGAAAGAAGAACTATAAGAGGCTCCAGTACAAGACTACAGAGAAGTTGGAACTGCATACTAGAGCTTGAGCTAGAGCTCTAAGGACAGAGCTGCCAGAAACACCTGATTATAAAGTTAGAATTATCACCAGAAGTCAACTAATAGAAATCCTTACCATATCAGGTAAAATTCTGAATAAAACCAAGTGGGAAATAAAATCATAAAATTCATAGTAGAAACCTGTGGCCCTAGTGCAGTGAGTTGGTCCTTCAACTGCCTGCAAGGCTAAGAGCATTAGACCCCAAATGACCTAGAACTTGAGTCCTGGAGCAGTAATCTCAACACAACAACTAAGAAGTATCACTCTCCTGAGAAAGATGGAGGTATGAGGCACAACCAACACAGGAATGAGTGCTAATCATGGCAGTAAAGAGCCTTAAATGTGCTGAGTGCTCATAGGAGCTGATGGGCACAAGGCAGCAGAACCAGCAGGAAGAGGAGGAGCAGAGATTGAATGAAGGGGACAGAGAATGGGAAATGAATCACGGGGCTGGTTTGTGTTTGCTCTAATGCATCTTAATTTGCACGAATAGAGAAAATTCTACTTTTTCATATTATTCTTATTCCCTGAGTGATTCCATCTACTATCATAGTTTTGACTACACTCTTCAGGTGGAAGACTCTTACACCGGTTCTACATCTGATTTTCCAACTTGTTTATCCAACTGTCCAACATTGACAGCCAAATTTCTCTCAGTCATAACAAACTTGGTATTTCTGTGACTGACCTCTTCATGTTTCATCCCCTTCACCCTGCCCATGTCTAAATGCTCCTTTATGTCAGCATGAGTCCTCCAAAAAACAGATGCCTCACTGAAATTAGAGATACAAGAGCTTTAGTGGGAGACATCTGTGAAGGAGGGAGAGAGCTGGCATAGGCAGGAAGACCCTTCAGACCACAAAGCAGGTCTGACATTGTGAAAGGAGAGGGTGGAAGAAGAATTGGGTAGGAGGAGCCTTATACTGCAGAGCAGATCAGAAAGTCTTGGCCAGACCAACAGTTCTTGAGCAAATATAACCAGTGGAAGAGTTCCACACCAGAGAGGAATGACCTAGTTCTAATTCTACCCTGGTGATCAGCCATTAGCCAGGGCTCATGAATCCCTTGCCAGGGCAGACCCAAAAGTCTGGAGCTATTAGTTATTATATACTCTGTAACCGGTACTCTTAAAGGTGCACCTCTTATTTTATGGTCCTGCCATCCTTCCAATTTACCCAAATTAGGAACCTCTCATCCTCAACTCTTTTCTCTCCTTTTACTTTCTAAATACATTAAATTTGCTTTTTAAGCATTTTTCAAGTCTATCTTCTCTTCTCTAACCCCTTCTCCAACTATCCCTGCTCAAGTCCCCCATCCCTTCTTGCCTGCACTACTGCAACATATCCTAACTTCTATATTCATTTTAGTCCCCTCAAATCAACACTACACACAAGTCTGGCAGAGGGACCTATATAGTTAAAATATAACATGTCCCAAAAAATGTATACACACTTTAACATTGATACCTCACTTAATTTTCACTCCTTTCCAGGTGTAATTAATTTGAAATAATGGGTGAAGCCAGACTAAGCTTCGAACAAAACAAAACAAAACAAAAAAATCTTACCCTAAAGTCTCACTAGGCTATTTTATGGGGATACATAAAAGATAAAGTTTGTGGTACATAACCAGCAACAGTCTATGACTTGAGGGCACACAAATATCTAACAAAATGTTTCTTGATGTTTGCAATTCCATTGCTTTACATTATCAGCAGTGCCTGGACCAGAACAATCATCAGTTTGAAAACAGGCATTGACAAAAAAAATTATTCATTTCTGTAAATTTATTTAAATTTTGAAAATGAACTGTATGTCAATAAACACTGACTTTATAACCAATCAAAGTGGGTATATATATTTGGGACATCCTGCATAAACCCTTCATTCTCCCCCATTTCCATCATTAAAAAATGCATGCACACTCCTACAAGGATACACTGACTTTATAACCAATCAAAGTGGGTATATATATATTTGGGACATCCTGTATAAACCCTTCGTTCTTTACCATTTCCATCATTAAAAAATGCATGCACACTCCTACCAGGACATATGAAATCCCCCAACCTATCTCCTGCCTTTCTCTCCAGCATTGTCCCCATTTCTTACTCTATAATCCAGAAACACTAAATGCTATTTTGCACTCTCATGCCTTTGCTCTCATTTTTTCTTCTTTGCCTAGCATTTCTTTCTCATCACTCCATGTCAAGCTCACTCCTAGGAATGTTAGTTCTTTAAGATTCAGGTCAAGCATAATCTAATTTAGGAAACCGTCCCTGACCACATTGGGACATATGTATACTCTCTCGTTCACATAAAATATGTGTGCTTTCTAGAATTACATATAAATATTTGCATTTCAAGCCTTCAAAAGACTAGTTTTTTCAAGGCACTTGCTCATTTTTTGAGCAAAAACTTCAAGGTTTCTTACTCATCTGTGTGCTCTGCACACTTAGAAAAGTATCAATGTATATAGTTAACCAATTTATGGGACGTGAAAAGGAAGAAAAGAAACTCCTCAAAAAACTACTGAAGGCCAAATCTGTGTCAAGTGCTATTAATTTCTACCTCCTTTAATTGTTTCAACAACCATGTACACTTAGGTGTTATATTCCCACTAGAAAATTAAGGCTCAGTGAGGTCAAATAAGGTTCTGAGATTTAACCCAGTCATTTGATTTCAAAGGCTCTTTGTCATGCTGCCCCCCTTCCTAGTCCAGTTTAATTCCACCGGATAAATTCCATAGTACAGTCAACTCTAATTACTCTCAAAGATGCCATGTGCCCTAATGGGGAAAGTGAGAATTAGTTAGACTTTTATTTGCCACTTACTAGCTGTGGGAATTATGAAAATTATAAACTTTATAATGTTCAGCTGTTTTTCTATTTAAAAAATTTAAAAGAAAAACATGTACCTACTTTATAGGGGTCTTTATAAGAACCACAGAGAGTAAATATATACTACCTAACATGATGCCTGGTGAAGATTAAGCATTTAATAAACAGTTGGCAATGGTGGGATGTATTCTTTCATCCAGACATATCAGGACTAACAATCAGAGGACGGGCCCACCACATTATCTCCCTGCTCTGTCCCCTCCTCAGACAGAAGTGGTAACAGAGCACTATAGACAGCAGGTGGATGGGGGAAATTTTAAAAGGACTTTTATAACCATCAATGGGTTAATTAAATCTTTGAAAATTGATAAATAAACATATAGTTAAAAGCAATGTTCTGAAGAAAGATATATCCTTCTGTAGTCAAACAGGTGTGCTAAACAACTCAGACAATTACAAACCATTTCACTTCTCTTCTGTGTATCACGCTCATGGGGAAAATATCTTTAGAAAAAGAAAGGGATCTCCTTAGGAAGAAATTGTTTGATATTTTGAGGTATCAAAAATGTTGCAATATGGAAGAATCCAGTTCGGTGCATTTGATTTCCATGATAAATTACTCATCATTTCAGCTGGGTTTTCTTCATATTTCCTAAAATTATAAGGCTTGGAAAATGTCTTGTTTCTTGGCGCCATCTTACTGCTTACAGCAGCCAGTTGCAGTGTGAAAATGTGCAGTGTTTTAGCATTTCATCAAGATGGCTGATGAGCTCAGCATTCTTCTTCACCCTACTTGGTGTGGAGTTTTTTATTACCATATTCATTGCTTCAGTTGGACGAAGAATTTGAAGCCATCGTAAACATAATTTTAATCCAAGTGTTGGCACCTTCAAAATTTTACCAGGTCTTTCAGAGCAATTTAAAATCAATTTGAGGGCAAATCTACACTGAAAGCGAAAGTCTGGACCTGCCCAATTATTCAGTGATTGTTCAACAACGGAAAGGCAGGCTGAGGATGCGGACAATTTGTGCAGGTGCAGGAGTATTCGTAATGCTCCATTCTGTGGCAGAAATAAAGTAGCATCTTTTAGTAAAAAAAATAAAAATAAATTGTTTACATCTTTGTTAAAGTTTATAAAAAATGGTGAGAAGTGATAACTTGAAGATGATTTGTCCATTGTGGTTTTCCTGTTCACAAGATTTATAAGACTATTTATCCTGAAGTCTTATTGGAAGCCTTAAAAAACAAAATTGCCCTAAAAATTTTTTTGCTTATATATAAAAACAATAATTATTGTCCATTTAAATAATTTATTCCATGTAAAAAATTTAATATTTGCTACTGTGTCTGGGATGCAGTGATGGCACGTTTTCTGGGGCTCATGTGGGGCCTATTTGTGCTATACAGACAGAGGTTGTCATCAGTAAAAGAGGGTCAACATGACATCATGACAAAAGCATTTCTGACCATTTAAGAGTTAGGCAGTTTTTTATGCATTTTGTTAGAGATCAATTGCAAATTTGCAGTGGAACAAATAGTACACACCATTTCTAAGGTAGGAGAACATTTTGTTCAAATACATGGTAAGCTTTCTTCTGAAGTTGATAAATATTTCTAACCAAGTGCTAACAGGATTCCAGAAGTGACTGCCCAGTGGGCATCAAAAGCATGAGAACTAGCCAACTGTCCATTGATTAAATCACTTTTCTGCCATAGGTTGATTTATGGACACAACCAATTTCTAGCCATTCTCTAGAGCTATAGCTGATTAAAATGATTGTACTCTTAATTGTTCCCTGAGCAAATAATGCTGTATTTCTGATCAGCTCATTCATCTCTTCATTAGCTCATATTTAAAGTGGTCCTCATACACTGCCTATAAAAGCATCACACTAGCACAACAAAAATAAGATCTGATTTTCTGAAGCATGGCAAAAGTAGGTGTACAGTTGTTTGCATGAAAAATAATATAATAATAAATAACAATACAAGAATAAACTCATGTACTGGCAACTATAAACCTACTTTTGCCTATCATGAATTTACCTTCAGAAATGTAAAAGAGGGTTTACTCTTTCAAGGTAAATTATTTTCTTATAATATATTTCTATGAAAATTGAGGACACAGAATAGTACATTTTCTAAGAAAACAATCATAGGCAGATACAGTTATTAAATATAAACAAGGAAACTAGACAGTTATCATTGAACAAAATCTGCATTTATATGGCCTAATTATGGCATTGTCATTTATAGCAACAAAAGAAGGCTTACTGCCCTAGCCGGTTTGGCTCAGTGGATGGAGCGTCAGCCTGCAGACCAAAGGGTCCCAGGTTCCATTCCAGTCAAGGGCACATGCCTGGGTTGCGGGCTTGGTCCAAAGTACAGGAGGCACCCAATCAATGATTCCCTCTCATCATTGATGTTTCTATCTCTTTCTTCCTCTCTCTTCCTCTTTGAAATCAATAAAAATATATTTAAAAAATAAATAAGGCTTATTAATAACTGTTATCTCTAGTTAAATGAGCACCATGACTACAGTTATATTTTTCTGCTGAAAACATAAATTTTAAAATTCTACACCTACCGTTTAAAATACAGTCCTTTTATCATTGACTTATGTAAAGTCAAAAAACACAAATTTATCAAGGCACAAAAAGTACAGGGTGCTTTAACATACAAGGAAGAGAGGATGTCATAGCATGTCAAACCCTTCATTTTGGGACACAATTATCAATGTTTTAAAAAAAAGCTTTATTATATCTAAGAGTAGCATAATACTTTCATACTTTACATGAGATTTGGTCCAATAAAAAATCAAGATTTTTAAGTAAACCAAATCTAAAGTAATATTTGAGACTAAAGTAATAATAAGCATTTTTGCATGTTTATTTTAATTTGTTGCCTTTATACAATGTTATGGAGGGTCAACGTTTGCAACTGTACTGCTTTCTTTGTAGTCAATAAAAAAGACTGGTTTCAATTTATTATCCTTTACTTATTCCATGTTCCTTTTAAGAGTGATAGTCATTGAGTCACTGTAATAAAATAAGATGATCGTAAATTTCTTCCAGGAATTGTATTCCCTCTGTGATGTGGTTTACTTGGAAGCTGTTTCATAACATAGTACTAGTTAATATTCTACCATATAAAGAAGTACAGAACCCCAATTTGCAGAATGTAATTATTCAGTTCAAAATACAAGAAACTTAACAATAAATACACTTGAAAATAAAAAAAACCTTTAGCAGAATGAAAAGGACTTAAATTATGCTGGGGCACAGAGAAGTATAATATGGACTGCGCACAGTCTTCTATGTCTGAGTCCATTTAAGATGAAGAAAATTATCACAACTGCCTTCAAAGTGTCATCTGTAACATGTGTACCTTTGCACTGAAAAGCAACATACTTGGAACAATGTGAAAGCAAGCAACAGCGATATTCTTACACCATGTCCCATGCAAACAGCATGTGGGGACAAAGAGTATTGCATTAGTTCGGTGTATAAAACTCAGAAATTTAAATAAGCACTATTAGCCAAACAGTTGCCAAGGACAAAAATGCCGTTCAGACTGTCTTCTGTGTTCCCTTTTTCCTGGGCTTTGGGGATGGCTAACTTTAATTTGCTTTTTATTTAATTTAACTCACCTGAAAGGCAAAACAAAATTCCAACTGGACAAAGCACTATGTTAGCCTCTTAGGAAAATTCAAATATCAAATATAGTTCCTGACTTCAAAGAGTTTAAAATTAGGAGACAGATTTCACTTCCAGCTACAATGCTGAGGGAAGGATTACAGGTGAGGAACTAGTAAGACAGTAATTCTAAAAATTTAAGGCCCTGGACTAGAGATTCTCAAATGACTACACCCCAGAATCATCTGCATAGCTCCAAAAACACTGGGGGCAGGCCCCAGGACCAGAAATCCTGATTAGTCAAGGGGGTTGAGGACTTTTAAAGGTTGCCCAGGTCATTTTACTATTCAGATAACTTTGAAACGATTGCTCCAGGCCCTTAGTTTATTTCAGTGGTTCTCAATCATGGGTGATTCTGTTCCCCAGGGAACATCTGGCAATGTCTGGATACATTTTTGGTTGTCACAACCAGGGAAGTGCTACTGGCATCCATTGAGTAGAGGTCAGAAATGCAAATGGACATCCTGTAATGCACACGATATCCCCCATAACAAAGAGTCATCAGATCAAAAGTATCAAGGTAGAGAAGCCCCAATTCATTTATTCAAGAACTATGAACCACAGAGCCCAACTCTGTGCCAGACACTGAGCCAGGTTCTGGAAACCCAGAAATGAAGGACACAACCTCCGTCTTCCAGAATGACCACCCACAAGCAAGGACAGTGAAGCATTCCTAAAAGGACAGGATGATATGAACTGGGCTACAGCTGATCACAGCGGAATACGTGGAACAAGAAAAACAATGCTAAGCTTGCCAGGAGGGTGAAGGGAAGCTTCTGAAAGGACAGCATTCTCCGTCAGCATCGGCTGTTGGCAACGACTGTGACACTGACTGCTGGACTCGGATTTTCCGGGTTCAGATCTTGACTTGACCACACAAACAAGCTGTGCCTTTAGATGTTACAGAACTTCACTGTGCCTCCGGTTTTTAATCTGTAAAACCCAAAAAATAATTCTGAAAATGGGAATTGGATGAGATATTATAGGTAAAGGACTTAAAATAGTGTCCAGTATATAGTAGGTACTTAATACTTCAGCTATCATTATTATTATATTATTATGGTTATTATTACACTTGTATTGAAGAATGTACAGAAGGCAGTCAAATACAAAAGTAATTCTGGGCAAAGGGAAAATTAGGTGCAAAAATCGTTGGAATCAATGACATATCATTTTGAGAGAACTACACAAAGTTCTCTATTGCTGGGCATAGCAAATAAATTGAGGCTTAGAAAGAATCAAACATGGAGAGTTAGGTAAGTATAGTAGACTGGCAGCAAAAAACTCCCCCATTTTAAGCCTCCTTGTATCTATACCCTTTACTATGTGGATTTGTAGTTCCTCCCATCAAAAGTCTATTTCCCTACCCCTTACATCTGGGTCACTTTATGACTTACTTTAGCCAGTGAAACCCATCAGAAGTTGCAGTGTGTCAAAACCTAGGCTTCAAAACACCTGTGAACTTCTACTTCCTCTCCCAGAACATTGCTCAAGAGCCAGAAAACAAGCTCTGGCTAGCCTGCTGGATAAGGAGACCTGTGGCTTTATCACTCTATCAACCAGCCAAAAAAGCCAGCCCTCAGACACCTGCCAGCTAAGCATAGCTGCTTGAGATCTAGGCCAGGTCAGCTAAGCCTGAGCAAGACCAGCTGACCTGCAGACTCATAAAGAATAAGTGCTTGTTGTTTTAAGCCCCTGTGCTTTGGAATTTTTTGTTATGCAGCATCCTTGCATCAGTAGATGACTGAGACAGAAATAGCCAGATTATGGGAAATATTATACTCCACGCCATGGAGTTTGAAGTTTTATCCTGAAGCTAATAAGGAATCATTGAATGACATTTAGCAGGAGACAGTTAGAAACAGTTTTACTAAAAATTATTCTGGCAGCAATGTGAAGATGGATCACAATGAGGCAAACCTTGAGTTGAAACTTGAGAGGAAAAAAAATGTGATGTCAGAGTGCCATTGGCTATCATTACTAATCACGGAAAATTAAGAGCTATCAAAAGATCCCAAATTTATAATGGGAATGTAGACTTTAAAAGTTATGATCTATAAGTGCAACATTGATATACCCCAAAAAGAAGTTCTAGAAAACTATTAAATTCTAAGACCATTTCATGTCCAGTTAAGCTTTCATTCTTTTTTGTTAAGATTACTAAAATGGTAAAATTGGGGTTAACAGACACAAGCAGAGGTCAGAGACTTCTGTGAATAGGACGATAACTTAAGTTCCATTTTAGCTCTGCTGGGGTTCTATTTGGGAGGGGAGGTAGAATATTTGGAACTGCATACATTCATTTGTTGTAATAGTTGACCATAAAATTTAGAAACTACTTTTGTGCTCTGACACAAGCAAGACATGAATGATGGAAACCAATCTAAAAACCTTACATATGCCCCTACAGAACAACTCAATAAGATTTATAGATAAAATACCGTTGACCACATTTTTTAATTTTTTTGTTAATCCTCAGCTGAGAATATTTTTCCATTGATTTTTAGAAAGAGTGGAAGGGAGGAGGAGAGACACATGGATTGGTTGCCTCCTGCATGCACCTCCAACTGGGCCAGGGATGGAGCCTGCAACCAGGGTATATGCCCTTGACTGGAATGGAACCCAGAGCTCTTCGGCCTGAGGGTCGATGCTCTATCCACAAAGTCAAACTGGCTAGGGCTCATTGACCACACATTTTACAGAAAAGTCAGAGAATATGTGACTCCCAGGTTCTTAATGAACAAATCAGAATAGAAAATAGAACTAAAGGTCTCAGTATGTTTTTTCTATCAAATATCTCTCCCTGCCTTCTGCTTCAATACAATTAGCCACAATATTCTTTCAGTTTTCGGAAATAATCACTTCGCCTTTACCTAAATTTGCAATGAATGGTTTTGAGCCCTTTCTGTTCTCGGATCTTTTTTCATTCCATCTCTTTTTTCAATGTGCTACCCAGGCCAACTCTCACTTTAATTTCCTTTGGTTTTTCCCCTTCTTTGTATAAGTTTTTCCTGCCTTTCTGCCTCTCTGGCTTGCTCAAAATGTGAATCTGCTTCTTTTCCTATCCAATTCCCAAACCTAGTATTCAAAGTCAATTTCTACCTGGAACACAAACCTCAGCCATCTGAGGGCCTTTAAAATTTCCATATGCAATCAGAAATAACTTCTCTACACATTTGCTCTGTTTCAATGTTTCCAAAATGACTATAATAAATCCATGAATCATGTCTAGAACATTTTTTCAGACCATGGTTTCTTTTATGACTTTAAGTCTTGGATAATTTACTGCCCATCTCTGTCAAACTACCTGCATCTCTCATGCTAGCAAGTGACACAAACCATGCAAGCAACACAGCATACACTTCTCCCATGGGAAATGGGCTCCTTTTGTGGGAAGTTTCTCTTGAACTAACCTTTTTTAAAGGATGAAGATTTTTCCAGTCTCTTTTCTAAAGGAATAAAAATAAAATTTATAAAGAATTCACAGACTTCATTGTCTTCAAAATGTTCCCTACTATCCATTCTTGTTCTTCTTACATTAGAGTCTATAAAGTAAAAATAAAATATCCAATAAGTTTTCAAGACCCCAAAATATTCTTTGCAAGTTAGTAATCTACACTAATAAAAGAGAAACATGCAAATTGGTGTCACTCCACTAAGCCCACCAGCCAATTAGAGCAACTATGCAAATTAACCCAACAAAGATGGCAGTCAATTTGCATATGCAGGTGCCGAGCAAAGTCTGAAGGCTCTGGCTGGAGTGAAGACTGAAGACTGAAGACTGAAGAGGCTTGGCTTTTCCTCTGCGGCCGGACCAAAGGCCTGGGTCCCAGGTGCCAGAGGAAAACCAGTGCCAGCAGCCAGGGGAAGGAAGGCCTATTACGCTAATCTTTGTGCAACGGGCTTCTAGTACAGTAATAAACCGTATTCACAGTTACTTAAGATCATGAAAGTAATACATAGAGAGTTGGGGATCTATAATATAAATAATATGGAGTAGTTATTGTCATTCTTGTTTTAAGTTTAATTTTTATTATGAAAGTAATATATGTTTTTATATATTCACAATACAAAGAAAAGGTCAGGAAGAAAGATCAAAAAGGCTAATGACAACTACTAACATGTTAATATTTTTCTAGTCCTTTTTCAATAAATACATTTATATAACTGATTGTGCTGTATATTCAGGTCTATAATGTTTTTATTTTAAAATACAGCTTAAGTAAGTATTACCCCTTTTTTACTATAATTTTATTAAAATAACATATTGAATATTTAAAATGTTCCAGGTTCTTTGCTAAGAGATTCACATAAGTAGTTTTATTTAATCATCACAACCACAATATGCTAATTTTTAAAAATTTAAGTTAAGCCTACCAATGTTGCTCAGTGGTCACAGTTTGATTCCCAGTCAGGGCACATGTGTGGTTATAGGCTTTATTTCTGGTAGAGGGCATGCAGGAGGCAGACAATTGATGATTCTCTCTCATCATTGATGGTTCTATCTCTCCCTCTCCCTTCCTCTTCCTAAAATCAATTTTAAATATTTCAGTTAATTATTGTCCTAATTTTACAAATAGATTAACTATGGCATGGAGATATTACCATTCTGCCTGTGTTTTTTAAAATTCTGTGAAAAAAATTGAACAGAGGTGATTATTTAAAAAATGCAAATTCATGTACCACTACACTAAACTTTCTGATTTGAAATCTGAGCAAATATATATTTTCAACTAGTACCCCAAATGATTTTTCTGCTCTACTGAAAGGTACTATTGCAGCTTTGTAATGACTATCATATCTGCCTCATCTAGCCATAACTAATTGCGTATTTAAATCATTCATTTTTTTTAGGCACTTACTTTGAACCATGGGTAGGGGCATTAAAATCTCATATATGATTATGTTAGGGAGATCTAAGGAATATTATCCCAAAGAGAGAAAATAAATTAGTTTACTGCTTCCACCTGGGATACTTACAAGGTGATCAAATTGAACTGTATCTCCCCAGTATAGTCTCCATTATGTCTTTTATCTCAACTTGCAAAATAATTTCAAGTTTAGTTGCTTCTACTTAAGTTCTTTAGTTTTATCTAGTTGGTGTGGCTGCCTGTTTTATTATCTTCTTGAGATTAATAGTGATTTAAAACCAAAGTAGTGACCATGGAGACATTTCTCACCAGCCATGTCTGAATTTTTCAGCAGAAAGGTAAGTTAAGGTCAATTATTCCCTTTGGAGATTTAGTAGTGTTTTCATCCAGGACCATGTGTTACTCCTGGAGTTCATGTACACACACACACACACACACACACACACACACACACACACACGACCTCTATATGTGCTACTGTCCACAAACTCATTGTAGAAGTGGAATCTGTATAAAATGCCTGAAAGTGATATCATCTGAAAGGAGATAACACCCTTAGTTTGGCAGCCAAACTCAGTTAGAGGTTCTAGTAGATCTAATTTAGAATAATATCCAATAAATTGTGTAATAAAATTGAAGCACTGATCTCAGCTCAGTATGGTGGCTGTTGCTAATTTGGTTTACTATACTAAAAGTCAGAAAGCTCTCAGCTCCTTAGGACTTCCTTTTCACTGTAGGGTTGGGCATGTAATTCCTGATGAAAATCCATGCCTTGTGATATAGCATGTCAACACCAGCAGTCAACCCAAAAGTAATGAAGTCACTCAGCAAATTCTGTGGTACCTATCTGTCCGAAAATGTTTATTAGCAACCAACTGGGCCACATGACTGTCCCTAAATATGTGCAGAACACAGTACTTTTAGTCATAAGCTATTTTAGAGCTTATTGCTCATCTTGATTCTTAGTTTTAAGTCAGAGCTCACTTGACTTAAAATACTTTTCAAGAAATATTTTTAAGAAAAGTACTTAGGTAATTTCTTTGCTGAGCCCTGGAATGACTGTGTATGAATGTCCATCTTTATGGTTACAGAGAAGTCTGAGGCCAACCCGATTGTTGTTTCTTGGTATATATTTCTTAATGATGTAGAATTGTTTCTATAGATTTGTAATGCAAACATTTTGTTATTATATTACTAAGTATGAATTACTTAGGTTTTATCCAAAATATGATTAGCATTTCCAACATGCAAATCAATTATTTTTATTCAATTATTTTTTGGCTGAGAAAAGTTTTCTATCATGTTTTAATCATTGCTTTTATCATATTGTTTTTATTCCTAAATCATGAACACCATATAATTCTAGAAAATATTTTGTGTTCTTTGCCATATATATACATATACATACATATATACATTAGAGGCCCGGTGCACGAAATTCGTCTGGCGGGGGAGGGCGTCCCTCAGCCCAGCCTGCACCCTCTCGCAATCCTGGCCACTTCATGGGGTGTCTGACTGCCACTTTAAAAGGGCAGTCAGATATCCCTCTCACAATCTGGGACAGTTGGTTCCTAACTGCTGGCCTGCCTGCCTGCCTAATTGCCCCTAACCACTCTGCCTGCCTGCCTGATCACCCCTAACCACTCGCCTGCCTGCCTCATTGCTCCTAACTGCCTCTGCTTATCTGCCTCATCACCCCTAACCACCTCTGCTTGCCTGCCTGATTGCCCTTAACTGCCTCTGCCTGTCTGCCTGATCACCCCTAACAGCCTCTGCCTACCTGCCTGATCGCCTCTAACCACTCGCCTGCCTGCCTGATCACCCCTAACTGCTCACCTGCCTGCCTGATCATCCCTAACCACCTCTGTCTCGGCCCCGCCGCCACAGCTTTATCCATAAAGACATCCAGAATGATGTCCAGAAGGTCATTCGGCTGTCCAGTCTAATTAGCATATTACACTTTTATTATTATAGATATAATCTTTTAGCTCTCTACTATAGCTGACAAATATAAAAGGAACACTGATTTTGAAAATATAACTCCAGGGTTAAAAATTTAGAAATGTTGTAACATAAACATTACAATTTCAAAAGATTTATCAAAGTAATTGAAAAGCTTGGGTATGGAATATTTGAGCACATAAGCAAGTTCACTGGGAGGTTAAATAATGTTGATAAATATGAAATTTTACTATTACTTCTCAGTATGTTAAAGTTTCTATATTAAATGGTTTAATATCACTGTCACTATCAATGGCCTTTGAGGTTATCAAACATAGAACAATGTGACACTTTGATCAAAATTTGTAATTTATGATCTAGCTAGGTTTAATATATCTTATTATGAAATAAATTATTTTATCATCCCAAGAGCGGGGAATTTATTATATAGGTAAATTTTTAATTCCTACAGAGAAAAATCTAAGTAATAAATGTCCTTGCAAGTATTGTTAGTCTCAATATATATAGTTATGACTTCAGCAGTAAAACAAATGAGCAGTCTCTCACTTCACATCTGCTAATCAGAAGTTTATAGTTCTCAATTTATTTTGCTTTCAAAAAGGAATAAGTTATGAGGATCTATATTTACATCCCTATAATTCTCAGTTGTGATCATCTTCTCTGGCCCTTAGAGTTATGTAGTAGAAGAGAGTTCAACACATTCTTTATTGTTAAGACTATTACAGATGTCCCTCATTCCCCCCATTGTCCCCCTCCACCCAGTTCCCACCCCACCCCAGGCCTTCACCACACTATTGTCTGTGTCCATGGGTTATGCATATATATATTTTTTTTATCGTAGGTATAGCATATATTAATTTATTCATACATATTTTTCAACAAAGATTATATATATATACAGTACGTAAGTTCTTTTATTAATCTCTTCCCATCTCCCTACCCCTTCTCCCCACTTCCCCCTGAGATCAGTCAGTCTGTATCATGCTTCCATGCTTCTAGACCTATTTTGTTCATCGCTTTATTCTGTTCATTAGATAAACTCTCAACAATAAAGATAAATTTTAAAAATGATAAGGAACAGAAATTTATAAAATAAAAATACATTCTTTAGAGCTAAATACAAAAGCAGATAATCAATTTAACATTCAAATGGTCAATTAAGGTCCTCTATTTTTACTTGAATAAAGTAAATATTCTTCATAACAAACAGGAAAACTGATGGTAACAGAATAAGGAGTTTAAGTTGACATTTTACAATGGCCTGTACTTGGTAAACCAAGGCAGTGTTTTTGGAACTTCACTTTGCAAAAAATAAAAACATCTCATTTTTAGAGACATTAATAGATACACTACAAAACAAGACAAACAAAGCAAACTTTACAATGGTAAAAATATTTAGGGACTACTATATGCTAAATCTCACATTCAGAATTTTAGGTTATTAGGCTCTGAAAAGTACTGTAATACCAAAAAAAAAAAAATCTTATTGAACTCAATATTTCCTAAACATATACGTGTAGACACTTTTTGTTTTGTCACATATTCAGTAATAACTTAAGGAAAAATATTAGATGAAGCATTCATCTTTAAAAATCTGACCTAAAGGTTAAGCTAATTGGCATACCCAAGCTGGACAATTAGGGAGAGTTTAATACAGGAACTATTTACAAAGAAATAAGAGATTAAAGAAATAAGAGATTAAAGAAATAAGAGATGGTACAGTAACAGCAGGGGACCATTCCCTAGGCCTGAAGGGACAAGAGGAAGGAGTGAAGACTAGAACCCAGAGAGGGTGACTATTATATGGAGCTGTGGCCTTTGGTAGAAGAGCCTAGGAAATCCTATGAGACACAGCAAAGAGGAAGCTGGGGTAATGAATTCCCAGATCCACTCTTGTCTCATCCTCTGATTGCCTGTCATTGTCCTCCACTGGCCAAACTCAACAGCAGCCAGAGAGCAAGGGACCACATTAATCTGTCTATAAAGTTTAGCCTCCTCAGGCACAGAGCAGGTATAAAATACCCACCACACTAATACTACATCTGAGGTCAATTCAATAGAAACTTTTTTTATCCTAGGTATAGCATATATTAATTTATTCATTCATATTTTTCAATAAAGATTATTTTGTTGAAACATTTGTTTTCAATATTTACTAGGCTTCTATTGCAATAGGAAAACAGACTGAAGCTACCGAAGGAGCTGTCAGCTATGAAGGTATGGCAAGAAGGTAAATATGCAAAATGAAATGCAATTTAATTGGGGCTATGATAGGAGCATGACTACATTGCCTGGAGTTTACAGGCTGGAAAAGTAACTGCCTGGGAAAGCCAAAAAAGCACCATTTCAACTGAGTTGTGAAGTACAAATAAAATATTTTCCAGGCAGAGTTACTGGCAAAGTCAAGGAGTGCATTTCTAGAAGAGGAAACAATGTGTGCAAAGGCAGGCGTGTGTGAAGAAGAAGGCAAATTGTGTGGAGGGATTGGTAAAAAGTTCATAAGTGTTGATTATATGGGGCATTTGTGGAGCTGTGGTAGCTGAAAATGAAAAGACTGCTTAGGGACTTTTCATAATTATAAGACTCTGGAATTAGTTTCACATCTAAAAACTTTTTTATATAATGTTATTTTAAATAAAAAATTAGAAAGTAGTAATAATGGGGTAATAATGGCCCTACAGATGGGGTAATAATGGCTCTGCACCCCAAACCCAAGTTGATTTTACTTATTCCACCCACTGTTCTGAAGCTGTGGGTTACTTTGATGCTGTTGAGAGCAACTTTTCTGTTTTCCACTAAGATGGTGGCAACATATTGATTCACTGCAAATTTAGTAGATGCTCTCTGAAAATCTAGCTATTCAAACAGTAAAAGAAAGCCTGCTAGAAAAGAACAGCCCAAACAGTTCCATAAGGCGGCTTAACTTATGATAAATAAATATCACTGGGCAATAACTGGCAAGAGCAAACTATACAAATTTTGTTCTATATGGTTCACATAAGTGCTGAGTGTCAATTCTCATAGAAACTTAAATTAATTCTTTCTTCACTGCCTTGTCCAATACTGTTCTCCAATTAATTTCAGAACAAAATAAGATTTCCAATTAAAGATTTTAGGGTACAACCTAAGTTTGGGTGGCATTTATAAATTACTTCCTCTTCCCTGCCTGATTATAATCAAATCAAACTGTGAATGAACCATTCTGTATTATTGAATGTAATGAACCAAAGAAATAGAAATGTGCCTGTGGGGATAAAAGTTCATTCTCCTGAGGTCTTTCTATATTTCTAATCTGTGTGATCTTTCCCAGGTCAATCCTTAAATGAAAATTACAAAAATAGTTGCAAGTTCTTTGGTCCTTTGCCTGAAATATATTTCCTACAGCTAAGATTTTTTTCTTTAGGCTCCTGTTAATCTCTTTCTTGGCCACCAAATTGCATAAAATCTTAGGGCACCAATACATAGTGCTTTTTGATAAACAATATTTTCAAGAAATGGCACTACAGCACCCTTCATACTCTTAAAGCCCCTTTGCATTGTAGCTTTGTTTGCTAAGCAAAGATTGTTTTTGCCTAACACAGCCCTTCTTCACTCCCCATATTTTCCACTAGTGGGATCTTTCTCCGATTCAATTCTTAGCTTAGGTGTTACCTATTCTCCTAGCCCACCCATCCACATCGCCATCCTGTGTTGCCTTTGTACTTACCTCAAGTAAAGCACTTAGCATATCAATACTGTAATATTTTTATCCACATTTCTCACTCCCTTCCTGGACTGTTAATTTCAGGAACTATTTCTAACATATTTTTATAATCCCAGAAAGCAGTAAATGAATATGACAAATTGAAGTGACCTTTATCATAAATAGCAACCATTTGAAATAATAAGCAACTTATTTTTTCTAGTCTTAGTCCTACTGCCAAATTCTTATCCCAAGAAATCAATCAAGAGTAGTACCACTGAGAGAGAAGTGGAATATAAAGCTGAGTTGCTGTAATGTTTAAGAGATAAAATAAACTCACCTCAACCCCAAGCTAGTTTCCTGCATATTGGACTCAAACTTCTTCTCCAAATAGACTTGCAGCCTGCCACCCATTTTTTTTCTTTTTTAAAAATATGTTTTTATTAACTTCAGAGAGAGGAAGGGAGAGAGAGAGAAATAGAAATGTCAATGATGGGAGTGAATCATCAATTGGTTGCCTCCTGCACACCTCCTACTGGGAATTGAGCCCACAGCCCAGGCATGTGCACTGACTGGGAATCGAACTGTGACCTCCTGGTTCATGGATTGACAGTCAACCAGTGAGCCACACCTGTGGGGCCTGCCACCCATTTCAACTCTAGTTCTCATTTTGGCTGCCACACCTCCTTGCACTTGTACAGGGCTAAAACTAAAGGTTTTATTTTTAAAAGTTACAACTTCCAGTTGGAAGGAAGTCAACTACAGCCTGTTTTTTCCACAGATTACAGATAAAATTTCACAAATAAAATTTCTGGACAAAATAGAAAAGGCATTTTTTTTTGTACTGAAAATTCTAAAAAGTAGTAAGTAGATTGGAAATAGTAGTCAAAACTTGAAGAAGTCACTCAGCCAGTGTGGCTCAGGGGTTGAGATTAACCAATGAACCAGGAGGTCACAATTTGATTCCTGGTCAGGGCACATGTTCACTTAGTGGACTCAAACTCCAGTAGCGGGTGTGCAGGAGGTAGCTGATTAATGATTCTCTCTCATCATTGATGTTCTTAACTCTCTCTCCCTCTACCTTCATCTATGAAATCAATAAAAATATATTTTTAAAAAAGAAGAAAAACTTCAAGAAATGACCAGTACGTTGGTTAGTCTCCTAGGGTTGTTTTTTCCTCATCTGTTATGGGTTGAATTGTGTTCCTCAATAAAGTAATGTTAAAGTAAAAAAACCATTGAAACCTGTAAAGAGTTTTTGTGAGTTTATTTGAGCCAAACTGTCAACATATGCAGGGAAGCAGAACCTCAACAAATTGAGATAATTCTCCGGAGAATGGCAGGGTTACATTTGTATTTATACATTGCAATCAAAGGAGGGACATAGGTGGGTTACATGAAATTCATTGGTGATAGATTAAGGAGGAGGGATAAAGCAAAGCAGGGGAACCCCTGGGATTGGATAAAAAGTAAAATGATGGACATACTTAGGTGGGTGCAGGATCAATTAACATGATAATGAAGGAATTTGTAGTATCTGTCCTGGCGCCCAGCACATTTGGTTGTGCCCCAGGGGCTCCAGAAAAAGGGAAGTTACAAGTTACCCAGATATTTCAAGGGTATGTTATCATAGATGCAAAAAGACAGATAGGCTCAGTTAAGGTAAAGGTTGACCTTGTCAGTGAAGATACTGGCCTAGGACGTAACTGCCCACCATAACTGCTTTTAAAGTTTAATTTCAGACCATCCTTTGTGGTTACTTTAGGTCTCTGAGTTTGCAAGACTGCCATGCAGGCCTCTCCTGAGCTTGTCAGGTCAGCATGTGGCCCCTTTCATCCACAATATATTGGGGTCTAACCCCTAGTATGCACCTCAGAATGTGACCATATTTAGATATAGGGTCTTTTCAGAGGCAATCAAGTTAAATAAGGTCATTAGGTTATATCCTAATCCAATAAAACTGGTGTCCTTATACAGAGGGGAAATTTGGTCACAGGACGAATGTGAAACAGGAATTTTTAGGGGTGAAAAAGACAGGTTTAGGAAATTTTAGAAATTAAGAGGACCATGGAAGAAACACAGGGCTGCAGAGCAGCAGAAGTTATATTTCCATGGAATAGGGGAGTTGAAAAGCTGCAACAGGTACATTTCTATAGAATGAGGGAGCTGGGAATAGCAAAAGGTCTATATTTACAAAATAAAGAGAAGGAAGCCCCTCATCCAGAAGGAGAAGAAGAAAGCCCAGGGGGAATAGGAAAACAATAAGGAAGGAGGGGGGGTGTGGAGAACCTCATATATCCCATGTTAGGTTCGACCTTTGAGCTCAGGAGTTACTATAGTAACCACTCTAAGGGAATAGTGACCAATCAGAGCGGATATCAAGGCACCAGGATCTGCAGCCTTTATAAGCCATAGGGAAAAGGAACTCAGTGGGACCCTTTCCTCCTCCCCACGTGGGAGTCCATTCTGTGGGACTCTTTCCCTCTCCCCACGTGGGAATCTGTACTTGTTCTTCAATAAATCTCCACCTTTACTATACCACCTTCTGTCCGTGGATTCATTCTTCAACTCCGGCATACAAAGAATCCAGGTTCCAGCCCAAAAATTCTGCATCAAATGCTGTGTGTAGATTGGAATTATACTGCCACAATTGAGGAGCTACCAGAAGTTAGGAGAGAAGCCTGGGACACATTCTTCCACACCAGAGGGATCATGCCCCTGTCAATACCTTGATCTCAGAGTTCTAGCCTACAGAACTGTAACACAATAAATGTGTGTTATTACACCATTCACTTTATGGTAATTTATTATGGCAACACTACCAATCAATATATCATCTTTTCTCTCCCAGCTTTGAACTGAGGATGGCCCAAGTTATAGAAATGTGCAGTGGGCATGGATAGCAAAAATCTCATAGAGAATGTCTATCTTCATGGAAAGAGAACAAGTAAAAAGAGATCCTAAAAACC
This sequence comes from Myotis brandtii, assembly GCF_000412655.1. Taxonomy (NCBI): domain Eukaryota; kingdom Metazoa; phylum Chordata; class Mammalia; order Chiroptera; family Vespertilionidae; genus Myotis; species Myotis brandtii. Next base: position 1,020,689 of record NW_005368305.1, on the reverse strand, counting down.
ACAGAGAGTGGAGGGATTCTTGTAAAGTAGAGAGATGGAGATGGGAATTCTCCAATTCTATCTATGATCCAGAACAAGTTCTCAGCTCACCCTTGCATGTATGTGTTTCATGCACAGCACAAATCAAAATTAGCACAGCAAACATTCTAAGATCTAAATAATAGTATAAAACATCATTCACTTGCCAACGTAAACTAAATGGCATGTGTCCAGAAAGCAGCATAGCAAAGTATTTGAAAAATGAAACAACATTGGAAATCCCAGCCACAGAAAGTGAGATAAAATTAATGGTTGTATGCATATAGACATAACCCATGGACACAGACAATGGGGTGGTGAGGGCCTGGGGGGATGGCAGCGGTCTGAAA
>NW_005368305.1:970734-1020252 GCF_000412655.1 Myotis brandtii | reverse complement strand
ACATTTTCAACAATAAAGATAAAAATTAAATTAAATGGCTAACACATCCACCTTGTTGTAGATTGCCTACAAAGTTGTGGGGGAACAAATCATCTGGAGGATTAAGGAACACACGATGTAACATTCAAAATATTATTACAATAAAATATCGCTCAACATATAAATAACTACAAAGAATGGAGCAACTCTCAGTGGAAAAGACAATCAACTGATTGCAACCCCAAGATGACATAGATGTTGGAAGCATTAGCCCAACACTTTAAAGCAGCAATTGTAACCGTGTTCTGGTATAGAACTTGAGAAATTAGTGAAAAGCAATAAAAATGGTAAATATTTTGACACAATAATATTTTATTCTCTTAAAATCTTTAAAGTATATATTTTTTTATGAAAAAAGTATAACAATTTCTGGTGGGTTTTTCAATGTTTGTAGCTGTAATGTTCATGACAACTCTAAGATACAGCGGGAAGGATAGAGGAGCCTGTATGATTGCAAACTTTTCACATTTTATTTACGTGATAAAATAACTATATGCAAACTGTAAAAGATTAGTTGTGTATATTTTATTCCCTAGCACAACCTATTAAAACTATGAAGAAATATAGCCAAAACACAAGTAGATAAATTACAATGATATACTAAAAAATATGGAAACAATCGGAAAGAAGTCAGGAAAGAAAAAACAGAAAAATCAATCAGAGGAGACAAACAACAAATAAAATAATATGGTTGGATTTAGATGCAACAATAATTACATTAAAGGAAAATGGTCTAAACACATCAATTAAAAGACAGTGTCAGACATTGCTCTTAGTAATTTTATATATATATATCTCTCTCTCTTCTGACAAGGGGAACAAACAAAAAATATTTAAAAATGGGATTATATGAAACTAAAAAACTTTTGCACAGCAAAGAAAACCACAAATAAAACAAAAAGACAACCTACTGAGTGGGAAAACATATTCACCAATTATACATTTGATAAGGAGTTGCTATTCAAAATTTATTTAAAAATAAAACTCATACAAGTTAACACCAAAAAAATAAGCAATCCAATTAACAAATGGGCAGAGGACTTCAAAAGACATTTCTCCAAAAAAGGACATACACATGACCAACAGACAAAAGAAAATATGCTCAATGTCACTAATCATCAGAGAAATGAAAATTAAAAGCTCCATGAGATATCACCTCACACCTGTCAGAATGGCTATCATCAATAAATCAACAAACAAGTGTTGGCGAGGATGTAGTGGAAAGGAAACCCTTGTGCACTGTTGGTGAAATTGCAATTGGTGCAGCCAGTATGGAAAACAGTATGAAGGCTCCTCAAAAAATTAAAAATAGAACTACCTATGACCCACAATTCCACTTCTGGGTATTAATCCAAAGAAATGCAAAACACAAACTCAAAAAAGATACATGCTTTTCTTTGTTCATTGCTGGCTGCATTATTTACCAAGCCACAATATGGAAATAACATAAGTGTCTATCCACAGACAATTGGATAGAGAAGTGGTATATATAGTATATACAATGGAATATTACTTGGCCATAAAAAAGAATGAAATCTTATTTGTGAAAACATAGATGGATCTAGAAGGTATTAAGCTAAGTAAAATAAGAAAAAGATAAGTGATCCCTTATTGAAGGGATCACTTTGTAAATTATATAAATGTCTAACCACTATGCAATGTACCTGAAGGTAATGTAATATTAAATGTCAACTGTAATTGAAAAAAAAATTTTAAGACAGTGTCAAGTTAGGGGGAAAAATTGACCCGATTATACCACTCTACAAGAAACCCCCTTCAAATATTATGACATATATAAGTTACAAATAAAAGGAGGGAAAATGAAATACTAAAAAGAAGAAAGCTAGTGTAATTATGTTAATTCCAAATAGAGTTCAAAAGAAAGAATATTACAAGAATAAATAAGGACTTAATAAGGAGAAAATAAGTCAATTCATAAAGAAGACATAATTAGGTTAAATGTATATTACCTAAAAAATGAGCTTCAGATACAAATACTTGGAGCATCCAAAAATCTTCTTTTGATAATGAATAGAACAGCAACAACAACAAGGATATAGGAGATTTTAGTAACATTATCAACAATATGACCTAATTAACATTTCACAGAATGCTTCACCAAATCACAACCAAATAGACATTCTTCTCAAGGGCACATGAAACATTTACCAAGTTGATTTCTAGAATTACTATAATCCCAATCAAAATTTCAGGCAATTTGGGATATCTACCAACTAATTAAAAAATTTATATGGAAAGACAACTAGAATAGCCAAAACAACTTTACAAAATTAGAAAACACATACTAATTTATTTCAAAGCTTACTATAAAGTTATCCTATATAATAAAAAGGTAATATGCAAATCAACTGAACGGCAGAACGACTGTCACTGTGATGCACACTGAACACCAGGGGGCAGATGCTCAATACAGGAGCTTCCCCCAGCCAGCAGGCTCCCATCGCCCTATGGGGAACAGGGAACCGAGGGTGGGTGGCTGTGGACGTGGGCGGCACCAGGCCAAGGCCTCCACCCTGCCTGTTGCCACACACACAGAAGATAACCGGCAGTGGGTGGCAGGGCCGGCGAGCTGTTGGGAATAGCCAACCTCTCGGTCCCTCCCCCTGGCCAGCAGGCTCTGATCACTGGATGGTGAATGGGGAACTGGGGGGTGGGTGGCAGTGGGGGGCAGGGCTGGCTGCCAGAAGCCAGGGAAAATGGCCCTGATCACAGGCCAGGCCTAAGGACTGTACCCATCACGAATTTCGTGCATCGGGCCTCTAGTATAGTAATAAAAATAGTAAAGCTACATTGTAAAAACAATGTAGTATTGGCAAAAGTCTTGACATATAGCTCAATATCACAGATTCACCCACAAAAATGAGGACATTTGAATTTGGACAGAAGAACAAAGGCAATTCAATAAGAAAAAGTCGCCTTTTCAAATAATGGTGCTAGGACAAATAGACCTCTAGATGCAAAAAAGAGGAGAGAGAGGAAGAGAGAGAGAACTTCAATTCATACCTCACATTATATACAACACTTACAATGTATCATAGTCTGAAATGTAAAATCTAAACCTATAAAACTTCCAAAAGAAAACATAAGAAAAATTCTTTGTAATCTTGGTTCAGCAAAGTGTTCTTAATTAGAATACTAAAAAATCATTTAAAAAATTTTGATAAATTGGACCTCATCAAAACCAAACTTTTTCTCTGTGAATTACACTGTTAAGAGAATGAAAGGATAAGGAGAAGATATTAGCTAATTATCTCAAACTCAATAAGAAAACAAATAAAAACACTGGATGACATAATTGAATAAGTATTTGTATCAAAGAAGAAATACAAATAGCAAAGGGAAAGAAGCTCAACATCATTAGTTATTAGAGAAATGAAAATTAAAACAACAATAAGACATTAGAAACTTAAAATTTAAAAAAAATACCAACAATACCAAATGTTAGTGAGAACACAGAGCAACCTGAATATTCATACATTGCCAATAATAATGAAATGGTGCATCCACTTTAGAAAACATTTCCTATAAAATTAAAAATACATTACTATATAACACAGTGATCACACTTCTAGGTATTTAGCCAAGAGAAATTTAAACTGTGTTCACATCAGAACTTTATACAAAAGCTTATTGCAAATTTAAAAACTTCATATTTTCCTGATGCCTCAACATCCTCACAAACAGGCTGTGAGCAGCCCGCCTAGGTGACCAGGTGAACCAGCGTGATAAGGCCGGTCCCTGCCACAAGCTCCCCTTCTTGCCCTCCCTGACTATGGTCTGGTGACATTCAAATGCACCACGGAAATCCCTCACACCTTTTGTTGCATTCTCCACCCTGACCCCCAATAAAGGCACTTGCTCACAGGTCTTCACTCTCTCTGGGCTCCCCACCTGCTTGGTTGAGCCAGTTCCCTGGGCACTTCTCTCAAAAGATCCCCTGCCCGCCTCTTCTAGGACCTGCAAGTATAAGTCCTTTAATTTCATATGACTCCAACAGTAATTTCTGTGACCATGTTGGAGTGATCCTTAAAGACTCCACAAGGGGGACTTACTCCCCCACATACAACACAAAAAAGTTTATATTGGCTTTCTTCATAATCACTCACAAATAAAAACAACCCTCAAATCTTTCAACTGGTGAATTTAGCATATTAGCAATAAAAAAGAACAAAGTATTGAATACACAACGATATAGATAAATCTGATATATTAGCCAGACTAAAAAGGCTACATACTACATGATTCCATTTATATGATGTTCTACACATGGTAAAATTATATAGACAGAAAATGGATCATTGTTCCCAAGAATAAAATGGGAAGAAAAGTTGCCTATACAGGGGCAGCGTGATGAAATAAGGGCGATAGAACCTTTTTGTAGCTTGATGATGGCATAGTTATAGGACTCTATTCATTTGTTAAAGTTCTTAGAACTATACACCAAAAAGAGTGAAATTTACTGTGCGTAAATTCAATATAATTTTTAAAGTTAAATTTTCAGTTTGCTATTATTCTCAGAAGATGGATAACAGTTGGAACTATTAGGATAGCAACAACAAGAAGTCTACAAATACTTATGATGTAAGAAAAGGGAAAAGTGTATTAAGACCCTTGGAGATTTTTCTTAATTTAAATAGGCTTTTTCTATATTAAATTTTGACAGAAAGTCCAATCTGCTTTTTGAAGAAAAATACTATTCTTCCCTGCCTTAACACCATTTATCCAAAAGCAATAATGAAAAAAGAACTATAGAGATCCTACTCTATTTCTAAATGAAAGTTCTTTCTGCTTGTCTTTGTTTATTCAAAAGCTCTAAAAACTTGCTAAACCCTTAACTTTCTCTTTTCTCCTAATTAGTGACTGTTTTAGCAAAAGTAGTAAAAGGGCAATGGTAAAGTAAGTCCTACTTATCCTGTAGATGAGTCTGTTTCCTCTCTCTCCTGTCCCCTTGCCATGGAGTGAACAAAATGGATAACAGTTGACATGTAGGCTCCATCTATATATACAAAAGCCTAATATGATAAGTGTCTGACCAATCGGTCTACCATTCGATCGACAGCTCGACCAGTCACTATGACGTGCATTGACCACCAGGGACAGATGTTCCAACCAGTAGGTTAGCTTGCTGCTGGGGTCTGGCCATTCAGGATTGGGCGCGATAGGCCAGACACACCCTGGAGCCCTCCCACGGTCCCTCCCCGGTCAACCTCCTGTGGTCCCTCCCCATTGACCGACCCCCATTGGCTCCAATAGGAATTGGGCAAGATGGCCCTGATCAGCCCCAATCACCGGCCAGGCCAAGGTACCCCACCCATGCACGAATTCATGCACCGGGCTTCTAGTGTTCAAATAAAAACATGTAAATTCAAGCAGTCTTATTTTAAAGGTTAAAATAAAATAGCCAATTGTTAATCTGTTATTTTCAAAATATTCAACTGTTTGTGTATTCAATTAAATGAGTGTTGTAATAGTTACCATTGCAATACTTACTATCATCATGAGTGTTTTTGATTGTGAATTAAAATTGCCCTTTTATTTGAATAAAATAATTTTAAAATATCTCTATGAGATAGCAAAATTAATTAAAATAATAAATTCATTTGTGATTCTTGCCCTGTTTTCTGGTTCTCTAGTAGTACAATATTGATCTGAAGAGCTTTAACTATGATGAGTGAATGTAAATAAGAGAATTGTTTATACTTCCTGTAAATTGAAATTAAAAATATCATTTTATCACATAAAGATGGAAGAAAGAAGATAGCAAATACCTAGTTTTATATGTGATGATATAGCAATAGGAATATTGTACTACACATTGCTTTCATTTTGACTTGCTAAATATTGCTCTTTAATGATAATAGACCACATAACTCAGCAGAAAATAGGCTATATAGGCCATTTTACTTTTTTATTGTTTAAACAAAATGATTATGGTTGACATATAAATGAATCCACTTGTACTCCAGTAAAACCCTCATGTAAGTCTATAACTGGAAAAAAAGAAATTTAGGTAAAATATATGTCTCCATCAGGCGTTAATGAAATGAGAGTTTTATCCAAATCCATCTGTTCTAGCTTCAGTTTGGCACTTCTGATAACAGTTTTCCATTCTAATTTATATATCTGAGGGATTCAAAGACAGAAGCAGAAATTCCAAGAATAGGATAACTTGGTAGTCTGGGTACCCAGGCAGGGGATGGGTTTCATCCGCCTGAGGCAAGGATAATGGGTTAGGAGACTATTGTGAGAGAAAAACACAGGTCCTTATCTTCTACCCTGCTCCTTTTGAGGGAGGTGATTGCCAAATGTATGAAGCTTCTCCACAGGCACTCACCCCTCCTATTCATTATTCCCCAAGATGATGATGATGATGATGATGATGATGACAGCTACCACATAATAATTTTACTCTACTACCCATCACCACTATCTGCCTTGTCTAAAATTGGGACTGGTCAGAAGATGCAAGCCAACTTCCAACTAGTTATGGTATTCAAATTCACATTATTGCTGTGTTTATCAACGTTTGGAAGATTGAAGAAATACAACCTTAATGAGAGACAAATCTGATGATGAAAGTATAAAATGCATAGGAGCTAATGTGAATACCTTAAACTTCCATGTACTAAGTTTACTATCTTTTAAATAAATTACTAAATAAAAGAAAACACAGTGATTGTTTGCTGTCTTCCAATTAATTGCCCCTAAAAATACCACACAAGTGTAGACACACACACACACCACTTCTTTAAAAACTTTCTGTGTAAGAATAAATTTTGAATGTGAATTCTTAGTCAATGAAGTAGATAACATTCGAATTTTTGTATTTCTCTTTCTATGGTAAGATATGACCTTAGTGGGTAAACTATTAATCAATAAATCTTCTAAATGAGTACCTACCAGGGACAAAGCTCTCTACCTGTGTGTCTCAAAGGAAAAAAAGATCTGATAAAAACATCAGCCTAACTTTTCAGACATGTTCATGGGATTAAAAGCATTATTTTCTCTATGATGAACTTTTAGGACCAAAAATTCAAGTTTGGTCATGAGAATGTCCACAATCCCAAAGATAAAGTTTGAGTTGCCTGCCACTAATTGCTCTTTAAGGCAGATCAAAAGCAATTAGCAGGACATTTCCTAATCAGCACTTTTAGAAGTACATTGACTGTTTCTGGCAACCAAAGTACTCAAATGGTAGAGAGGAATAACACTTCATTACAAGTGTTTGAGGACCTAAGAAAAAATAGTCTTTTAAAAGTATTTAGCATATTGAGGAACTTATATATTAAGAGGTAAGAGTAGTTTTTTAAAGTCTTTTTAATTGAATTTATTGGGGTGACATTGATTAATAAAATCATACAGGTTTCAAGTTGACAATTCCATAACACATCATCTGTATATCATACTGTGTATTCACCACCCAAAGTCAAATCTCCTTTTACCATTTATCCCCTCGTTACCCTCTTTTATCTAACCCCACCCCCCTTTCCCTCTGGTAATCACCATACTTTTGTCTGTCTATAAAGTTTTGGGGTGATTTTTTTTGCTTAATCCCTTCACCTTTTTTACCCAGCTCCCCCTACCCTGCCCCTCTGACAGCTGTCAGTCCTTTCTCTGTATCTATAAGTCTGTTTCTATTTTGTTGAATAGTTTATTTTGTTCATTAGATTCCACATGTAACGGAAATCATGTGATTTTTGTCTTTCTCTCACAGGCTTATTTCATTTAGCATAATGTTCTCCAGGTCCATTCATGCTTTCGCAAAAGGTAAGATTTCCTTGTTTTTTTAGGGCCAAGTAGTAGTTCATTGTATAAATGTACCACAGCATTCTTATGCATTCATCTACTGGATGGGCACTTGGGCTGCTTCTAAATCTTGGATATCTATAATAATAAAAGCATAATATGCAAATCGACTGAATGACCAAACAGCAAAACAACCTTCCAGACGACCTTCCAGACAACTACACTATGACACGCACTGGCACCAGGCAAGCCAAGACGGGTGCAATGCGATTGGTCGCACCCCACGATTGCCCTGCAGAGGGAGGCCCAGGCTACCCTCTGTGCAGCAACCAATTACGGAGCAGCAGGCAGGTGGGTGGGGCCTCACTCTGCAGGGCGATCGATCTGGGGGCCCCGCGATTCATCACCCCACAGAGGGAGGCCCAGGCCAGTCAAGCGATCGAACCCCATGCCTGTCACCCACAGAGGGAGGTGACTGGTGGCAGGGGAGAGGAGACAGCGCCGCACAGATGGCAAGCAGTGGCAGAGGCAGGGGCAGAGCCAGCTGCCAGCAGCCGGGGGAAGGAAAGCCCCGATAGGCCTGATCGCCAGCCAGGCATAGGGGTCCCGGATTGTGAGAGGGTACAGGCCAGGCTGAGGGACAGCACCCCCATGCACAAATTTTATGCACCAGGCCTCTAGTAGTAAATAATGCTGCAATGAACACAGAGGTGCATATTTTCTTTCACATTAGTGTTTCGAGTTTCTTCAGACATATTCTAAAGTTCTTTTAAAGAATAACATATGGTCCAGCAATTAAATCAATTAAAAATATCATACACCATGGGAAGAGGGTAGGAGGACTGGATGAAAGAAGGTGAAGGGATTCGCCAAAGAACGTATATGCATAACCCATGGAGGGCGTTAAAGAGGGGGGGAAAAGAACATCTGTAACAGTGTCAACAATTAAAAAAAGAAAGAATAACACATGAGGTATGGTAGAACTGTAAAATGCTTTTTGATTATATAGATTTGGATAAACAATAGGACCACTGATGCTCCTTAAAATGAGCCATCTGCATACCATAGTAGTGGCAAAACCATTTTATACAAAAATGTTTAATCTATCCTACATCATTAAATATTTTAAATGAAATATACAGAAAATCATGAAAATTCTCAAATATTATAATTTTGTAAATATCAAATCAACATCTTGTAATCAATCAGAGAGTGTTATATTTGTAAAGTATTTTAGTTATATTGGTGGCTTCACTATACCATATAATTTTATCTCACAACAAGGTAAGAAAATTAAAGCTTAACAAGATCAAGTCATTATCCAAGGCCCCAAAAAAAGTAAATAGAAGAGCTGAGAATAGAGCATATGTCTTTGTATTGTAGACTCTCAGAGGTTTTGCACTATATTCAATATCTTCTATTGCATAGAGCTTATCAGTTTATTGCTTGGGAAGTTATGCTTAGCCTCAGTTGCTAAGTAAGTGAATTTCTTCATCTATCTGATTCTGTGTATGTGTGTTGTGTGTGTGTGTGTGTTCAAAAGAACATTGGGCTTGAAAGTAAAAAAAATAATAATTAATTAATTAAGTTTGTATCTCCTTTATTAAATATTAATTGACTATAAAGTCATGGGTTTATTTTTTGTTCTCTTTATTCTGTTCTATTGATGTATATATCTATCTTTATGCCAGTACTATGCTGTTGTGATTACTATGGCCTTGTAGTATAGTTTGATATCACATAACATGATTCCTCCAACTTTGTTCTTCTTGAGAGGAACTGCATTGAATCTATAGATTGCTTTGAGTAGTATAAACATTTTAATGATGTTAATTTTTCCCATCTATGAACAAGGTATATTCTTCTACTTATTTGTATTTCCTTCAGTTTCATTCCTTAGTGTCATAATTTTCCATGGATAAGTCTTTTACCTACTAGGTTAAATTGATTACTAAATATTTTATTATTTTTGATGCAATTATAAATGGGATTTTTTTTTTAGATTCATTTTCCAATAGTTCATTATCCTATATAATAAAAGCCTAGGTGGCATTAGGCCCTTGTGTGACGTCATCACAAGATGGCTGCCACAAGATGGCCACGTGCACAGTGGAGGAGCCCGGTGGCCACTCCACACAGTGAGGCCTGGGGGTCCCGCGGCTCTGCGCAGTATGGAGGAAGCCAGTCCCGGTGTCTCTGCTGCCTCGCATGGAAGAAGCGGGTCCCAGTGGAGGAGGTGGGTCGCGGCAGGGGAGGGCAGTTGGGGGCGATCAGGCCAGTAGGGGAGCAGTTAGGCGTCAATCAGGCAGGCAGGCAAGGGGTTAGGAGCCAGCGATCCCGGATTGTGAGAGGGATCGGGCCTAAACCAGCAGTCGGACATCCCCCAAGGGGTCCCAGATTAGAGAGGGTGGAGGCCAAGTTGAGAGACTCCTCATCCCCCCCACCCCCACCGCATGAATTTCATGCACCGGGCCTCTAGTTGCTGTCTAAAAATCCAACTGATTTCTGGATATTTATTTTGTATCCTGCTACTTTACTGAATTCATTTCTCAGTTCTAGTAGTTCTTTGGTGGAAACTTTAGGGTTATCTATATACAGTATCATGTCACCTTCCAGTAATGACAGTTTTACTTTTTTTCCAATTTGTATGCTTTTTATTTCTTCATTCTTATCTGATTGCTGTGGCTAGGACTTCTAATAATATGTTGAATAAGAGTGGTGAAAGCGAACAACCCTGTCTTGTTCCCAGGTTTATGTGAAACGCTTGTAGCTTTTGCCCATTGAGTATGATGTTGGCAGTGGGTTTGTCATAAATGGCCTTTCTTACATTGAGGTACTATGTTGAATAAGAGTGGTAAAAGCAGACATCACTGTCTTGTTCCTATTCTTAGGGGATACAAGGCAGGTACAATATTTGCAAATTAATAAATGTGAAACATCACATAAACCGATTGCAAGAGCAGACATATAGATCAATGGAACAGAACAGAGAACCCAGAAATTGACCCAAGCCACTATGCTCAATTAATATTTGACAAAGGAGGCAAGGGCATACATTGGAGCATACATTGGAGCAGAGACAGTCTCTTCAATAAATGGTGTGGGGAAAGTTGGACAGATTGTGCACAAAAATGAAACTAGACCACCAACTTACACCATACACAAGAATAAACTCAAAATGGATAAAGGACTTAAATGTAAAATGTGAAACCATAAATGTAATTGAGTCTTGATGCTATTGGCCCATTTGTGAGTGGGGTCAACCCTCAGGCTGGCTGACTGCGAAGACCATCCCAACCACAGTGGACAAGCTGCTGTGCAGGTGCTGACCACACAAAGCGAAATTCGCCTCAGCAGGGTCTGGTGCGGCCGAGATCTCCCCTTGTCTATGCCACTTGTGAAGCTACGTGGATCCTGCTCTGATGCTGTCTGTAGCTGGCCTCTGGGTGTGTTTGTTGTGGGGCCTCTTGGGAAGGACTCTGGCGCTAGCCAGTGTCAGACGCTGCCTGTGACTGGCCCTGGGCACCTGTTGGGAGCTACAAAGTGATCCACAGTGTGGCTGCCCCTGCGGGGTCTGGGTGTGCACAGGAAGGACCAAGCTGTTCACGGAGGATGGTTTTTACCAGCACCGCTCCCAGGGGCAGGCAGCAAAACTCCCAAGGCCACCGAGACGCACCATTGCCTGCCTGTGTCTGCCAGCTCCCTGTGAGGCTAAATCACTCAAAGAGCTGCTGGTGGTACTTCAGTTTCATGAGGTAGGTTTCCCGTGAGTCACTAGGTACAGGAGGGTACAGATCAATACAGGTTTGCATACATTTCAAAGAGACAAAGAATGAAGTTACAAGTTTTCTAAAGTAAATGTTCTTAAAAAGTGGGGTGGGGGAGGTGTCTTCCCTTATTTTCTAAAGGGAGAATTAAGCCTGGTGTTGTTGTTTTTTTCCATTTGTATTTGTCACTACAAGCCCTTGCAGTAGAAAAAAACATAAGAAATGATAGATCATTTCATTATAAATCACAACTATAGTACTTTGTTTCCAAAATATATGATATTAGCTTATGTGAAAGAATATATTCCAGAGTCAAGAAATAAATCTTTAGTTTACATGACATGCAGGTGATAAAGTCCACTGAAGCAAATCTTCTCAAATTTTAATGTGCATTTGAATCACCAGGAGATCTTGTTAAAACACAGATCCTGACTCATTAGGTCTGGGAGGGGGTCTGAGATTCTGCACTTCTGACAAGCTTTCAGGCAAAGCCCATGCTTCTGATCTACTACTGTGCATTGAGTGTCAAGGATCTATATCAGTTATTCTCAAAGTTTAGTTCCCAAACCAGCAGCATCAGCATCACCAGAAAACTTGTTAGAAATGCAGATTCCTAGGCACAGCCCAGACTACTGAATTGTAACAAGCCCTTCTGGTCATTCTGGTATATGCTGCAATGTAATAATTCTTGCTGTAGACTGATATTTCTCAAATTTAGTTGTATATTGGAATCACCCGGAAAGTTTAAAAAAGTAATACCTACATCCATTCTCCCCCTCACTCCCAAGGATCTGATTTAATTGATATGGGGAAAAACCTAAGAGTTTTTAAATCTCCCCCAGGTTATTCTAATATGTAGCAATGTTACAAAGAACCAGAATAAATCAAGAAATGCTCAGAGAGTTTGGAGTTACACTTTATTCACCGTGGTGGGCTTAGAGAAAATGAATTCAAATTCTAAGCAGAGCTACAAGCAGAAATTCCCTTTTTATGAAAGAGCCAGCCCTATGTGCGCTTAGTGGTTATCTCACAGGTAGTGTTGAAAACTACACAGTTCTCTCCAATTAAAAAATGCACCTGGCACAGCATTGAGAGTATGGGCATATCTAGTCTCTGGCCTACAAGGTCAGACAGCTAAGTTTATCTTCCTCATTATTCAAGTAGGCTAGAAAGAAAAGTTATTATTTTTTTTTTTTTTAGAATAAGAGGCCGTCTATAGAATAGCAGAGAATTCCAAACAGTAGTTTTACAAAATAGGGGTTAGCCTTCTCAGCAAAGTTTGAGAGCCATTGAACTAGAACAAGCAGAAATTTATTTGGTCATTGCTGAATACCAAGTGCTTAGAACAATGTCTGGCACTAGTTGACATCCCATAAATATGTATTGAATGAATAAAAGGATGAGCAAAGAAGCAAACCCCCAAGTTACTATCAAAATACTTTGCTTGATGATGTAGCGAAAATATCATATTTGTCATCCTCCTCTCCAATGGGAAATCTTTTTTCAGCTCAGAACACAATTTAGGCATGACCTTTCCCACCAAAATCTATTTGAAATACCACTCATCATCACAGCAATGTCTTGGGACCAGAAAACAGACTCAAAGCTTGCAGATTTTTATAAAAGTCAGTCAGAACAAAAACTAAACATAGCTATTAAATAAAAAAAAAAATAAAGCATGAATTTGGGTAAGTTGTAGAGAATATTGAAGGAGACAAAATACTAGAGTATAAAAACAAATAAAGGTTTAGGGTCTGAAACTTTGGCAGAGGATAGATAGGATTCTAGACTAAAGCAAAATAGAAAATATATTTTGGCCACCCCAGTTAAAAGTTCCTGAGTAGAAAAAAAAAAGATGTGCACATATTCATAGTGGTTGTACATTAAGCATTTATTAAGTTAACATACAGCAAAATATAATTTCTTTGTAATTTTATAGGGAAGATATAATCATAATCTAGAAACAGATCATTACTGCAACATTAACTTTTCGTTGCATTGCACGAAAAGAATACATGTCCATTTTTTGAGATATAGCATGAAAATGTAGGCAACGATTATGGCAGTCATTTGTTGATGTCAAACTTCTCTGCACTAACTCATCACTCCATCTTGGGTCTGGTCAAACAACTGCAGAATGTAGACACTAGTTAAAATAGTTCCTCCCCCAATTCAGTTCCTAACTTAATATTCAAGCCAACAATGGGTTAACTTTTAGAAGGCTTACTCTACATTGCCATAATACACATAGAAATAAAGGCTGTCCAAATCTAGGGAATCAGCTGCTAAAGTCCATAAATTAAGCTCAGAAAGTTAATGGTTGTACATTAAGCATTTATTAAGTTAACATACAGCAAAATATAATTTCTTTGTAATTTTATAGGGAAGATATAATCATAATCTAGAAACAGATCATTACTGCAACATTAACTTTTCGTTGCATTGCACGAAAAGAATACATGTCCATTTTTTGAGATATAGCATGAAAATGTAGGCAACGATTACGGCAGTCATTTGTTGATGTCAAACTTCCCTGCACTAACTCATCACTCCATCTCGGGTCTGGTCAAACAACTGCAGAATGTAGACACTAATTAAAAGAGTTCCTCCCCCAACTCAGTTCCTAACTTAATATTCAAGCCAACGATGGGTTAACTTTTAGAAGGCTTACTCTACATTCCCATAATACACATAGAAATAAAGGCTGTCCAAATCTAGGGAATCAGCTGCTAAAGTCCATAAATTAAGCTCAGAAAGTTAATCCCAGAGAAATAAGTGCATTGGGAAGAGAAATGAGAAATGGACCATTTTTTTGAAATGGAACGCTGTTCATAATGAAAAAGTCACACCATCAAGAGTTTTGTGTCTCCCATGAGGAGAAAGCGGCCCAGTCCAAGCTAACTTGTGATTCAAGCAGTTCTGTTCATTGCATCATGTAAATGATACAATCTTATAGTTTTGTTGAATGTTTGATCTGTTTCAAAGTGATACATGGGAGAGAATGGTTCCGCTTCTGAAGTTCTGAAAAAGCTGCACCCAGCCAAGTAGAAGACAGTTTGGCCTATAACTACTAAAAGAATGTAAAGCCTTCCTAGCTATCTAACCCCTAAGCTAAGACTGATCAAATAAGAAAATGGAAAGCACGAAACTTTCATTTCTTTGGAATTCTAATCCACATGAACGAGAAAATTTTATTTTCTCTTTTAACTCCTTCATACTGTAACTATCTTGGACTTTATTTACAATTGTTCTGGTGCATTATAGAATAACTCCCTTCTCCATTTTTCTCTAGGAATGTCTGAGCAAGCACTTAGCATTGTCTAATGCTAACATTTGATCAAAAGTATTTAAGCATGCATTATAGAATAAAAAATGTGTTCAGAAGTAACTGAAAGAATTATAGCCATCCATTTCACTTTCTCAAACACAAAGATCTAGAAAGGCGAACTTTGAACACTAACAACTTTATTATTAATCCTAAGCTCTGTATATGAAGTCTTTGGCTCCCTTCTCTAAGAGACTTGCTAGCTATGTCAGAACCACCAGTAGTTCCACTATGGGCCAAATAAGCAACGAGAAATGAAGTGCAGGCTAGAGGACAAAGAGAAATTGGTAAAATAGTTTGGCTGCCTAAATGAAGCTACATTTCTCAAACTTTAAAATGTTCATGATCTCTAAGTCACACTAGATAAGGATAAATTCTCCATGAATGTCAAAGTAGTTCCAACTACATTTCAAACTCAAATATTACATTTTATAAAATTACTTGCAATCTTTCTTCAATTAAAATAGGAAACGCCCAGTAAAAATAGCATTTTATTTAATTATGTAAGAAATGCATGTAAACATAATCAAATGTGTGCATGCATATAAGTGTGTATGTGTGTGTGTGTGTGTGTGTGTGTGTATTCATTAGAAGATTAACTAGACATAACAACATTTTAACAAATAGAGGAAAAATAACTGTGCATGACCATAACAATTGTTTACATTAAAACATTCACTTTCTAATCCTTTCTAAAAAATTACACAGGCTTGTAATTAATTTGTGATCATTCACATTTAACTTTCATTTTAAATTTTCAGTGTGATTATAATAACTAAATTTTATCTTTTGCAGTATAACCAACAACTTATTTAGACTTAGGTTTTCCAACTTCATTAAATTCATAAGATAGATACTATAGTCTCATTACTAGGAAAAGCCAATGCTCTGTTAGAGTTTCTCATAGAAAGAAAAAGTAATCTTGTCTTTGTTTCTCATTTTGAAATAACAATATAAAGAACAAAGAAATCATCTAACACATTTTTCACTGAGAAGTTTTGGTAAAAGCTCAGAACTGTCAGAAACTATTACCACAAATGGAGCCTGGCATTTCAAAGAAAGAAAAAGATTTAATTTTATTTCAAAAGATAAATTGAAATAGAAACCATGGAGATGCAAAACTTGTAATCCTACTGAAACAGAAGAAGGGTTTTTCATAGTAATTATTTTCACTTTTAATGCACTGCATTTTGAAGAGAAAACATTATCTATACACCTAGCAGATGTGAGAGAAGGGGAATCAGTGTGCAAGTTTGAAAGGCACTGGAGAAATTCACATGAGCTATTTCAAGAACAGGAAGATATGCTTTCTTGGATGTCCCTGAAAATGTAATTCTAAAGTAGGTTTACTTTAAATTTTAAAAAATCCTAGGTTCCTAACAGAGATAGATGCTTACATAATACATCCAAAATTTTCTTCCTTTCCCCCTTTTTATTTCTTGGCAATGCTCTTAAGGATTTTTTTTCCCTTCAAAGCAACTGAGTCTACTGGGGTACCACAGTCACAGTCAAGTATCAGGGTTATTCTCTGGTGTAGTTGCTGTTTTAACTTGAAGAGGAGACATGAAGTGAAGCTTTTCACTGTCCATTCTCCCAGTCCATTTTGGAAGAGGTCTGACTAGAGAGAAGGAGATCAGAAGAATTCTTTTGTCAAAAAGAACCATGAGGATGACAATACAAATTTGGGATTTGTGAGGGAGCAAAAGAATAATGTCATCTGTGACACTAACATCACCAAGCTTGAAAGTATTAAGGGTTTTGTATATCCAAAGTACTAGTTTTTTTAATTCCCAAAATAACAACTTTCGAGATGCTATTAAAAAGGAGCTAAAAGCCACTCTATGCCCTAGACACAGGAAGGCAATTTGAGTTGAAAAAATGTAGTCATTTTTAACTGTATTTTAAAATGATATAATTGTCTTTAGGCACTAAATATTCACATTAACATTTTAATTTTTTTTCTCTTCTTCTTATTTGGAAAGAATGATAATATAGCAAGTAAAGATGCACAGATAGTAGAATACCCTGATATTTTATTGCATAAGAGACCATGAGCAAATCATTTCTTTTAAGAGGGAAAGGACATGGTTATATCAAAGCAATTCTATATGCCATATTATATAAGTCCTAAAACTAGAGAGTCTAATGATATCTATACTTCATAGTGGTCACTGGTTTAAAATGGTTAAACAGTAAAACATAGAAAGTATAACAGCATTCATGAAGATGATACAGGAACCAAAACAAGAAATACACAATCACTGGAGAAGCGGGCAGAAGCACACAATGTGGAAAATACACAATTTAAGTGTGTTGGAGAGAAACAAAACTTCCATCAAAAGACAACTGTATAAAGATTAGAAATGAAATATATCGCAAAGCATAACAACACAGAAGAGACCCCAGGAAGATGGTTAGCATGACATTCAAGATAAATGGGGAGCACCCTACCAGACTATTGTCATCCATATTCCATGTCCACAGTGCGAAAAATCAGGTAGCCTTTAATAATAGCCACCTCTTGTAGATGCCTATCATGTGCTAGTGTCCTAAGTGCTTTATATGCAGTTATTTATTTGATCCTCAAAATTACGCTGCAACATAGACGTTATTAGCTTATTTTATAGATAAAGACACTGAAGGAATTTCCCATCAATTGATGCTAGCACCATTTATACAGTGTTTCAAATGGACTTCAACAGCCTGGGTATCCAAGAAGAACATACTACTTTTTAGAGACTAGCATGATCACATTTTGTCTATATAGTCATGCCACATGTTACAGTTCCACATTTTAAAATTCATGAACCATATTTCTCCTCTTGAATAAAGTAGTTGTGACACCTGAAGGATACCACTGCCAAGTGAAAATCTTATATGTTTTGAGAATTTTTAAATTAATTATCCTTCCATTCAAGGAGGAAAAAAATTCCTCCCAAACAAGTATGTTAGAAGCAGAAAATGGAGAGAAAATATAAAATTTTCTACTCCCTTTAAGAAACTTGAAGTAGTTGTCCTGCCTCTCCTCCTTCCCCTACCCTCTCTGACAATTTTAGTGGTCAATGTGAAAATATCAGATAGATAATAGAACATCTGCCAATTTTTTAATGCTTTATTATTTAAAGTATTACATATAGAATTACATATGTTTCCTTTTTCCCCCATTGACCTCTCCCCGGCCTCCCACCACCCCCCAGCATATGCCCTCACCCTGCCTAGTGTCTGTATCCATTGGTTATGCTTATATCAGAACATATGTCAATTTTATTTTTCACTCAAGTTCCTTGAACATTTTCCAACAAAACATAGTAAATATTCTACATATTAGAAAAAGCAAGTAGTTCCTGGTATTACTTAATAGACAGAGAATTTCAAAACAAGCTTTTTACCAACAAAAATTAAAAAAAGTCATTTTCTGACACAAAATAAGTCAGATTTAGTGTAGTGGCAGACAATGACTTTTTCAAGTAGGTTAATGGCAACCATTTTCTATAAATTTATAATTTAAATCTATTTATCTAAGGTCAAAATTATATTTAGAGTACATGATGTAATAAAATATTTTATCAAAAATGTGGTAGTGGCAATGGTGTATTGAAACTAATAGTAGTTCCCAAAGCTTTTTAAATGTGTACAATAAACAAGGCACCACTAGTAACAGTTATTAACATCTACTTAATCAGCCTTGATAAGTTATATTTGGAAAAACTCCCAGAAATTGAGAAAAATTAATAGTCTTAATAACTGAGTAACAAATAGTTTCATAAGCCAAAGTTTTTTCCCCCCACAATTCTTGGCTTTTAAAAATATTTTTTTTAAAAACTGGAGCAGAACCTAATCAAATTGTCAGCCAATTTTCAATTTAAAAATAATTTATAATTTATCATCATGGGATTTTTACCATAGTACTTGGAAGGAGTATGCCGGGGCTGACCAGCAGACCCTGAGTGACAGATGAGTGGATTACTCCGACACAACTATTTGCTGTGAAAGAGAGGACTAAGGGACTGCCTGGCTAATGAACCAGACAGCCCCGATTGCCTGACTCATTAGGCTTTTATTGTAGCAGCAGTTTGAGATAAAGTTTATCTTTTAGATACAATCAGTAGGGTAAGTAATATTGGGAGGACACATGTGTTTGTAGAGTCCTATAAGCAAGGACATCCAAAGATTAAGCATAAGGATTCCAGTAAACACCCAGGGGTCTGCATGTGCACAGACTTGTTTGGAAAAGTCAAGGAATTATTAGGGGCGCTGCCTTCGGCACTCCCCTAAGTTGGAATTCTGATAAACGAGGTAGGAAGTCTTCAACACACTTCCCTTTTCTTGGAATATCCTCCTTACAAACTTCCCAACCAAGTCTCATGCTTCCCCATAGGAGCCAGAGAATCAGATGACCTACTATGTCAGCCAGAGTCCAGTCAAAAAGGAGAAACCAAAGCAGATAGTTCAGAGATTTAATATAGGGAATTTAGTTCACTGTTGTTAAAGCTATTAGAGAAAAATAAATAAACTTTAAGTAACTCATTGAAAGAAGCAATGATAACCTCAAGGGTGGGGTAAAAAAAAGAGGTAAATTTAACCAAACCTAGAGGCTCAGTAGAGGGACTGCACATACCTGTGAGGAAGAAGGGTACTCTGCAACTTCTGTGGAGTAGTCTGGTTCTGAGAGTACTGAATGGAACTAAAAGGATCAACCAAGTGCAGTTGAAGTATCACTGGCAAGTGCAGAGAAAGAAATTCCTCTTTTACCTAATCCTGCCTTCCAGTCTTCTCAAAGCCAGTAGGCAGAGGTGTCTGGGAATGCACAGCTCTGAATCCCAACCCCTGCATTGCACACAATAATGGAGGAGAATGAGCTTAGGAATAAGAAACAACAGTAAATAAACAGCACCTGCTGCTATAACAAAACTATTTCTATCTACTTATGAACATGAACAAGGTATTTAGTTGTCACATTTACACAGAGATTTTAAAATAATAGAAATCAGTGTTCCTCATGCTAATGTAATATTAATTCATAGGCATACAAACTAATTAGGGAAATTAATTCATCTCACTAAGAGATGCATTTCTTTTTTTAAAATATATTTTATTGATTTTTTTACAGGGAGGAAGGGAGAGGGATAGAGAGTTAGAAACATCGATGAGAGAGAAACATCGATCAGCTGCCTCCTGCACACCTCCTACAGGGGATGTGCCCGCAACCAAGGTACATGCCCTTGACCAGAATTGAACCTGGGACCCTTCAGTCCACAGGCTGACGCTCTATCCACTGAGCCAAACCGGTTAGGGTAGAGATGCATTTCTAATAAAAATTTTTAAATAACAATTATTTACCAAAATTGGCCAGTTACTTATGCTGCTTTGATCAATTGTGAATAATTTAATGATTACTTAATTAACAAAGAAAATTTAAAATTCTATTGCCACTGGAAATTTAATTTCAAATTACCTATACATATTTAGTTTGCAGAAAATTTGTTTTAAATTTATTTTATTGTTGAAAGTATGAAATAGAAACCAAAGAAAGTTTCCCACACATAAAAGTACATTATCTGAGGGAAAAATGTGTGGGAGAAATGGAATGGAACACAAGTTCAAAAAGAAGAGAAATTAAAACTTTTGACTACTGAAGTAAAAATATTACTGTTCAGATATTTTTTAAAACATGATTTATCGATGTTATTATATTTAAATTTCTCAGATACACTTAAACATTTATTGGCTACATTTGAATTATCAATATTTACAATATTCTGAAAATTGTCTGCACCTACTTAAAATCATGATTAAAAAAAATTACACGTCAACCTAAAAATGTATGCAACAATACATAGTTTTTTGTTTCCTTTTAAATTATTTTAGAAGGAAAGCTAGCAAAAATATTCAAAGACACAGAAATAAAGTGTTTATGTGATTACTCCCAGGAGGTGTTTCTTCTCTTCTCCCTTTCTGATTTCATATTTATCATCTCCAACTTCCCTAGAGACCTTCTTCCTTTTTCTACTCCAATTTCTCCAATTCTCATTTTGACTTTTAAATAATCTCATATTTTATCTACCTTCCCTACTTTTTCTCCATTGAAATCTGTCATCTCATCAGTGGATAAACATCACCTATTTTCTTGGAGTTTCCTCTCACATGGAAGCTTTGGCCCTTGTTATTGGTAACAATATGACTCCACAAGAAAATCTGCCCCACGATAAGAAAGTAAAATGTTGAAACATAAGTGCTATAACTATGTGAACATTTCAATGTCCTTGAAAAGACAAGACCTTTTAAACAGCTTCTTCAAAAAAAATGTGATAGTGAATTAGTGACTATAAAATAATCAGGTCCAGAATTGTACTATTAAGTAAGTTGGCAATTAATTAGCTTCGGTATCTGCCTAATTCCACTCACCAAAACCTGTCAAATGAGAATTATTTGGAGAAGGTAAAAAGTTCTGTGATTTCCCAGGATTCTGTCACCCAAGATGCAACTTTATGTCACAATAGGTAAATGCTCGTTATATTAAGAAATTTTAAAATATAATTTTTTTAACTCTCAGTTTTGTGCAAATTATCTATTCAGTTGAATTTCACACAAAAATTTAGCTACCACAACATAATTATTATCAACATTCAACTGTTAATTTCCAAAGCTACTTGTTTACGAAGATAAAAAAATTATTCAAAGCTATTACAAAAATATAAGCAACTTTATTCTTAAATTTATTTTTAAAAAATGAGAAAAAGGTAAGACTATACTACTTTCAAAACCAGGCAGACCTCTTTCTCTGCAGGTAGCTGTACCTGAAGTAAGCAGGATAACAAGCCATACTGATTCTTGCATATAGAATGCCAGTCTCAAAGATTCATTTATGATAACACAACAGGTAATTTCTCAACCAGATTTTCTCCTCACCTCATTCAAATAGGAAGATTAGAAATAAGCATCAAATGCTTTGATGCTCAGACTATTCAGTCTTCACCAGGAGGCAAAAGGTGAAATGGTCTAGGGGTCTGTAATTCACTTCACTATAATTACATTTCATTGCCTGTGGCTTCTCCAATAATTAAAAGCACAGTGTCAGTATTAAACAAGAGCTATGAGAAAATGTCAGATTCCCTCACCAAAGAAGCATCAAATTAGAGCAGGAAAGGCTGTCAAAAGTTTGTTCCCTGAGTGAATACCAGAATATTTGGAGAAATATAGGCATTTCTAAAGTTATACAATGAAATCATCTATGCAGACTTTCAAATTGTGTTCATTTTAAATCGAATGGGAATATATATAAAAAAAAAGATTTTGTCAGGCACATCTCCAGTGGTTAGTATTTTAATATTTGTTGAGTGAATAAATCAATAGCAAAAAGTATTGAAACTTGAGTCAAATTGGTATGCTGTCAGAAGTAAAATACTTCCAAGTATTTGGAATTAAATATTTTTTCAAGTTAATACCAGCACCTTGTTTCTTTGAGACTATATTTTGCTCACACTATTTTACCATTGAACTTCTATTAATGGAGACAGACTTTAGAAACCTCAGGGCAGAGGGAACCAATAATCCTTTCTTAGTGGCAACACAAAGTTGGCAAACAGGAATATTCAGAAGAAACGCACTAGTCTGAGGAAACAAATGCTTAGGCACTCAACATTTAATTTGCAGGAACAAAATTAAAGCATTTTCCCAGAAAAAACTAATTAACAGAGAAACAATATCTATGATAATGAAAATTAGCTGCTTCCTAAAAATTAAGTGTCATTTCACCAAATATCCTGCAAGCTATACATCTCTATCCTACCCATTCTTCATGATCCTTCCCCTGTAATTGATGGAAAGAGAATAATCTTGAGTTGCTTAGATTAGTATCTCACTGAATGTAATAAATGACTCTCTATCACCTTGGATGAATAAAGTTATTTTTTTCACCTGACTTTTTTGCAAACATCTTCTTAAATCATCTTTCCCATTTAAGTCAGTTGGTTTAAACTCATTTTAACCAGTGTTATCCAACATGGTAGACAGGTAAATGCTCAGATTAAATTTTTAATAGTTTTCCTTTATTTAAAACTTGCATTTTCTGACTTAAATTATACACAAAGCAATTAGGTTTAGGCTTTAATTGTGTTTCCAAGAGACAATACAAGAATTTATTATATTAAATGCTCTCATCTTTGTGCTAAGTGCCTCAAATAGTCTATGTTATCTAAGTACTACATGTACCATTATCACATTTTACTTATAAAAAATTAGTTATTTATCCACATGCTAGGAGATTCATCTGTTGACTATTCACAGCTCAAGATGGTCTTTCCCTAGAAATTACCCTCATCCAAAAAGTGCTTTCTTGCCCAAGGATATGCCCCCTTCCCTGAGACAAATTTACATCCACAACCTCACCAAAGCAACTGCCACTTATTCCGCCTCTGTTATTTCAGGACCCTTTCTTCCCTACTGTTATCAAGAAGGTATAACAGGGTTGACTGTCATCAATTCTGGTCCACAGATAAGAGGGCTTCTTGGTGATGCCTTTCTTACCATAACTTTCCTGATTTCTTTGCTAAATGGAGTGTCTTCTGGGGTCTCTTATAGGAGCATAGTTGGATGGTGGTTTTTGACTTTATGTAGTATAGTCACACAAGCATACCTATTTCTTGCCCTAGCTGGTTTGGCTCAGTGGATAAGAGCATTGGCCTGTGGACTGAAGGGTCCCAGGTTCAATTCTGGCCAAGGGCACATGCCTAGGTTGGGGGCTCAATCCCCAGTGGCGGGGGAGGGGGGGGCGTGCCGGAGGCAGCCGATCCATGATTCTCTCTCATCATTGATGTTTCTATCTCTCTCTCCCTCTCCCTTCCTCTCTGAAATCAATAAAAATATATTTTTTAAGAAAAGCATACCTATTTCTTGGAGACCTTTCTATCATCTACCATGGCAATTCTAGGGTTTCTACGTCTGTTCTGACAGACTATCCCATATACCCACCTTAGACCAAAGAATCCACTTTATGAAAAAAGAGGGGAAGTAATGGGTATAGGGCCAAGAGATCCACTAATCTAATCATATACTATACTACCCAGAAACTGCTGGCTTGATAATACAAATAACTAAAGAGCCTTTTGAAGGAGTATCTGAAGTGATATCCTACAAGACATGGACCCATCACCCAGTACTCAAGTATACCATAAATCAATAACCACTATGGTGCTGTGTTCCCAACTCTTAGAAAACATGGGCTTGGAAACAAGGGATAGAAGCAGAAGTGGTCACACTTACAATCATTCCCAGGGAGTTGCTTGCAGAAACTTGTGCTTTCAATGCTATAATTCTAGGTTCTATGGATCTACAGGGGCTACAGTGGAACTTTCATTAATTCTTAAGCTATATCTGCTGCCCAGTCTTTGGAGTTTCTTGTGCCAAAAGACCAACAAACAAGGAAAGGAGTCACCATCCTGTTGGGAATAATTTATTCTAATCATTAAGACTGTGATTATAGAATAGAGACAGAGTGGAACAATGTGGCATACAGATAATCCACTAGGATGCCTGTCCGTACTTCCTTGCCTAATTTTGACAGTAAAGGGCATGTGAACGAGGCACTCTCTGAGAAAAGAACCCCTAGGAATAGTCTGGGTTACTCCACCATGTAAGCAAACTGACAAGTACAGGTGTTCGTTAGGATATAAATAATCTAGAGTGAATTGTAGAAAATAAAGATTTGGAGGAAGGGGGTTTAATATAGTCCTGAAACTAACTGTAGTAAACTGAAGCTATAATACACCTCTAAACTTCCTTTTGTAAATTTATCTCAAGTAAAAGAAACCAACTAGAATTCTGGAGGAGCTGATCTTAGATGGCATGAACTTATTATACAGATCAAATGGATGTGAGCAGTGTACTATGATGGATGCTATGGTACACCAGGGAGGTACTCCCTTTAGGACTCACTCATTCCCCACCAGCTGGTAGTGTTTCCCACTGAGGGTTCCCAGCGTGTCCTTCCCTAGGGCTTTTTATGTACTTGAAAGAACAGCCCCATTCAATATTACCCAACCCCCAAAGGCAGCCCACATCTAATGGCACGTTGATTGAGGAGTACAAAACTCTGGTCCCCCTGCCTGAGTTCAGGACAACTCTAAAAGGGAATTCAGTGCTCCCCAGTAATTGGCTGATGACTTTGCTACAATTGTATCATTATTCAATTTCTTCCTCTGCTCAATCCTGGCTTCCTTATTCTCTCACAGGACCTGTAGCTAAGAGCATTCAACAACTCTGATCATGAATCTCCACCTCAGGGTCCTCTGGCAACAGAGGCAAAAGCCTGATGACCACAATGCCATACCGTTTGTATTTTACAGTTCACAGAGCATTTGTTACTTCATCATGTTCCCATCACAATTCTAAGAGATGGGATATAGAGCTATTATTATTCCCACTTTAAAAATGATAAAACTCAGTTTCAAAGGAATTCAATTAATTTCCCAAGTACACAAGAATCATTTTTTTTAAATATGTATTTATTGATTTCAGAGAGGAAGGGAGAGGGAGAGAGAGATAGAAACATCAATGATGAGAGAGAATCATTGATTGGTTGCCTCCTGCGGGCCCCCTACTCAGGATCTAGCACACAATCCGGGCATGTGCCCTGACTGGGAATCAAACTGTTACCTCCTGGTTCATTAGTTAATGCTCAACCACTGAGCCACCACAGCTGGGCAAGAATAATTTTTATTCACTTTTTTATATGCCATCTCATTTTAGCAAAATACAAACATGGCCCGGATTTATGGAAGAATAGTTAGGACTAAAATGTGGGTCTTCTGAATGCAAGTGTTCTGACTTCTACCTCAGTATGCTAAAAATAATGATAATAGTATGATTTATAAGACAGAATTGACTGGTTATTTTATTTGTATGATTAGCTGATTCATTTCAAATAATTACATAATAACCAAAGTCAGAGTCACCTAAGAAAGTCCTTTTTCTAAGAAGAGAAGATAAATTAAAATGAGCTAGCACTTCTCTAAATTTGAGACTCTTCTAAATTTGAGACCTCCCCACACTGCTCTGGGAAGCATTAACCACCCTTAAAAATATAAATATTTATAAACTCTGGATCCCAACATGAAGTTGCATATATGTGAGGCCACACAATCATCCATCCACAATGTCTGCCCATCTCTCCGAGGGCCCCGGCCACAGTGTTGGCCAGAGAAAACTTCCTATATACCTTTAAAGAAGAACATCCTGGACCTCTGTCATCATCTATGAGTCTTTTTTTGCTTGACAGGCATATGGAGGGCATGTCTAAGGAGTGCTGTTCCTCTCACTAATCAGGTGAGAAGGATGCATTACTTCCAATGCCCCTGCCACAAGCAAAGACTGGCATGGAACTACTCTCCTGGAATACCTTCAGAACCCAAAGTGTACTTTGAAAGGCACAGCACATTTTTATTTAAATTTTTGGAATGAATCTCTATCCTGTAAATGTGGATTTTAAAAAGACCACAAAAGCTACTTTGAGCCAAGCTATTGAATAAGGCAAAGTACTCATAAATCTGGCAAGGAGGTCCTGTGAGGAAATTCTCAAAATTGCCAATTCTGTGTGAAGCAGAGGCAGCGAGGTCACATAGTCTAAAATCCTCAGAAAGGAAAACTGTCCCCGTAATGGAATGTTTGCTTAATTCTGTGTTAAAGGGAAAGGTCATCTCTTCCCTCAATCCCTGAATCCCCAAAGGTATTAACTATAAATTAGGAGAAAGAAAGTAAAGGTTCTTTAGTCTCCTCATTCAGAAATATAAATAAAGAGCAGTCATTCAATAAGATTTCTAGTCACTTTTTTATAATAGAACTTGTAAGGTCTTCCAAAATTCTGGAACATGCCTCACTTTCCCCTGTTTGTTGTTTGCATTATTCCCTGCCTGCTCTCCTACAGCATAGAGAACAGCAGTAGGAGAAAAGGAGAAAAAAGCAGAGTTTGTGGAAAGAGGTATTTCTGGGGATTAGACTGGGTGGTAGTGCAACCAAAAGATGGGCCAGCAGGTTTAGTCCCAGAGCCTGGCACAAGGAAAGAAAGGAGGTGGGGGTAGGGGTAAGGAAAGAAAAAAGAAGAAATGGAGAGAGAAAGAGGGAGTCAATCAGTCATTATTTCTACTCCTTCAGCCTGGAAGTTGCACTAGGTAGCTTATCCTTTGAAGACACAATCTTCTCATTCAATTTAAAAAATTTTTAAACAAAGTCCATATCTACTAATTCACATTGATCATATTTCTAAACCCAGGAGCATGCTCTACAAATACTGGGCACTTGACAAATGTTTTTGTGTTGCTTCAAATTTAATCTTGAAATGTATATTTACTGTTTCTAAAACTGCCATCATCTACGTAGTTAATGTAGGATTCTGTTCATTAAAATACATTTTTTACAAATTTTGTGGTTTTTATATTTTTTAGCTTACCTATTAGAAGATAAAATGAAATCCCTTTGGAAGTTTTATCAAACTTCTATTCTTTTTTTTTAGTGCTGTAGTAAATCACTTAGTAGATGAGTTAGGGAGTCAACTGAGCATTTGGTTGTAACATATCCTGAAAGTAATTTATGCATACCAATGTACCTTCATAAAATTACTTGTTAACTTCTCTTCCATAAAGTTTCTAGATATTACAGAGCTTTGCATTAAGTATGAGGTAGGAAACAGATGTGCATGTTCACCTGGGGTTGATGAATCAGGGTAATTGTTCTAGTATTAATGTGCAACTAAGTTTATAGATTCTAAATTAGCTGCTTCACATATTTCTAGCCTGTGACATCAGGGCAAGCAGGCAAAGACAGAAGCATGTCCACACACCTCTTCTCTGAAACAATTCTATAATAAAGGGTCAGTTATCTCTCCCTTCTGTATAGAAACTAACAGATGCTAATTAATTGCTATATTTTGAATTACTTATTGGAATTACTGAGATAGAAGTTTCCATAAATAAATGTGAACACTGAGTTGACAACAAAAATCTTCAACACTTGCTCTCTGCAATTCTTCTAATACACTAATACAATAATACACTAATGTGCTTTGTGAATCTCTATGAAGAGGACACAATATAGAGCATTTTCTAAGATTTGCTGTTGGGACCTTTATTTTCCAGAGCAGCTTTTAGTATGGTTTCTCAGAGCATGATGGAGGAAATTCCACACTAAAGAGACCTTTCTAGAATTCAAATAAGGTCATATACTCTTTCTGATTAAAACTCTCCCATGACAGTCAATGTTTCTCTCTCTTTCTCTCTCTCTCCATCCCTCCCTTCCTCTCTCTCTTAAAAAAATCAGTAAATCAATAAAAACATATCTTTGAATGAGTATTTTATATAGATAGATAGATGATAGATAGATAGATAGATAGATAAATATAGACAGATATATATATAGAGAGATAGAGATAGAGATAGAGATAGAGATAGAGATAGAGATAGAGATAGAGATAGAGATAGAGATAGAGATAGAGATAGAGATAGAGATAGAGATAGAGATAGAGATAGAGATAGAGAGATATATGAGTGTTCTTCAAGGTTAACATTTAATCTGTCACATGTGTTAGTTTAGAATGTACATAATCCTTAAAATTATATTCATAGAACTCTAGATACAGGAATTGAAAAAGACTGTTAACCAGTTTAACAGATTTGCAAAATGTTTTTTTCTTTTTGAAAGAGATACAGGGCAAAAGTAGGTTTACAATTGCTCAAATGGAAAATAATGCAACTAGATCGATAGATAGATAGATAAAGGATATATGCAAATTAGGCTGGGACTCCGTAACAGGTCACGACCACACAGGAGGAGGTTGCGCGCACAGGTGAGGCCTGGAGTGGAGACAGAGACAAAGACAGGGGCCAGCAAGCCACTGTGCCCCAGCTGGGGCCGGAGCGGACATGGACAGGGGTACCAGCCCGCAGCCTCCATGGCTGAGCATAGGCCCAGAGAGGAGACGGCGGGCCCGCCTCCTGTGGAAGCAGCGCAGCTCCCTCCTGGCTCCCATAGGTGCCAGCGGCTCGCTTCTGCCTCCTGCGGAAGCTGCACGGTTCCATGGAAGCAGGGCGGCTCCCGGAGGCACGCTACAGTTCCCGCCGGCTCCCACAGAAGCGGCGGGCAGCCTACTGCATGTGATATCACGCGATGGGCTACTAGCTAATACATAATAATACCAGAATAAACTCCTGTGTTTCACATACTCATAACTATAAACCTATTTTCGCCACTCCTTGCTTTTTGTATTCAAAGAACAAAATTTGGAAGACTTTTTTTCTCTGTAACAACAGAAATATTTTATTTCCATTTCAAAAGGAGATTTCTCATAGTTTAGCAATGTCAAAGCACTATATTTTGGCTTTTCTCAGAGAAACCACTCTCCCAGATGTTTGAAGGTCCTTGTATACACCTTTGTGCCTTCAGAGATAAATTTATAGACTACATTTTCTGGGAAACAGCTCCTCTACAAATGAAATGTAAATTTCATGCTGAAAAAAATCATAGTTTTCCACTAAGGAATTCTAGTACCAAATTTATTCTTTAAATTATTGATTAAAGTGGCTAAGCTTAAAAAAACTGGGGAAGCTAAAGTTTCCAAATATTCCTTACCTAAAAGATCATTTTGATACAGCAGAAATATAAACCTTTATAGTTAAAAGTTTAGATCAAGAACTGAAATACCCCCAAACTGTACATACACTGGAAGAAACCACACACATAGAAAGAAATTACTCAGCATTTCTGCATGACTCTGCATACATAGACTGTTTACTTGATGTGCATTGCTCCATTGAAGCATCTTAAGACTCAATAGCTCAGGAAATAATGCTGCTATTAAACATCTTTGAAAATGAAAAAAAAAAAAAAGACTCAACAGCTCTTATAGCCCAGTAGTAAGTAGTAGCCTCTTTGCAGCACATTTTTCAGACCTTGGAAAGGAAATGTACAGGAATGCTCACATGCAGGTCAGAGCATAACATGGTGATAATAAAATATACTTACCCGATACATGACATTTGTGCAAGAGTAGGCCTCCTCCCCGGCTGCCAACACCGGCTTCCCTCTGGCACCCAGGACCTGGGCTTCCCTTGCAGCCCGGCTTCGTCCGAAAGGTCGTCTGGAAGGACATCCAGTCTAATTAGCATATTACACTTTTATTATTATAGATGGGAAAACATCAGACATTTATTCATCTGGCATTTTCTCAAAAACTTTTTCCTGACAGAAAGCTCAAATACAGTATTTTTCAGTTAAAAAAATATATAGATACTTAGAAACCCCAAGTTTATTTAGAAACCAAAATATCAATTTACTCATAACGGAAGATACTAATGTCTAAATGTTTCTTCCCACATCTGAATTAAACCTTCCCTAAGCTAGGAAATAAGACTCCCAGAATTTTGCATGAGGAGGTATAGAAAAGGAAGCAAAGCATAAAAGTCCATCACTTCTTCTGAGAATTATATATATGAAACCACTTGGTAAAGTAGCTTGCTCTTAACTCAAATAAACATACTCATCCTTTCTCATATCATTGAGGCTTTTCACGTGTTGTGAATGTAAAGGTTATGGTCATGAAATTCACATGTAAAGGTTATGGTAATGAAATTTTGTAAGACAGAGCAATGCCTAGAGCAGTGGTGCTCAACCTTGGCTGCACATTAGAATCACCTGGGAATCTTTAAAATCCTGATTTCTGAACCTCATCCTCCGGAAATTCTGTTTCTTTGTTATGGGGTGGGGCCACATGGCCCCAATTAGTAACAAAGAAACAGAATTTCCGGAGGATGAGGCCCAGAAATCAGGACTTTAAAAAGATTCCCAGGTGATTCTAATGTGCAGCCAAGGTTGAGAACCTCTGGCCTAGAGTATGCTCAACAAAGTTGGTGGGGAGAGGAGTATAGATGTAAGTAGGTCCCTCTCTCTCCAGATTACATGTCCATCCACACTCAATTTGCATATTTATGTCATTCTTATCACAAGCCCTGAGTTCCATAGCTCTTAGAAATGATAAGCCAGGTTTCTATATGGTTGTAACCTATCCTATGCTGGCTGTTTCATTCATTTGTTTAACAGATATATTTGAATCCCTTCAGTAAGTACTAGGCTTATTTCTAAGACATGCAAGAGTCATTTCTAAGATATGCAAGTTGCATTCCTTATAGAAAACACTCAGCCAGAACCTTAAAAGGACTCTAAGTAACAAGATGTACCCATATTTTACACCCAGACACAAGAAAAAAATAGTTCTAGTAAACTTACAGGAAACAGTCACTTTTCTTCCAAAAGTCTTCCAGTTAGGCTGACAAGATAGAGCACATA
The DNA here is from genome assembly GCF_000412655.1 of Myotis brandtii. NCBI lineage: Eukaryota > Metazoa > Chordata > Mammalia > Chiroptera > Vespertilionidae > Myotis > Myotis brandtii. The sequence continues at coordinate 989,025 of NW_005368305.1, read as the reverse complement.
GTTCCTCCCACTGTCTGAAAGTACTTCTTCATTAGCGGTGACGGCATGAGCAATGGAGCAAGTACAGTTAGATGCCAGTACCATAATGAAAAACAATGAATCATCACTGCAACTTTGCAAAGAAGCATATTTTGCAATTAAACCTATTTTGTTGGAGTGGAAAGAACATCAGGATAAAGTTGTTCTACTTTAGAATATATGCAAAATAGTCTTTTTAAATATAAAATCACAAAGAAATAATACATTACTATGTATTCATATTCTAATAGCTCATTTATTTTGTTAAAAATACTTATTGGGTACTATCCTATACAGGCATTGTTCAATGGGTACAATAATTACACTGTTACTCCTTCTTTTAAGGAGTCATACTCTAGGAAAATATATAGCCACAATAGAGCGATGGATAAAAATTATTGATGTTAGTAACTAAAGGAAATGAGAGTATCAGAAAAAAAAGAACAAAAGGACAGTGATAGAAATAATATAAATAATACGGTGTAATGCAAACCTGAGAAGTCTTAAGGCTTAAGAATTGAATTCCTGGGGCAAAGAAATGAAGATGGAGGGAAAGAAGGAGGTTGATTCTTTCCTCCTACTAGTCTCATATCACATTCTTAAACTTATTTTATCCTCTACAGAGAGCTTAGACAAATTCAATTTATCCACATTTCCTTTAGACAGGCAATATGATTTCTAACAGTATATTCAAATTTAATAACAAATTCACCTACAAGAAAATCATCAGTTTGCCATAAAGGATTTTACCTTTATCTGAGAAACCTTCCAATAAGATGAACTCAATGAGAACTTTCAGTCACTAAGAGAATAGTTTGATTCACTTAAGTTTAAATTCACATGTTGTACACCTTTGCTCTAATTTTTGAAAGAAGTTTTCCTGTTGATTCAGTCTATTTCTAACACCAAATACATTTTCAAAATTCAGAATACAGTTGGACAACAGATAATTATTCATCAGGGCCCAATAATGCACAAAGCTGTGTCCAGACTACTACAGACTTAGCCTCATAAGGGATTTCAATCTAAAGCAACCATTTCCAACACCAAGTTATCTTAACTAGAATTCATTCTGTCTTGCAGGGAACGTAAAGATTCTTCTACCCGAACTCTGTATACCCAACAAACCAACTTGGTAATTAAACCATTTATTTATGGCATATTTTTAGTGTCATAGAATTTTGACTTAGACATTTAAATGCTAGAATTTGCATGCTTGATCACTTCTCTAAAATGAACTCTATCTCCATAGAGACTTCTAAAACCATTTAAGCACTCCTTCATAGCCAGGATAGAGGTAAGCTAACTGATCATGAAATACCTGATTGTGTATTTCACAGACAATGTTATTACATTACTAGCTAGACACATTTGTCACAGTGAGAATGGTGCTGAGCAAAGCATTTGGGCTGCATAAGATCTATTGGCTTATTTATTGAGCTTGGAAAGAAAATTTCTCCTGGGGTGGTGGGGTATCATCTTCAAATTCACCAGATTCAAATGCTCAGTTTCAAACACTTGGAACTTGAAATCTTTTAACTAAGAGTAAATCAATCCATCGGTGGAAGAGCATCTGTGCAACAGAACAGTCCTGCATGCAGTGCTTCGGTCCTAAATGGGTCCCTGCTGGAGAAGACATTGGAATAGTTGGATTCCAAGGAGGCCTTATCAGTGCCACTCCTTTCCCCCAAGTTCTGAACCAACTGAAAAATAAGACAAATGTAGAATAAAAATTGGATCCCATGTACCTCCTTGTTATTGGTGAAGGCTGAGTTGGAAAATATAGTGTTAGTGTGAGAACCCATCAGGCCTAAAAACTCCCTGCCCTTCAGATCCAGCCCTTTGACTGACTACCCACAAGAAAGTTTGAGACTGTAGAGAAAAGTATTTGCATTAGTCACTGTTTCCTCTCATCCAGATTGGAGAGAGGATGGGAGGAAAATCCCAATTTCTTTCATTTAGGACTATTGATAGGTTAGCTCCTGACAACTGATAAATGTAGATCAATGTGTTTCTTGCAGCCAGACAATTCAATCAAGCTGACTGGGAAGAATAAGTAGAGTAAAAGACCAGGCATGTTTAGGGGCAATTACTCTTCAGAAAAAGCAGGAGAGTAAACTAGTGCCTCATGTCACAGTTCACAAGGACCCATGTACAGTGGGTTTCTGCCCCTCGATTCTACAGCACCACCCAGGCTTTACAGGGAAACCTAGAAGACAAGGGTCAGAAGGAGAAGACTCCAGTGTCCCATCCTACCATCATCCCCCAGAGAAGTGGACAAGGACCAGGGGGCTCTCTTACACATGCAGCATGGATTCACATTTCAGGGGAAGGACCGCCCCCCCCCCCACACACACACACACACTATGATTTCTCCTCTTACATGACAAACACTAGAACAATCTTTTGGAGTGCCAGCTACTGACGGGAGTTGCCTGAGGAAAGCAAGCTGCCCACAACCTGGAGACTATGTCTTCAGGGACAGCTTCTACTAACAAGGGAAAGAAAGCCACCGGTCCCCTGGGATACTAAATTTGGGCATAGCCTCCCCTGCTGGGTGATGGAGGAAACTGGCTCATTGTCCCAGCTACCCAAAGTGAGTTCATAGGGTTCTTGCTTAAGCATTCCACATATTGCAATTTCTCTTATTAAGGAGTATATAAAAGAGAGGAAGTTCTCAAGTTCTTCTGCTATTATAATTTCCAGATATTCTGAAATAGAGATGAACTCATGTGAATGTTGAAAACATACTTGATGGAACAGTATTTAATAGAAATACTTATTTTTTTAACAACTATACAAAGGAAATATAATACCTTTTTATCAATAGAAATTGGTTTCTAAGTTTTTTTATAAGGAATAGTTCTACATAGTTGGTGAAACTTAAAGACAATGAATTGGGAGATTCAATTCAGCTCGAACTGATTCAGTTGACAAAGTATTGGGGAAAACAAAATAGTATGAGAGTGCTTAAAGGAAAAGAAGGCAAGCTTGAATTGGGGAGATCTTGACCCTTTCATGACAATGTAGTCCTTTAACGGAAAGATAAAAAGTCGGCTCCTCTTCAACTAAATAAAGTTCTAATATGTGGTCTAATAAAGATGTGTTTCAAAAACAATATATATAATACTAGAAGAAAATTTTTCCATTAGCAAAAGTGATAGACACTCATTGACTAACAATGAATTCTCATTATTACTGCTCAGTGGAAATACATTTTAATAGTATAATAACCTCTTCAATTAATTAATTCTGCAACCATTTATCACCGTGTAACAGCTGCCAAAGCAGGGTAACAGTTTAGTAAAATCTAGTGCTCATTCACTTTCACACAACAGTGAGCTGCTTAGACTCTGTTATGTAATTATAGTTACGCCATTCATACATCCTTTCAATTACCTCCTTCAATTATGCAAACCAGAAAACCGCAGAGCAGCGTGGCCCAGAAATGCCAGTTCCACAGAGAGAAACTGAAAGTAGCTTCCCATGGCACTCTACCACCCCTTATTTTCTATTTTTACTTTACCTTTTTTTTTTCCTATTTCTTGTTCATTCTACTTTAATTGCCACGGTTTTTCCTCCCCCTTGTTTTCTTCTCCCTCTTATTCATGATTTCTGTCAAGGATTCAATGAGTGCTGCTTGTGTAACACGGTGAATTAATAAGAAAAGGCTGATAGTGTTAACATCCCCTTCACTAAAACAGGGAAAAGGCCCATCTAGGAGAGAACATGCGAAAACTTTCCTAAAAGGGAGAAAATAGAAAAGAAGCCTCAGAGAGGTGGAGGAAGAATCTGGGTGCATGGGTCAGGCCCTCCTCTCTGCCAGCAGAGATGAGAACAGTGGGGGAAACCAGGACAAATGACCAGGCCAGTCATGCATAAAGGGGCCCAAGCCCTACTGCCTATCAAGCAAATGTTGTGTAAACATTTTTCATAGTCTTTCCTTGCTCAAAACAAGCAAAATCCCAGAGCCCAGAAGTACTGTGTGGCTCGGCCTGCCTCGGCTCTGGAAAGAGGCTGTGCCTTGGGGAACAGTGGGACACTGTACAGGCCCACCTCGTTTTATTGTGCTTCACTGTATTGTGTTTTACAGATGACACTTTTTTTTACAAAGTGAAGGCAAGACCTTACACCAGCAAAAAGATTACAATTCACTTTATTACCATACTTGCTTTATTGTGGGGGTCTGGAACCAAACCTGCAATATCTTCAAGGTGTGCCTGGATAAGATGTTTGGAAATTCTGGGGATGTAGACAAAAATCCCAAAACATGATTGATATTTACTTTCTTATGTGCTTGAAAATCAGGGGCTTAAATATGAATTACATACATTTCAAACATGAGTGATGTGATAATTCTTAAACAAAGAATTGTGAATAAAATTTATACTCATTTCAAAGGTAATCATCAGTGCTAAAGAGGTTAAGTGCTCTCTTGCGTCATAAGAAGTATATGGTCAATCATCTCTGGCCTAAGGTTTAACACAATCAAGACTATTTGTCGTAAATGTTTCCCTCCACGTGGTTCAGGGTTCAGTATCTGGAAGAGGAGCCGCACACAAATGAAAGAGAAAAGACAAGAGATAACTTGGAAATATTGGGGGACCAGACGGGTAAGCCCAACTCAAGAGGAAGGACTTCCACCCGTGCTCAGTCCGCACCGACCTTTTATAGTCTGAGGTAAACAATGCAGTGGTTACCATAGTTACAGTTCTTGTGAGTTTCACCTGTTTTGATCATGTTTACACTCCCTGCACTTCCCTCAGCCCATTAGCTTCCCAGGTAAGATCTGGGGAGTGTTACAAGGTCAAGCCTAATTATGCTAAGAGGACAGAGCCCTCTAAGCTGGGACTTGTTTGTGACTTTGCCAGCAGGTCAGTCCGAGGCTCAACCCTATATCAGTTTCCCACAACTATTTTAAAAATCTCATATGGTTTCTAACCATAAATGTATCAGTTAAGCCAAAGCATAAGTAAAAGCAACCTATAAAATGCCTATAGTAGCATTTTATGTTATACAAGTGTTGACTGATTAATTGAAAAATCTGCAGTCAGTGAGGTCCAAACAGGGTATAGTTTTGTCCTCAATAACCACCCTTTTGAATCTCTGTTTCCTATCTCTTAAAAAAATCTGAGGCAGAATCTATAAATTTCCAATCCTGCCCAAATTTAACACTTGAATTTCATATCCAATAAGCTCTACCCTCTCATAACGTGGGCTCCTTGTATTTCTCCTTCCTGCCTCCCTTTTGTGGTTGTAGTTTTGTCTTTGTTGAAGCAGAAGGTAGAGCTTAGACAAAAGTATCAAAAACATTGTTACTACTTTGTGTGGTTGTCTTCTCTCAGCCAAAAATGTTCACGCTATGGTGGGTGTTGAAATCCTTCTTTTAGTGCAGTGGTTCTCAACCTTGGCTGCACGTTAGAATCACCTGGGAATCTTTTTAAAATCCTGATTTCTGGGCCTCATCTAGGAGGCCAGGTGATTCTAATGAGCAGCCAAGGTTGAGAACCACTGTTTTAGTGAGAAGAGCACAGGTGAAATCTCTTGGGTGTCTCTTTGAGGATACCTCCCCATTGCATAATCTCATATGAAGCACCCATTGTGGTGCAGTGCTTCTGACCCTCCCTCAAATGCCATCACCTGGTGGTCAAGCACACGAGGTTCCTTTGTATCCAGTAGAAATTCCACCTCCTTGTGCGCTAAGCAGTGGATGCACAAGCTCCTCACCTATTGCTCCCTCTCTGCCCTGTAGCTGCTCAGTTCGCCATACCACTGCTTATGTAATTGTGGAGAAGCTCTGCAAGGCAAACATCTAATCTGGGATTGAAATACCAATGGCATCCGCCCCCAATTCCTGTGCGGTACTCTGTTCAACCCCATTTTTCTTGATTTGTGAGGGGATAGCTGTACTGTCCAAGCTCCAATCCCAAGAGCACACTGCTGCTCTTTGCTGGTCCAAAAAGAACAGGTGGGGGACCAGAGGGGAAAGACATGGGCTTTATTATTTACACAATAGGGAAGACCCGTGGCAGACAGTTCAGTGAGTTTCCACACTTGGCCAGGGTCCCCTAGGTTTTTAACTAGCAGAAGGGACAGGGAGGGAGCCGTGCTGGCCAAGGACAAACAGAGCCCGATGAAGCTGCTTAGCTGTCGAGGATGTGGGAAACACTCGGGTCTGTGCTGCTTGGTTCCTTGCAGCCACGGGCCAGGCAGACACCTTTCCACTGCCTGGTAGTGGGAAATGGACTAAATCCTTGCTTGACCCCCACAGTGGCTATGAGGAGGGAAAGGCCACAGCATTCCTTGCTAGGTCAAGAACTGAAAAACCACAATGAATATCCTTTAGGCCCATAGCTTTTGCTGATATCTGCAGGGAGTAATGGTTGGATTAGCAGAGTCAATTCAGCTCTCTCTTCATGTGACTCTTTGTATTCTGCCATTGCACAAATTTTTGTGCACCGGGCCTCTAGTTGAGGTATAATTGACATATAACATTATATTAGTTCAGGTGTACAACATCATAATTCAATATTTACATATATTGCTAAATGATCACCACAGTATGTCTAGTTAACATCCATCGCCATACATCATTGAAAACATTTTTTCACATGAGAAACTTTAAGATCTACTGTCTTAGCAACTTTCACAAATGCAGTACAGTATTATTAACTGTAGTCACCATGCTGTACATTACATCCCCGGAAATTATTTATTTTATCATTGGCAGTTTGTACCTTTTGACCCCCTTCACCTATTTTATGTGATTTCATGTCATTTGTTTTGTTTTTTTAATTGTTATATTCCTTAAAAATAGCTTTAGTCTATGCTATCTCTTAGTAGGATACACAAAAGGGAATCTCTGGGCTTATTGGTGGCTGTCTATAAAATCTGGATGCACTCAGTTTTCTGCCTTGGAGTTCAAGCAAAAAATTTAAAAAAGAAAAGTCCTATTCACTATCCTGTTACACGCTGTTAACCAAAAATTTGGGGAAGATGGTAATTTTTTCAGACTTCATCCCAGAATTACTATTTTTCTTTATAAAACTGGAGAGATTTATAAAGCACTTCCCTAGCTGCATTGGAAAAGGTATTTCAGAGGCCACAGGCAGTTAGGAGTCACTTCGGTGAAGAGCCACACCTTTATGTTTTCCATTTTGTTCAAGTCTTTGTAAAAGCAAATGGAAATGATTATGTGACTATAGAATTATCCTGCTCTTTGGAAGGAAAAACATGAAATCAAAAATATGAACTGTTTTTTGAGGAAATCTTTGTAATTGCTTTTCCCTTTAGTCATTTTCTTTTACATTCACTGCAATTATCTAAATCCTTGCTTGACCCCCACAGTGGCTATGAGGAGGGAAAGGCCACAACATTCCTTGCTAGGTCAAGAACTGAAAAACCACAATGAATATCCTTTAAGCCCATAGCTTTTGCTGATACCTGCAGGGAGTAATGGTTGGAGTAGCAGAATCAATTCAGCTGTCTCTCTTCATGTGACTCTTTTAATCCTATCTAATAATAGAGAAACATGGTAATTAGCCATAACTTCGCTACCCTTCCCATTGGCTAATCAGCAAGATATGCAAATTAACTGCCAACCAAGATGGCGGCCATAGGTTTTTGTATGTTTGTTTTTGGCTATTTGCCATAGTCACAATTATTTTTGTTTATTTATTTGTTTGTTTTACTTTGTGCCTAATGTGGGATGGTTTTTTCAAACCTCATTTGCTCTGACATTGTGTGTGTGTGTGTGTGTGTGTGTGTGTGTGTGTGTGTGTGTGTGAATTGTTCTGATTTCCCTTCTACCAAATCTGGGATGTGTGTCTTAGAGGCACTATCCACTTCTCTACTGCCTAAAATCACTGGACAGGAGACAGGGTTGTCTTGACCAGGAACAAATGAAATCCTTGCTGGGAGATCCAGGCTCTTATTAGAACCAAAAAACGCAGGTGTGGCTGGCTGCCTCAATGAAAGCCAAACTGATAAGACAGGTTCTGGTGCAAAACAAGTTTATTCAGATTCCATGACCTGGGAGAATGGTAGACTCCCCTCTCAAAGACCATCCCCACTTCCTGCTCAAGCCCAAGGTTCTTATAGGGATAGGGAGGGGAGGGCATATTTTCTATCCAATTATCTTGCTTGCTTTTGGAAGGCTTGGGCCCGTTCATCTTTCTAGCCTTTGGTGCCTCAGGCTGTATCCATTCATCTCTCTAGCTTTTGACACACTGGGTGTAAGACCCTCCCCCTGCACCATCTTGGCCAATGAGGACACTCCTCCAGCACTCTCTGTAGGGGGGAGAGGAGTCTGCAGGACCACCATTAGGAAGCCTGGAGATGCTGCAGACTTCAGCCTGCCTCCCAGCTTTAAACACTGCACCTTCACATCCAGGGGAACTGGTTGGAGTCTGCCAGGGCACTTCTGAATCCCAGCACAATGTGCCCTCCATGCAGTCCATGTGCAGCTAGCTAGCCCCTCTGAAGTGGCCGGCCAGCCCAATGCTCAGACTGAGGCTGCCTCATGTAACATTAGCACTCTGATATACAATCCCAGAGTTCACTCCAACCACCCATGGGTGTCCCACTTCGCAGACTGGGGCTTCCTACCCTAATTCAGTCCAGCCCTCTAAAATAGGAAGACAGACTATCCCTGCCGCTATGGAGATATTGTATTGAAAGGTAGAAGCTTCTACTGTCAACCAGTTTTTTCTTCACTTTCTCCAGGCAGATCTTAGGTGTAACTGTTTGGGATACGCCATCCCTAATATAGAACGTCTTTCCTGTGTCCAGATTCTGGCCCTTCTTGACAGTTGCAGAATCTTGACATCCTTTACAGTTCATTCTCAGTCCATATTCTAGGACCAGTTCTACCAGGAGAAAGACAAAAGATTAAAAAATACCCTAAAAACCTGTGTCAGGTACTTTGTATATTAGCTAACTTAATTTTTACAACACTCTTATCTTTTTGTAATAAGAAAATAGGACATTTAAGAAAGTTTAATAAATTACCAGAATGAGAGAGAGAAAGAGGTAGAATTGTATCCTAGATCTGATTAATCTCAAAGCTGTGCTGTCTCTGCTACACCCAATGGTATGCTGAGAAATGTTTTTAACAGCAAGTGGGGAGGTGGGAAGTGTGATTTATGACATTTACAATCCATGGTGTAAATACTCTCACCATGATTAGTTACAGGCTAATTGTAATATAGACAAGGCTGGCTGTCACATCATATTAACATCTACCTATTTTTAGAAACAAAATAATGTTGACAATTAGCCTGACAGATTGTCAATGTATGAGATGTTAAAACTTATACCGTGGCCTTTAAAAAAATATTAATTGAACAAACATAACAAACAATCTCATAGATACAGAGAACAAATTGGTGGTCACCAGATGGGAGGGAGGTTGGGGAGATGAGTGAAAAAGGTTAAAAAAATTAAGAAATGCATTTTCCAGTTATAAAAATAGTCACAGTATAGGATATATAGTCAATAATATTGCAATAACTAAGTATGGTGTCTGGTTGTCACTGTGTAAGGTATATAAATATTTAATCACTGTGTAATACACATGAAGCTAGTGTAATATTGCATGTCAACTGTAATTAAAAATAAATTTTAAAAAATAAAGCATGTAAATAAATATGTAGCAGCAAATGAGAAAATACTAATTATAACATTGTTATTATAAAGATAGTTCACAATGATTCAGGATCATGATTCAGGATCATGATGCTCAGTACATGTTTTTAAGATTACCAAATAACTAAAGTGATGTAACAAACATTCAGTTAGAATGTAAATCTCAATGAAGATGGTTTCTTAAGAACAATTATTTAACTGATTTTCCCAATCCATACACCAGAATTTTTATTATAATATCCAACCATTTATAAATAAGTAACAATGTTTAGAGGGTTCCTTTACCAAGGGACTTTATGAAAAAGACAAATGTGCTTGCTTGCAAACAATTGAATACTATCTTTAAAATAAAAGCAAAACCCTAGCCAATTTGACTCAGTGGATAGAGCATCAGCCTGCAAACCGAAGGGTCCCAAGCTTGCAGGCTCCTCCCAGGCCTGGGCCCTAGTAGGGGTGCCTGCAGGAGGCAACCAATCAATGTGTTTCTCTCACATTGATGTTTCTCTCTGTCTTTCCCTCTCTCTTGCACTCTCTCTGAAGATCAATGAAAAAAAATATCCTTGGGTGATGATTAAAAATTAATTAATTAATTAAAATTAAAAATAAAATGGCTTTCCCTGAGTTACAAATACATAAGTATAAGAGACACTCTACAATAGCAATCTGATATCAAGTTCCAAATGCACTAAGGAATTGTTAAGAATCTTGGCCATTGCCCTAACTGGTTTAGCTCAGTGGATAGAGCATCAGCCTATGGACTGAAAGGTCCCAGGTTTGATTCCGGTCAAGGGCATGTACCTTGGTTGTGGGCACATCCCCAGTAGGAGGTGTGCAGGAGGCAGCTGATTGATGTTTCTCTCCCATGGATGTTTCTAACTCTCTATCCCTCTCCCTTCCTCTCTGTAAAAAATCAATAAAATATATTTAAAGAAAAAAAAAGAATCTTAGCCATTGAGGTCTAAACTGCATCCATCCTAAAACACCTAGACATATCTCCTCCATTGCATACTGTCATGATACCTACCCTTTAACAGTGACACCATTAAACATCCCCTAATAGCACCAGCTCATGGATATTACTCTGTAATCACCTCAGAATCATTTTCCCATATGCCACATGAAGTTGTCAGCACATAGACTCAGACTCCATAAATCACCTGCTGCTAACTCAGGAAGTCAATGATAAGGCATGGAAACTCTCCCATCTTTAATAATATTTATTATCATAAAATGTCAGCTCATCAACAAAAGTGTAATTACCCATGGAGGTGCTGTGTGAGATTTGAACTGTGACTTGATTATTTATGAATTGTTAAATTTGCTAATTTTGCCTAGTCCCTTGTTGCTGTCATGGCTATTGCTGCTACTCCTTCTTCCTTCTCTCCCTGTTGGTCATTTTATTGGCATCATTTGCTCTTTCCATGACAGGTAAGGAGGAGGAAATACATATGATGAAACTTGAGCAAATGCATTCATCAAAACACGTGTAAGGCAAACATTTCTACTGAAGAGGAAATTAAAACCACTAGCTAACACAAGATTTGCAATTGAATTAATAATTTGAATGTTCTAAGGAATCCTTCCCTTGTAAACCTAAATAAAAATGGCTAACTATAAATAATACTTTTATGTGAAATGAATTTACAAAGCTTAAATATGCTATGTTAAAAGCAATTTAAGCAGTGATATTATAAAGCTGTTGCCACAGAATAAAATTTCAGTGTCATACTCAATAATTCAAATTCTCTTAAAAATGTGTATCATGCAATAAGTATAATGATCTCATTTGACTATATTATAAATACAATATATAATTTTTAAATAGCCCAACTTTCAGATTCCTATATTTTCCACAGGGATTACTTCAAAAGAAGTAAAGTTGAAATAAGAACAACCAATCTAGTGTTTATTTTCTATTGAAAACAAAAAGGTCTTAAGACAGCCACAGAAAATAACTAAGAGAAATTACCATTGAACCTATCTCCTTCCTTTCACTCACAGCTACTCAAAATGCAAACCAACTTGCCACAGTCCTGACCTATTCTCTCCAATTTCTGAATGTCAACACTTAGAGCAGTTGTTGGCTGTCAGAGTATGAAGTCTGTAGAAGCAGAGAAACTGGAAATTTTGCATCTCAACATTCTGGAACCAGTGGTTTAATTATTTAATTAGTATAAGAGAATGGCAGCGACACCAAGATCAAGGCACACATTCTGTCATTAATAATGTCTTTAAAATTACTAGGAAAACACATATTAGGGAACAGGGGGAAGAGGTAATATTTTATAAACTGGTTTAAGTGCAAGTTAACTCACATTTCAATGATAAGTGTTGAAGTATAAAGTGATTAGGTTATATAAGAAACACACAACTTCCTATTTGCTGAAGAATAATGTTTATATATTTTATGACATTTTAAAAAGGCTTTACTGCTCAAAACTAAAAAGCAGTCTCAGTTTGATCTTGTTTAATATTTATATAATTAAAATGCCTCTCTTTCCTTCATTGCTTTTCAAATACTCATTAAATGATTCCTTCATAATTTACCACTCAATGCTGCACTGTCTTCAATACACAAATAATAATAAATCATTAATTAGAAAAAAGTGTCCATTAATGTTTTTCTTTGAATATCATTTCATCTGATCTTACTTTAATAAAAAATTACCTGAACCATATGTACCCTTTACATAACTTTTGAAATTATCCCCCCATAAGTCTAGTATCTGTACCCTTTACATAACTTTTGAAATTATCCCCCCATAACTATGACACCATACATAGTTATTACAATGTTATTGACTATATTTCCTATGACCTACTTTACATCCCATGTTTCTTTAATTACTTAATGGTGTCCTTTGATGAGCTGAGTTCTTAATTTAAATGTGGACATTTTACCATTCTTTTTCTTTTGTATCCTGTTAATTTTTTTTTCTCCATGTCATAAAGATAGTCTCTGTCCTCCATGTCATGAAGATGATCTCCTACATTTTCTCCTAAAGCCATATTGTTTTATCATTCAAATTTAGATATGACAGAAGGGTCATTTTTTTCCTCCTGAGCATATCTAATTGACTCAGCATCTTTTATTGAAAAGACTACAGTTTTGCCCCGCTGGTGTGGCTCAGTTGGTTGAGCATCATCCCATCCACAAAGAGGTCACTGATTTGATTCCCAGTCAGGATACATCCCAGGGTTGCAGGCTCAATCCCCAATAGGGGACATGCAAGAGGCAGCCAATCGATGTTTCTCTCTTATCCATGTTTATATATATTTCTCTAAAATTAATAAAAATATATTTTTAAAAAGAAAGAAAAGAACATACTTTAGTCGTTGCACTGCAGTGTCATCTTTGTCATAAATTATTATAATGTTCTGTTACTGAATTCTATCCTATTCCATTCATCTGTCTATCCTTATGCCAAAATCACAATGCCTCATTAATAGTTCTATGAAATCTTAAAAGGAGAGATCCTATTAGGATGACTATTAAGCAAAGTTAAACATTTTTGTTGTATTTTTCAATTACTATTTGAATTATCAGAAACCTTATTTCATACATTAAAGTATAATGTAATTATCTAATAGGTACATATATCACACAGTGTTTCCCAAACCTAAAAATTTAACTATATTTCTTCCTATAAATGTTTTGTGGCAGTAGTATTCTAAGTAATGCACTTTAAGAAATAAATAGAGGCATGTTTTCAGGAAGTAAGAGCTGACCCTCAGGCCAGATTCAAGTTGTTGATGAAAACTTATAGCTCTCAGCTTGAGACAGAATTTCTAATTTTCTTCACAACCTGCATGAGGTCAATTATATTAAGCTCTCAACATCCAGGTGCTTAAAAGAAGACAGATATCTATTTATTGGAATGCAGTGGGCAAAAATAAAAACTCCTTTTGCATACCTTTCCTTGCATTCCTAGATTCCACAGATTTTTTGGATGCCTCATCCTTGATTCAGAACCAAAAGTTATAATAAAATATTTTAATAGAAATTTTAGCCCCCTTGCCTTCCTGGGTGTCCATAGTTATTCACTCACTTGAGGCATATTTAAGCAAGCTCAAAAGCACCTGCCTGGCTTCCCATGGAGCTTTGAACTCTACTTCTCTTTATCAAAGATAGCAGAGTTCCAGAGCTGGGAGAGTTCATATATTAGTATATAAATCATGTGGCCTCCTACTTAGTTTATCTTATTTAAACTCTAGTCAAGATTTTGAGAGCTTTCCTCAGCTAACATAAAGCCTTCCTCCTTGCTACCTGACCATCATGCTGATGTCTTATTAGCAAGGGACCAACACCTGGATACATTTTTCTGTCATAGAATACTCAGTCATCAGGATGCCATGATTAGAGCTCAAAAATTTATCAGTTTTTGTTTTCATTCACAACATCTTAGAATTCAAATTTATGAAAAGAAACCAATATTATTCTGCTTTATTTAGCTATTGTAAAAAATCACTAGAAAATTAAATATATGCATTTTACTCTAAGAAAAATATTGAGTATTCTAACAAGCAATGTCTTTCAATCAGCCAGGGATACTAAATAAACACATCAAATGTACTGGTTAAGGTGAGACTTATGGATATTACAACTATATCTGTAAATCCATATATATATATCAGCGGTTCTCAACCTGTGGGTCACGAACCCTTTGGCGGTCAAACGACCCTTTCACAGGGGTCGCCTAAGACCATCCTGCATATCAGATATTTACATTACGATTCATAACAGTAGCAACATTACAGTTATGAAATAGCAACGAAAATAATTTTATGGTTGGGTCACAACATGAGGAACTGTATTTAAAGGGCCAGAAGGCCTGGACTCTGTAACAGGTCACGACCGGACAGGAGGAGGTTGCGTTTAAAGGGCCAGAAGGTTGAGAACCACTGATATATACATAAAGAGGAAATATGCAAATTAGGCCTGGACTCTGTAACAGGTCTCGACCAGACAGGAGGAGGTTGCATGCACAGGTGAAGCCTGGAGCAGAGAGGGAGACAGAGACAGGAGGCCAGTGAGCCGCCACGCCCCGGCTCGGGCGGTCCCCCGGAGCCGGAGCTGGAGTGGACACAGACAGGGATGGGGGGGGTTGGGGGGCAGCCCACAGCCTCTGTGCAGGCCCTGAGAGGAGACAGCAGGCCCTCCTCCTGCGGAAGCAGCGCGGTTCCCTCCCACCTCCCGTGGAATTGATGCGGGTTCTTCCCAGCTCTGGCGGAAGCAGTGCAGCTCCCTCCCCGCTCCTGTGGATGCTGGTGGCTTGCTTCTGCCTCCTGCAGAAGCCACATGGCTCCCGTGGAAACATCGCGGCTCCCGGAGGCACACTGCAGTTCCCTCTGGCTCCCGAGGAAGTGGCGGGTGGCCTACTGTGCACGATATCGGGCAATGGGCTACTAGTACATTAATAAGACCTTTACACAAAACCCATATCCAGCCACTATTCAGTAGCATCTTACCACTCCTTCAAGGTCTTTCAAGGACTAATCCTACCTGAGTAAGAAATTCAGTGAGTCATGGTGAGAGGAGCTCAAGCCAATAGATCTAAGTACAAACACTTATCCTACCACTGAAGGTTGTATAATACTAAGCAAGTTGTTGACACCTTTGGAACTCCACTTTCCTGGTTTACAAATTACTATAGTAATACCTACCCATAAAGTTTTATTAGGAATACTAGAGGCCTGGTGCACGAAATTTGTGCACTTTGGGGGGGGGTGTCCCTCAGCCAGGCCTGCACTCACTCCCTGCGGGCCTAAGCTGTCAGTAGGACATCCTTAGCGCTGCTGCAGAGGCAGGAGAGGCTCCTGCCACCCCCGCTACACTCACCAGCCGTGAGCCCGGCTCTAGCTGAGCGGCACTCCCCCTGTGGAAGCACACTGACCACCAGGGGCCAGCTCCTGCATTGAGCATCTGCCCCCTGGTGGTCAGTGACCATCAAGGCGACTGGTTGTTCTGCCATTTGGTCGATTTGCATATTAGCCTTTTATTATATAGGATTATGTAAGATATTTATATGAAGCATTTAACATTACCTGCCATATAGCACATATTCAATATATATTTATTTCCGTCCCACCCCCACCCTCCACCAACACCAGATGCTTGAGTATGTTACCAAAAGACATCAAATCTTATTGGTTATGTCAATTTGATCACCTTCAGACTGAAAATTCTATGCACCTCTGGACTTCTCAATACTTCCTAATATCCTGTATTTCTAAGAATACAAATATGACACCATAGGATCAACAGTGGGTAAATTAAGAATGACTTCCAGAAGAACACATTGAGGTATCCAAGTAACAAAAGCAAAATTACCAAATTGACATTTCAGTGCCACCATCTTAGCACTACTAGTATTTACCCAGGCCAGATTCCACACATGTCATCTATGACATATTCTACTCTAACAGCAAAGCAGGACTCTCAGGCTTCCCTTAGACAACGTGTTTATCATTTTCTTTTCTTCAGCCAAAGGCTGACATGGCTGAATTACTTCATGATAGAAAATAGACTCATAAGACACTTACAAATGGGAAGCAATTGGCTGACATGGCTGAATTACTTCATGATAGAAAATAGAATCATAAGACACTTACAAATGGGAAGCAAATAAAGGTGTCAATTCTCGCTGACATGGCTGAATTACTTCATGATAGAAAATAGACTCATAAGACACTTACAAATGGGAAGCAATTAAAGGTGTCAATTCTCGAGCTACAACCTTATGATGAATACAAATCAGAATATTATTAGAAATATTCCAAGTTTAAGATTAGAACTGTTCTTCCTGTGGAAGTCCAAAGTGAGAGGGGCTAAACCTGGCTCCACAATGCTGTTACCTAATAATCAGAATCCGGCAGAAATTTACAGTGGAACCCCTTATGGTACTGCAGGAATCAAGAAATCCCACAACTACCTCTGTTGCTAAGTACTTAAAATGTGTGCTGATCACAAGTTTATTAGGGGCCTTCTTTCTCATGACATTCTTAATTAAGTCATCATGTAGGCTATGCTGGAGTCGTCTGCTCAAATATTATTTCAACATGTTTGTCTAATACCCTAAGAGAGCAATACTGAATGTCAAACCCCTGAACCATAGTTCCCTGAAAATCCCAGATTAAAGTGTTTCCTATAATAGAAGCACTAAATTTCAGTTTTCTTCCCAACCAATATCCATATTACTATACTCTACATTGTGGAGCAACCTCACTGCTACCAATCATTACCCTTACCTCTGCCATTTTATCTCTTAAATGCCCTATTTCCTATTTTTCTGTTACCAATTCAGTGCTGACAAACTAAAAGTTTCTTGCTTCTCCAAAAATACCAGTGGGGAAACAGCTTAAGAAAATCAAGCTATTCACAAATCATCATCACCAGGAGTGGCTTACCATTAAAGATCATGTCTATGAGCAAACTCCAGCTTTCAGATATCTTAGTGTTATTGCATGTGTAATGAATCTAAGAATTATTACTAAGAGATTTGCATCATTGGCCATAAACTACATCTGGAAGCCAAAATAATTGAGGTTATAAAAAACACAGTGCCTTAACTGGTTTGGCTCAGTGGATAGAGTGTTGGCCTGCGGACTGAAGGGTCCCAGGTTCGATTCCGGTCAAGGGCATGTACCTTGGTTGCGGGCACATCCCTAGGTGCGGGGGTATGCAGGAGGCAGCTGATCGATGTTTCTCTCTCATGGATGTTTCTAACTCTCTATCCCTCTCCCTTCCTCTCTGTAAAAAATCAATAAAATATTTAAAAAAAAACACAGTGAAGCCTTCTCACTATATTCTATTTTCCCAAATAAAATGCATAATTTAAGTCTACACTGATTAGTAATAATCAGAACCCAGAAACAATGCACATTTCCACAATACGGAACTAGTTAAAGACCATGGTAAGTTCATATATGGGAACACTATAAGGAAACTTCATATACTGCTATAGAATGATTGCAAGATACATAATTAAGTGATAAAAAGCAGATGCAGAAAAGTGTTTGTAGTATGTTATCTTTGTGTAAGAAGTGTGGGAGAGGGAATACAAATACGAATGCTCATTTTTTAATATTAAAAAAAGAATAATCAAAACCTTAAAAATGTGGTTATCTCTGGGGAAGAAAAAGAACAGGATAAAAGCTTGACTTCTGTTCGGTGTCTCTTGTTCATAGTTTTGGCTTTGGAAACACATAATGTTTTACACACAATTTAAAACAAAATTAAAAGATTCAGGTTCCACGGAAATAAAATAAGTATGATTCATCCTTTTTCTCTCATGAATAAAAGTGTAAAAGCTGGACTTAATGAATGAGCACTTATTTGAAGACTTCGTAAATAAGAGCAGGTATGACCATAATTTGAGTATCACTAAATTGGTAGTGAGTTTACCATGTTTACCTCTGGTATTTCCCTATTTGAACTCACCACATCCAGAAACCCAGAAGTGAGCACAGACAGGAGAAACCCACTATCTCTGGCTTGAGGAACAGAAAAGTACATCATTGAATTATGAAAAAAAAAATTAAATAGTAATAAAATAAAATTTAAAAGGAAGAAGGAAGAGAGAGAGAGAGAGAGAGAGAGAGAGAGAGAGAGAGAGAGAAAAAGAGAGA